>NC_137521.1:8310000-8517500 GCF_041902795.1 Electrophorus electricus | reverse complement strand
CAGTGTAGCAGATGAAAAGACTTCTCTTTTGTTCTGCCCAGCCTCTCTCTTCTCCTCTTTCACTTACTCTCTCTCTCCCTGTCTACCTCTTTTATCTCTATATCGCTTCTTCAGCTCCTCCTCTCTCTCTCTCTCTCTCAATCCGTCATGTGACAGGATTTGCATCACTAATGATTGTGCGGTTATCACACTGCATTAGATGTGCATTCACCTCCAGAACAGATTTGCATTTTCAGCCCATACTTAAGTCTTACTTCTGCAAATAGGAAATGGCCAGTTCAGTTAAACATATCTTTGTTCGTCTCATGTTTATTCATTAGTTTTATTCAGAAAATGTTTTGAATAACAACAGCGATATCGTGTTTGATTTGTGGAGTGCCTAGCCATTTGCACAGTAGTCTACAACCCATCCATTTGGATACATCCACACAAATAAAGTCAGTCAAATAAAGCAGGTTTACACCTCACCACATTTGTCTCCTTTTCTTTCTACCTTTGACCCACTGGATTTGATTACGTCTAGTGCAAAGCAATAAAGAACTAGTGAGACTCTCAGTACTCGAGCTGTCGGCGAGGATGTGCTATTAAAAATGATTAATAATGAGAAATAACTGCCTTTGTAAGCTGTGGTGTGAAACATAGCCTTGAAGAATAGGGCCAGTGGAGGTTCTGGGGTGACACTGGTCAGTGGGTGTTAATGTTGAATTTTGGCAGGCCTGGATGAAACACCTTGGAGGGCAGCCACACAAATGTGCTTGGAAGGAATACGAGATTGTGTGTGTGTGTGTGTGTGTGTGTGTGTATGTGTGTGTGTGTGTGTGTGTGTGTGTGTGTGTGTGTGTGTGTGTGTGTGTGTGTGTGTGTGTATGTGTGTGTGTGTGTGTGTGTGTACCTATATGTACTCTTATAATTCAGCACATGCTTGTGCTCATTTCTTACTAGATACAGTGCCACTGCATTATTTGCTCTTTGAATTCAATTCATTTCAGTTCAGCTGAATTCAAAGAATCTATACTGGTGTTACATTAAGTTCATTTTAAATGTCTAATGCTTTTATGCTCAAATGCATAGTGCAAAAATGTCATCTCACACACACACACACACACACAAACCTGGATATGTCATTGTACTTCCTAAAGTCGTTTGGTTCCTTTATGTCGTTGACTGTTATGGACCACTCTGCACAGAACACAGAATAATCCGCACAGTGCCCTAGTGTGCCAACTATTTTCCAAAGGAATACTAAATCTGAGATGTGTGGATTCTCAATATTACTTTTCATCTCTGTTGTTATAACTGTTATGCTGTTAAAGTATATTCAGAACAGTTATTTTGTCTCTCTAATGCCATCCATCCATCCATCCATCCATCCACTCGCACCACTCACAAACCCCCCCCCCCCCACACACACACATACACAGTTTCAATGTAGTTATTTTTGAACAGCCAAAATGCATTCAAAAGGTATCCTCAAATCCCCAAATCCCACAAAGATTTGACAAAGCAGATACATTTAATTTTTGCACATAGAATTTCTGAGTGGGGGATTTGTGTGGGCTGTGTATTTACAGACATATAACAGACATACATGTGTGTGTGTCCACTTTGGCTTAGTTTGTGTGATGGAGGCTGATTCAGTAAAGACTGCAGTATGTGGACATTAAAGCAGAAGTCTGGAAATAAGCCCCCAGCCTCATAAACTAGCAACACGGCTGGGGGCCTTCGCACTGCAGATGAATGTGGCAGCAATTGCAGCAAGAAACAATCAAACCAAAAAATAATTCAGAATTATGCAGATGAGTAGCATATTGAAATTGCAGACAAACACTGAGCTGATGATAATTATGTTGGTCTGATATTTTAATTTCCAAATGCATGAATGAAGATGTCGAAAAGCTCCAATATTAGGACAGTTGGTAAGAGAAGTAGTTCACTTTACTGCAATGAAAATGCATTTCTCTCTCTCTCTCTCTCTCTCTCTCTCTCTCTCTCTCTCTCTCTCTGAGTGCCAGAGCTATTTTGTTTAGTCACCAAAAGCAGTTCGACGATGAAGTTCTCTCACACATGTATACATAAGCAAATATTTCTCAGGAGACCCCTGTCTTCACCCTAACCTCTTTACCAAGATTTGGGGTTTGGACTGTGTGGTGCAATTGTGTGTGTGTGTGTGTGTGTGTGTGTGTGTGTTAGGGGGTTTAGAAAAGATTTGTATTCATTTTGGATTCTGAAGAAAACCAGATCTGCAATCCATATTTTATTTTAAATAAATAGTGTGCACTTGCTTTCTCTCACATCATCTTTCGGTCTCACTCTTTCACTCTCTCTGCTTCTTTGCTATACTATGAAACATTTGATGACTGTTTGCCTATAGAGGCTAAGCAGCAAGACCCCAAGCCATTACCCCATGACCTCTCCAGATGTGGCCGTCTTCCTTTCCAATCAACCAGTAACCTCCTGACATCTTAATAAGACCCCAAATACCAAAAGCGAAGCCCCTCAGCACCCAAATATCAAACACAAACCACCCCCACACCCAAATACTAAACACTAAAACCCCAGCACCCAAATACCAAACACCAAGCCCCCAGAACACAAATAGCAAAAGCTAAATCCCCAGTACTCAAATAACAACTGCCAAGCCTCCAACAATCACATACTAAACATCAAGCCCCTAAGCTCCAAATCCAAACACCTAGCCCCCAGCATCCAAAAACCAAAGGCCAAACCCCCAACACCCAAATACCACACACAAAACCCCTAGCATCCAAATAGCAAATGCCAAGCCTCTAGCACACAAATAACAAAAACCAAGCCCCCAGAGCACAAATACAAAACACCAAGTGGCCAGCAACCACATACCGAACACCAAGTCCCCAAAACACAAATACATTGTGTGCACCATTATTAGGCAAGAGAGTATTTTTGACCATATCATCATTTTATGCATATTTTCCAGCTATAAGCTGTATAAAGTTGAATGCCTATTGTATTTAAGCATATCAGGTGATGTGTATTTGTGTAATGAGGGAGGGTGTGGCCTAAGGAAATCAATACCCTATATCAAGGTGTGCATAATTATTAGGCAGCTTCTTTTCCTCAGGCAAAATGGGCCAAAAAAGAGATTTAACTGACTCTGAAAAGTCAAAAATTGTAAAAAGTCTTTCAGAGGGATGCAGCACTCTTAAAATTGATAAGATATTGGCATGTGATCACAGAACCATCAAATGTTTTGTTTCAAATCATCAATAGGGTCGCAAGAAACATGTTAAGAAAAAAAGACACAAATTAACTGCTAAAGATTTGAGAAGAATCAAACGTGAAGTGGTCAGGAATCCATTATCCTCTAGTCATATTCCAGAACTGCAACCTACCTGGAGTGCCCAGACGTACAAGGTGTTCAATACTCACTGGGCCAAGAAATATCAGACAGATTGTTCAAAGGTTTTTTGGACTGATGAGACGAGAGTGACTCTTGGCGGACCAGATGGACGGGCCCGTGGCTGGATCAGTAACGGGCACAGAGCTCCACTTCTACTCAGACACCAGCAAGGTGGAGGTGGGGTACTGCTATGAGCTAGTTGTACCTTTTCAGGTTGAAGATGGTCTCAGAATCAACGCCCAAACCTACTGCCCGTTTTCAGAAGACACTTTCTTCAAGCAGTGGTACAGGACAAAGTCTGCATCTTCCAGGAAGACCATGATTTTTATGCAGCACAATGCTCCATCACATGTGTTGAAGTACTCCACTGCGTGGCTGGCCAGTAAAGGCCTTAAAGATGAAAGAATAATGACCTTTCCTCACTTGACCTAAACCCTATTGAGAACTTGTGGACCGATCTTAAATGGGAGATTTACGGTGAAGGAAAACAGAACAGCTCTCTGAACAGTGTCTGGGAGGCTGTGGTTGCTTCTGCACAAAAGATTGATCGTCAACAGATTAAGAAACTGGCAGACTCTGTGAATGGAAGGCTTTTGACTTATTGAAAAGAAGGATGGCTATATTGCTCACTGTTTTTTTTTTTTAATGTCAGAAGTGTTTGTTTGTAAATTTTGAGTTGTTTGTTTATTATTCTCACTTTAATAGATGAAAATAAACAAGTGAGATGGGAAAACCTCTGTTTTTCCTTTAAGTGCATAAGATTTCTGCACACTAATAGTTGCCCAGTAATTATGTGCACAGAGATATTCTCCTAAGAAATCATTTTGGATTGATCGAGAGCAAAAGAGTAGTTGTCCAATCATAAAATTAATCCTCAAAAATACAACTTGCCTCATAATTGTGCACATAGTGTACCACATGCCAAGCCCCTCGTTACCCACCTACCAAATGCATACCACCCACATAACAAATGCCAAGCCCCTAGGATTCAATTCCAAACACCTAGCCCCCAGCATCCAAATACCAAATGCTGAGCACCCAGAACCCAAATACCAAAAGCCAATACAAAAGCCACCCAAATACCAAAGAACCAATCATTTCTCAGCTAAATGACTGGCCACTAACCAGGGTCATATGTTGAAAGGTTAAACCCACATAACAACTTCTTGGGGTGTTACGTTACCTGCAGGGAGAGAGAGAAAGACACAGCTGAGCTTATACATAGAGATAGAGGTAGAGAGAGAGAGAGAGAGAGAGAGAGAGAGAGAGAGAGAGAGCAAAAAAGAGAGAAGGGAAATTAAGGCTGCATTATCAAAAGCACACAGTCAGAATTAACAGCCTGTGCTAACAAAAGCCAAGCCCCTGGCATCCAAATACCAAATGCAAGCCCCCAGCAACCCGATAACCCTGCAGAATGCAATGAGCTACAATCTTCCACATCACACACATATATATACACACAAGCTTTACCTGTGAAATAGCACACACACACTCACATAAACTCACTAGTCTGCCATTAGCTTGTTTCCTGTTAGAAATCTGGGCTCACTTCCCCAACATCTCATTGTGAACACCAGCAAAGTCCCCAGACAGACACAGACACACACACACACACACACACACACACATACACACACACACACACACAACACCAGGCTAATTTCTATGTGGAGGCTGGTCTTAATCCTGCAGTGTGACTCCGTAGAAATGGTTACTAGAGTCTCGCTCTTTCTCTCTCACACACTAACACACACGCACACATACATACACACACACGGGTTAACATAACATAACCTTTATAGATTACAGCACAGAAATATTCTTTGTGAAGCCAAACCATTGACCACCTATTACCAAAAATTATCCAGTTTAGCCAGCTACAAAATGCCCTTTATAGGGAAATGCACAAAGAGTATATACACATATATGTAGAAGCACACATTTAGGTGCATAGACATTCACACTGGCACACACACAGGGCATTTGTGCACAAACAGAAATGTGTACCAATACATACACTTCCAGTCTCTTGGTGTACACACCCAAGTTAAACATTCACAAACACAAAGCAGACCAATTACAACACTACACAAACACAATGTTTTGTCATTCATTCAGGTTAGTTTAGGGGCCGGATTCCCCAGAGTGCAAGAGATTAGCTATAGCCAAAGCCCCTAATGCCCACATAGACTACTGACACACACACACACACCCACAAAATGAAGTCTCTAGATCTATTTTCACTTTTTTTCATGATTTCTCGGTGAGCCATTGGAAAAAGTGTTTCCCCTAAATTGGCTATAAAACATTAAGAGGGGACATTATGTGTAGGGGAGCTCCGTAAGTTGTTAGCCCAAATCTCCCAGCATTCCACACAACCAAGAAGAACCAATCGTTTTTCAACAAACTGAATAGCCACTAACCATGGACAAAGGTTAAACCCACATAACCACGTCTTGGGGTGTTACATTACCTGCAGAGAGAGACACAGATGAGCTTAGACATAGAGGTAGATAGAAAGAGACAGAAAGAGAGAAACAAAGATAGGGAGGGTGAGAGAGAGAGAGAGAGAGAGAGAGAGAGAGAGAGAGAGAGAGAGAGAGAGAGAGAGAGAGAGAGAGAAATGAAGGCTGCATCATCAAAAGCACACAATCCAAATTAACATCCTGTGCCACTTTAGGACATGTGGTGCTTGACAGTAAAATGCTCTCTCACCATACTGGAGGATCGTTTGCCTTTTCCCACTTAAACACTTACTGCCAGTTTTATATCAGCTCCACCTTGCGCTCCGGGACCGGCTCTCATTTGCGGTTTGGTCTGAGACCAAGTTTAAAGTAAACTCGGTCATCCTCAAAATCCTACTCAGTCTGTGCGGTTTGGAAGTTCGATGGGTTGGAGCGCTACAGGCTGTATTCGATTAAACCAGACAGATACACCAGCACTGATATAGATTTTTTTGAATGGCAGAAACATGCAGTATATTAAAGCGCCTAACATTAAAATTCCATAACAAAAATGTATTGAATTGTTAAGGTTTCATACAACACACATTGTGGAAAGATCACAATTTTGCCAAAACTACATTCCATTCATTGATATAGTGTCAAGCAAGTGGAACAGGAAGCATACATGTCCATGACCAGATCATGTGATTTATGTTGTGCGTGAAGTGGTCTTCAGCATGTGACCTCATGAGAAACTAAAGCAATGCCTATCAGATTCCAGCAGCTCCTCTCGAAGGCTGGAGAATCTCTCTGCCTGGTGGGTCCTGTGGTAACTGGCCTGGGGGGTGTGAGGAGAGCTTCAGTAATAGATGTGTTTCCATTTGGCCATTTGGCCTAATCCTACAAACAAAGACACACACATACCATGCTTTCAAAGTCTGAGGCCTTTGACTTGTGCCCATTGAGCTCATTGTTCATACATGCCAGCTGTTTGACAGCCAACACTACTCCATATCGCTCTCTCTCTCTCTCTCTCTCTCACACACACACACACACACACACGCACACACACAGACGTTTTACCATTAAAGATGATGTTCTCTTTATCCTTTGTCCTTTCAACTCTTTCTCTTTTTCTCTCTCCTTCACTTATTTAAACAGCTAAAGCTCTCCGAGGAAGAATGCATCGGTCAGATCAACTACACACTGCTGGGTAACATCAGTACAAAGTGTAGCCAACATCATCACATATGCTTGCCATGGGTTTAAGCAATATTAGGACAAATATTTGCACAAAACGTCTAGCTAGTTTGAGAAATGTCTTGCACTTGAAAAAAACTGAATTCAATTCATTCAATCTATGAAAATGAATACCAAATCCCACTAGATAGATCAAGTCCCAGGAGATGGGAGAGCTGTTTTCTGTGCAGTGCGTGTGTATCTTGCCTAAGTGGCTTGGCTAATTTGTCTTCATTTCTTTGATATATTTCTTACTCATTCATCTCTGCCCTGTAGACAGAGACAAAGATACAGTGAGTGAGCGAGCAAGAGAAGGGGGGGGGTGAGAGAGAGAGAGAGAGAGGGAGGGAGGGAGAGAGGGAGAGACACACAGAGAGAGAGAGAGAGAGAGAGAGAGAGGATGAGAGTGAGGGTGAAAGAGACAGACAGAGAGAGAGGGGGGGAGAGAAGGTGAGAGGTCAATGGATAAATGATTAGTTAACATTGGCCTGCTCCCATTTCCCCCTACTCCCAGTTCAGCAATGAAAAATAAATGTGTGTGTATCTGTGTGTGTTTGTGTTTGTGTGCGCTTACCAATTATTCCTTGTCACAGTACATCACTGACAATTAGAGATTAATAAAATGAATGTCCTGTTAACCTGCAGACATTCACCTACTACTGCTACACACACACACACACACACACACACACACACATATATATCTGTTTTCTGAAGACTCCAATACAAGAAACCACTAGTGATTAGAATCTCTGTGCACATAGATGCATGTCTAATAGATACAGTTCCAGTGAAGCACGAGTGAGTCTGTTGGTTCAGTCAATAACTACTCATTAATGGGTAAACTGGGTTCTAAAGACAAGGAACAGAGACAAGAGAGAGAAAGAGAGAGAGAGAAAGAGAGAGAGAGAGAGAGAAACAAAGGGAGACAGACAGAGTGAGAGATGAGAGCAGGAGAGAACAGAAGATGGTAGTAGCACTGTCATCAGTGGGAATGACTCAGTAAGTCGTGAGCTCCTTTGTTCTCAATCGGAAGTGCTTTACAAAGGGCATAAATAAATCATAAACAGCAACAACCCTACAACAGGAAAGAACAACCTCAGTCCACATTAGCAAAATGAAAGTAGCTTTGCTTGACATTGGACTGGTTAGCTATAACTATAGCTGACATAGTTGCTGACAGATCTGGCATCAGTCTGCCTAGTGTAAACTCTAGTGTAAACTCTAGTATAAACTCTAGTGTAAACCCGAGAGTCAAATTTGGTAGTCTTTTGCTGTTTACCCTTTGGTACTGTGATTTGCACTACCACACTGCATACCATTCACACCACTTTACACCTTTTTCAGTTTCACACTGGTTGTTTTTTTTATATATATATATTTTCCAGCAACTACTGAGGCTTATGGTTCTGTTGTTTCTTTATTGTTTGATGCCTAGCTACAGTTTTTGTTATTTCTAAAGCAACTGTCTGCCTTCATTTGTCAACTTTTCAATCAAACTCCAAATGTACAGACAGTTGCACTTGTCATCACTTTAGTGCATCGTTGTGTATGCCGTGTGCCAATGTGTCACTAGATTGTTTGTTATTGTTTGTTTGTTATTTTACAGAACTGAGAGTCAGATTTTCAATGTATTCATTCTAAATGCTAAATACAGTGTCCTGCTACTCTAGTGCTGAGTGCTGACGATGGCTACCGCTCTTCACCCAGCAGTGACACTAGCACATGGAAACTTGAATTCTGTCAGCAGTGGCGTTGGTGTCAGAAACCAACCAATGAAAAGTGGGTAACAAGATGGCAGACAACAACCTATAAGACAGGTGCACCTAATTAAGTGGCCAATGAGTGTGCAGATGTAGAGTGGGTGTTTCTGATAAATTGATCAGAAACTGTAAAACATCTTACAGTACAACTTTCTAAATCAACTTATAATCTCCTCCTCAACATCAGCAAGATAAAGGAGCAGATTGCAGACTGCAGCAAAAAGCAGGAGCTGTGTTATCAACCTGTTCAGATCAACAGAACCATGGTGGAAAGAGTAGACAGTTTCAAGGACCTTGGAGTTCATATTTCACTGGACCTGTCCTGGTCCCGCCACACCAAGTCCTTGGCAAAGAAGGCTTGTCAGCGTCTCTACCACCTAAGACGCCTAGGAAACTTCAGACTGCCCTGCAAGTTGCTGCAGAACTGAGAGCATCCTCATGGGGAACATCACAGTCTGGTTTGAGAACAGCACCCATCAGGATAGACAAGCACTCCAGAAGGTGGTGCGGTCAGCAGAGCACATCATTCATACGGAACTTCCTGACCTGCAGACCAACTACAAGAAGCGTAGTCAGACCCAGGCCAGGAGGATTGTGAAGGACCCCTCCCATCCCAACAACAGGCTCTTCTCTCTGTTGAGGTCAGGGAGGCGCTTTTGCTTCCTGAGGATGAACACAGAGAGGTGGAGGAGGAGCTTCTTTCTGCAGGCGATTCGGGCTCTGAACCAGGTCAACTAATGGGACTACTCTCCATTCACTGAACACCCCACCGGACTGCACCATTGGTCACTATACCACGTTCTTACACACCCATATTTTTTTGTTATTTGCACATCTACACACTTGATGGGTATTTGTATATAATCACATTTGTATTTAGTCAGTCATCTTATATTCATTTCTCTGGACATATTTAATCACCCATATTCATTTATTTTTTAGACAAATTCTATGTTAATTTTATACTTTATTTTCTATTTTCCTTTTCAAATACATTTTTAGAATTTTCGTATCCTTTATTTATATATGTTTCTGTATTTCTCCTTTGTTTATGTGTAGAGCAGTCATCAAAAGCATTTTACTACCAGTTATACTGTGTACGACTATGCATGCGACAAATAAACTTTGATTTGAAATCACCTTATAACAACTTGTAGCATGGCTGACATGGCAGTGGCATATGAGACCCCTTTGTCTAGGGCATCCTAAATTCCGACCGAATGATCTGGACATTTCACTCCTTATTAATGAAAATAAAGACTAAGAAAAGGGGAGGATAGTAAGAGTAGTTTCATAAAGACACTTATAATGCAAACTCTTCATCTGAGCATCACACAGCATCCTTGGTAAACATTCCTGTCAGATTCTCCTGGACATGTGTGCCTAATTCTGGTTGAGGACTCCGGCACCAAGCAGAGAGTCAACTAGTTCACCATATTGCGTGGTTGCGCAGACAGCCAATAGCTTCCTCTTCCTGTTGGTGACTATTCAAAGTTCAAAAGTCAAGCTTGTATTGTCTCTAACTCACTTCCTGTGAGGGCAGGGAAACTTCCTGTACACGTACACTTGCATTGTTTAAATAGAGAACATGCACACTCCCTTGAAGTAACTTGGAAGACAGACAGACAGACAGACAGACACACACACGCGCACGTGCACACACACACACACACACACACACAAATTCAAAGTGGCTGAGAAACGATTCAAGGGGTGAAAACAAGAAAAAAAACACAAACGAGAAAAGGACGAAGAAAAAACTTTGCAAGGAACTTTCAGACAACTTGACTTCTATCTTACAATGGACAGGGAAGGAGAGGAGTAAACCATTTTGTGCTGAGCAGACAGTGCTGTGGGACAATGTTTGGAAGTGTCTGTAATAGTCCTCTACAAGTCATTATTTCATTATTTTAAATTAGCATTTACATTTTTAACCTAAAAGTAGTCATTCAAAGACTGCAACGAGATTGCTTCACAAACTCCTGTGTAACTCAAATCTTGTAGATCACCTGGCAGAGCATTTAGATTAAAGTGCTAACACCAAGCTTGTATGATTCACAGGGAACACACATGCTGTGTGATATATTGATAAATATATTTACATTTACGGCTATTGGCAGATGTGCTTATCCAGAGTGACTTACAAAAGTGCTTTGACATTTACTCATAGAATATATCCTAGCCAGTACAGTGGGTTAGAGCCCAATATACCAGTGAATTAGAATACTGTAGAAATACAGGGATCAATACTGATGCCTAGAAGTGCAAAGTACATAAGCTATAAGCTAAATATATATATAGACATTTCTTTGGATACACTGTTTATAACAGACATGGTAGCTTGAGACTACATGTTTATGAAGCACAGCAAAGAAAGTTAGCATGCATCAGCAGACAAGAAGCAGAACTCCCCACACCCACAGTGAGGAATGGTTTCCCACATTACAAAGAGGATGAAAAAGCTGATGTCTTGGAGCATAAGAGGGACAGAAAAAGAGACAGACAGAGAGAGAGAGAGAGAGAGAGAGAGAGAGAGAGAATTAAGTACAGCAAATTAAAAACAGTCAACGTTAAGGTCAGCTGATAAAAACTTCACAAGAATGAGCCTCGTGGGCTCCTATTCTGTTCAAACTTCCCCTCCATGTAATCTGTTTCTAACTATGAGACCTGAGTGCTTTCCCTAGTGAACATCTGTGTTTAATTTATGGTTTTAAAATGGATGAGACAAATATTCAGCAGCTTCTCATTTTGCCCTAATAATGTTCACTGTACTGTACATCCCCATAGGCTGTACATTCCCATAGGTTGGTAAAAGGTTAGTGGTTATGCTTCATTATATCCATTACACCTCCACTAAGGGCAAGTGTCCTGACATGGCTGTATATTTAGCTAATGATCCAAAAACTACTGAATTATAAACCATATACTGAATTATATACTGAATTATAAGACAATTTTCAAACCCCCAGCCCTCCACTCAGAGCAGTAGCGCAGTCCTACTCCGCTGGTACTGTGTGAGGTGACATAGGTGCTGAACTGAGGTTGGACCTCTGATCAAGGGCGCCAGTTCGCAGACTACAGTCACATGTTTGAACTGGCCAGAGCAAACCCAGCGGAAGATTTACAGCGTTTATTCACTTGTACAGATCTAGACTAACGAATGCAAATGAAAAGTACCAGCATATAGGAACAGTTTGTTTTTTAAATCAATAACAAACATAATTGCGCTGGGTTCTAAAGACGTAAAACAATCGACATTTCCAAATTTTTTGTACCATAGTTTGTCTGTTGCATCTAGTATAAATATACATAGTGTGATTTGCACAGGAAAACATGCCTCTTCTAACTGGTCCATAAATGCCTGGGATTGTTTGTAGTCAGAAGGGAACAGAGTCTGTGGAGGTGTTCCCACTGCCACATGATCATGAGTACGGTGATAATGCAAAAGCTTGGGTATGGGAATATTACCCACTAAGAAAGACACCAAAGATTCTTAGGAAGCTGCATGATGTGTATAATGCACTTAGATGCATTAGTTTGTGGTGATGCAGTGGGAAACAGGTCTCTGTCCGACACAAGTGCAGCTGTTACTCGTGCATAGAGATCGTAAGAGTGGATAGAGATTACCACGGACACGCATGTGATCTCAATTCCTTCATGCTCAGACTGATACAGACCCAAGCAAACACAGGTGTTCTTCTTACTCTGGTTCCATTCCCACAGAGGGCAGCTTCTCTCTTCTGCTTGCCTGAACAACACACCCCAGGGCTGAAGTCTACTGGACTTGACATGGGCTGACAGAGTGATGACATACTGACCAAAAAACAGAGAGAGAGAGAAGGAGAGGCATAGAGAGATGTAGGACTTCTCTACTGAGAAATACCACATAGATAATATCACTCAGTGTTTGAATCAGTGAGATTCCTGGTGAGATTAACATGGCCTACAGAGTGGATTGCGATATCATCTCTAAAGCCCTGTCAGCTATGGTTCCAAGTAGGTTACAGTCTTTGGAAGGAAGAGAAAAGACCTTGCTCAGCACAAGTGTGGCCTGTTACAGGCACACATGAGCGCCAAACCATTGTTAATCCATCCTTCTTGGGAATAGAAGCCAAGGAAAGATCTGCTGGCCTTCATTTACTGGCTTAGGCAGAATGAACTTTTGGTACTTTACACGTCAACATTAACTTAATGAATTGTGTTGTCTTTGGGTTAATATCCACTTTTCACCTTTTTACTTTTTATTTTGCAGGAACAAAATCCGTGTGCTCACTCTGTTTGATTGAATGTAAATATGTGGCATAATTAAATTAAGCTTAAGGAACAAGTGTAAAATAAAAATACATTTTAAGGACGGATATGCTCTAGTTTTTACTGTACTGTTGGAAACATTGTGGGAATTGAGAAAACATCCAGTGCAGCTGGCCTATTGATGTGACCGTGTCAGCTGTCATAGGGTGAATTTAGGGGTCACAGACACATCTTACTGGATCAGATCCAACAAACACCTCTCTCATTGGTCACATCTTCACTTTGGTGGTTCCAAACATTCTGCTCATCTAAAAAGAGTGACGTTCCTGTCTGGCCAAGGCAGTCACCCTACCTGAACCACTGAGCATGCATTTAGTATACTCAAGAACTGTCTGAAAGGCTCTGGAATCAGGAACTGACCGTGGTTGTGTCTAAGAGAACCACATGGGAAAATACTCAGTGTCTCCTATGGCTGTTGGTCACTGACCTCAGATAGCCATCAGCTACAAAGGACTTACAGCAGGCAAAATATACACACACTGTTACCGAGCGTCCTGCTGACTTTGCTCGTGGCTTTCTCTTGCTTCATTTCATAGCCATGCACACGCATGCACACACACACATACACACACACACACACACACACACTCCCTCCTCATTCCAAACGTCCCTGTGGAGATAGCGGGTGTGTCTATCATCTAATAGGTGCTCTGGGGGAGAATCATGAAAGATACAGAAAGAGAACCAAAGATTAGACAGGAACAAAGAGGCATTTACACTGAGAAATGAATGTCATTCAGCTCTCCACACACTCCACAAACACACATACACACACACTGAGACTTACTGGACAGCCTTAATTTATTCCTTCACGTATACATACACACAGACATTCATAGTTTCATGTAAATGTAAATTTACATTCCAAAATTAAACGTAAAAAATGTGCACAGAAATTAACTCCCTTCAAATTGCATGTATCGCGTTTTGTCTCTTTTCTCTCCATGTTCCAGCCCAGGAACCATAGAGGCCTCTCTGGTCATCATCTTTTCCTCACCAGGGCATGACGGGGAGGGCGGGCATCAGGGCCTTAAACACACAGGCCCTTAGACAGACGCTGCTACAGCAGTGTGTTGGCACGGTGCTTTGAGCTAAAACGAATGACTCGGAAATGAATGCTTAAACCAATTTACTTTAACAAAACAATTGATTGTGAACTTAACATTCACAAAAAAATACAAAAAAACAATTGTTTACAGGCCTTTGAGGGGCAGAGGAAACACAACAGATACTGAAAGAGTGGCCAGTGAAATAGTGACTGAGAGAAAGAAGTTACTTCAGTTACTTACTGACGACCCCCTGCTTCGACCACATTTACACACTGAAATACCATAAATGACATAAAGTATTTATGGTCCTAGAGCACCACACCTCCCTGCTTACTATTCACATACATTCACTTAAAGAGAGAAAGTAAGTTAACAACATATGCTTGAACTAAACATTATATAGTCATTTTGTAATTTTCCTAAGAAAGAGAAATTGTGTGTGTCGGGGGGGTGGGGGGTCGTACGTTCTGGGTGTGTTCACTTTCTTGTATTTGGCTCTGGCTCCTGCTTTCTGTCCCATTGTGTGTGTTCTTGTCCTCATTCCACTCCAATAACTGGCCATTGGTTTCAGGTCTGTTTGTAATCAAGACATTTGGCCAGAGTACTTACTGCAAACCACAAACAGACACACACATGCATACGCACACACCTGTATACAGTTTTACAGTATGCTGAAGGTGTACATATACGACATCACCACAGTAAACACCCATACCCTTCTTACGCACACATATGCACACACAGACCCTGGCGTTTCATTATGTGTAAAAAGGTCACTGAGCCATGACAGCTGTAGCTATTAAGCCACTGAGCCATGGTGTAGTCAATGCGATAAATCAGCATCCACTCTAGTAACTTTAGGACGCTTTCCTTCATTGAAACTATATTCAATTCTATTATATCAAGGTTACGCTGTTGGAGTCACATGAGTAGAACAGGCCCAGCTCAGCGTCATCCTGATTCCCTGCTCCATATCCTACAAATGTGCTGTAAAAGAATGCATTGTGTGTTAAAGCTGTGTAGGTTGGGGTGCGCTGGGTGTTAAGGCTGTGTATGTTGGGGGGCACTGTGTGTTAAAGCTGTGTAGGTTGGGTTGTGTTGTGTCTTACGGCTGTGTAGGTTGGGGTGTGTTGTGTCTTACAGCTGTGTAGGTTGGGGTGCGCTGGGTGTTAAGGCTGTGTAGGTTGGGGTGTGTTGGGTCTTACGGCTGTGTAGGTTGGGGTGTGTTGTGTCTTACAGCTGTGTAGGTTGGGGTGCGCTGGGTGTTAAGGCTGTGTAGGTTGGGGTGTGTTGGGTCTTACGGCTGTGTAGGTTGGGGTGTGCTGGGTGTTAAAGCTATGTGGGTTGGGGTGTGTTGTGTCTTACAGCTGTGTAGGTTGGGGTGTGTTGTGTCTTACAGCTATGTGGGTTGGGGTGTGTTGTGTCTTACGGCTGTGTAGGTTGGGGTGTGTTGTGTCTTACAGCTGTGTGGGTTGGGGTGTGTTGTGTCTTACAGCTGTGTGGGTTGGGTTGTGTTGTGTCCTACAGCTGTGTAGGTTGGGGTGTGTTGTGTCTTACAGCTATGTAGGTTGGGGTGTGTTGTGTCTTACAGCTGTGTAGGTTGGGTTGTGTTGTGTCTTACAGCTGTGTAGGTTGGGTTGGGTTGTGTCCTACAGCTGTGTAGGTTGGGGTGTGTTGTGTCTTACGGCTGTGTAGGTTGGGTTGTGTTGTGTCTTACAGCTGTGTGGGTTGGGGTGTGTTGTGTCTTACAGCTGTGTGGGTTGGGTTGTGTTGTGTCCTACAGCTGTGTAGGTTGGGGTGTGTTGTGTCTTACAGCTGTGTAGGTTGGGGTGCGCTGGGTGTTAAAGCTATGTGGGTTGGGTTGTGTTGTGTCCTACAGCTGTGTAGGTTGGGTTGTGTTGTGTCCTACAGCTGTGTGGGTTGGGGTGTGTTGTGTCTTACAGCTGTGTAGGTTGGGGTGCGCTGGGTGTTAAAGCTATGTGGGTTGGGTTGTGTTGTGTCCTACAGCTGTGTAGGTTGGGTTGTGTTGTGTCCTACAGCTGTGTGGGTTGGGTTGTGTTGTGTCTTACAGCTATGTGGGTTGGGTTGTGTTGTGTCCTACAGCTGTGTGGGTTGGGTTGTGTTGTGTCCTACAGCTGTGTAGGTTGGGGTGTGTTGTGTCCTACAGCTGTGTAGGTTGGGGTGTGTTGTGTCTTACGGCTGTGTAGGTTGTGGTGTATGGCTGAACGTTTGGTGCCACTATGGCTGCCTTAATGTTTGGAGAATAGTTTGGCACCGGAAACAGCATGTCAGAATGGAAGATGTCCTCACTAATGGAAGCTTACTTCCCTCGCCAGCCACCCAGCTGTGACTAGAATGGAACAGATTGCATTACAAATATCTCTTTTCTCTTCTATGATGTATGTAATTCTTTCTTTGTGCTACAAATGCATTTTTTCCTGTCTTTTAGTAACTATGCTCACTGTATTGAGGTGTCTGTTTCTGCATCTGTCCATCCATCCATCCATCCATCCATCCATCCATCCATCCATCCATGCATACATTCATATGAGCGAAGCCTGACTCCTAATAATGTTTTCACTCTCTGGCCCATGGCTGTTGCCGTGGTAACTTTCCTTGATCTTTATACCCTCTCCTCCATCGTGTTCCTGACTCTCCATCTCTTTCAGTCTCGCGCAGTGCAACTCAGCCATGGAGAGCAAATATAACCATTGTATACACACACACAAACCCCCCCCCCCCCCACACACACACACACATTCAAAAGCATTCATGCATCTTATTTCTCAGTGTCCAAACTAAAATACCCTCAAACAACATACAAAACACGAAACCCATTCCTCAATCCAGCAAAGTAAAATACACAAAAAACGACACACACGAACACACGCCCCAAATCTCAGACAAGAAAAACAAAGTTAAATAAATAAATCCACTGTACAGAATGAATGTTGCAAAAAACACAAACACACATGAAACAATAGAGCTTAACTGTGCACTTTAATCCACAGCCAGACTTCTGAGGGCAGCCTCTGCAGTAGGTTTGGTTTGAGGGTGTGGTGAGTTTATCACACTGTGACCACCACTGCCCTTCAAACACCCACAGGCCTTTGCACTCATGGAAAACTATGTGACACTGTATTTTGAGAAAAGCTCTATACAAATAAAATTGAACTGAATCGAAGATGAGACAACACAGACCCAGACACACACAAACACACGGCTTATCGTGCCGTCTGACCCCAGCTTTGGCTCATTCACACTTGTTATTAGCACTAATGGTCCCACTGTTCCACAATGCTGATCTGCATATACACACAGACAAGCTTTGCTCATTCTAGCTGACTGCTTGAGCTACGTGATTATATGATATTAAAGATCACCTAGTGCTATGCTGATGGATTTTTTTAAAACAGAGAGAGAGAGAAAGAGAGAGAGAAACATATATCTATAAAATATTTTTAAAATAAACACTTAGTTTAAAGAAATATGATTGGGGTTTGTGTGTCCATGTGCATGTGCCTGAAGTCATAACACAGTTAGACAGGATTTGTCTGATTGCTGACTGGCAGCTAGCAAGGAGGTTAATGGGTAGGTTAATTAGACATGCTCTCTGAGTCATGTGGTATCTGTACCTACCATCACACACTCCCTGGGGACACATCCTTCCCCTGAGGTTAACGGACAAGAATTGTCAGGGTGATAGCAGATGTTATCATGACATCACAAAGGCAATTGCATGCCATTCAGGGAAATGAATACACCTTTAATGACATTCCGCAGACAACAGGTCTACTACCATACACGCACACACACACACACACACACACACACACACACAGAGCTCACAAACATGCAAAAGATGGACAGAGAAAGCATGCATACCACATGTTGTGTGAAAAGCACATATACAAACTACTACAATTAACAGCAAGCTCCAACATCTGAAACATATTCCATGTTTTTCCATATTTCTATCCTCAACAAACAATTGTCCTAAAATGTAGCAAAATACTGTCCATGGGAATTTTATCCTCAATAAAGAATTGTACTGAAATGTGGCAAGATATGTAAATTTGATCTATACCCATAAACACATATATACAAACAACTGGACACACAGACACACACACACACACACACACGGGCGCACACACACACACAGACACACACACAGACACACACACACACACGGGCGCACACACACTCACACACACACACACAGACACACACACTTGCTGGGTTTATTATGAGTTGGTTACCTTACTCAGTACACATGGCCAGCATATGTATGACCCTGAGGATCTCTTAAGTCTCTTTTGTCCTATTCATCTCCCTGTTTTTCTCTCTTTCTAAATTAATTATCCTTCTCTGCCTACATCCATCACTTTTTCCACTGTTTGCCATCAGTCAGAGCTTGTCTGCTCAATGACCTCTCAGACCCTAAGGCCCGCCCCAGAAAACCCGATCCACTAATCAGACAGAAGCATTGTACATGGGTTTCAGATCCCGCCCCCACATCTCTCCAA
This sequence comes from Electrophorus electricus, assembly GCF_041902795.1. Taxonomy (NCBI): domain Eukaryota; kingdom Metazoa; phylum Chordata; class Actinopteri; order Gymnotiformes; family Gymnotidae; genus Electrophorus; species Electrophorus electricus. The sequence continues at coordinate 8,498,786 of NC_137521.1, read as the reverse complement.
TCTCGTTGGCTCAACTGCACTGCTGTGCCGGCGATGTTGCTTTAAACATGGGGTGTGGTGACCCCTGCAAACTTGTGTTTTGCTGCGGTTTGGATTTCAACATGAGATCTTTAATATGTGCATGTGTGTTAAATACATATACACACACATACACACAACTGTTGTGCTCTAAAAAAAGAAAGCCCTCAGAGAACGCACTTCTAATCACTGCATAAAAAGCTACTTCATAAAAATGGCAAATCAAATTGGTCATGCAGCTGGATTCCAGTGGAGGAGGTCTTTAACATGATCCAGCCATGACTGACTCATTAACTGTTGTGACTGAGGTGAGTTGGTGAGTCAAGGTGTGCTGCTGAGAACAGAGACTCTGGACAGGGACTACCGCGGGGTGGGGGGCTTTGGCCTGTTTGTGCTGGACTTTTGTTTACTGTGAAAAACATTAGCTTTCCTCCACAAACCCCCCCACAGTTGGCGAGGAGGGGGCCATACGTTTTATGAATGAGAGTTTTGATACCAAAAGGAAGTACAAAATCGAATTATTCTAATACTGAATGAATTCTCAGGCTTGTTTAGAAACTGTTGCATTACATCTTACAATGATGACAAAGGACACAGTCAGGATCACAGGGAAGTGAGCTTTTGTAGTTTTAGCAATGTTTCCTGTTGATCCAGTCGTGGGTTTTTCACTGGTGCTCAAAGCACTGTAGGCAGCAGGGTTTGAATGCAGACAGACTGACTGTTGGCCCTGCTGATGCAGAGCAGAGGTCGAAGCCCTGATGTGGGCCCCCAAAGCCACCCAGGTGTTCAAACACACACACACACACACACACACAATAACTCATATCACAGCTCCAGCCACAGAACTCCACGACGGAAGGCAGAGCAGAGAGGCAGCAGAGCCGGGGAGGGACGGCCGCGCGGAAGGGGGTGGGAGGGGGATGAAGATGTGGGGCTGATGAGAAATGGAGTGATGAAAAAAGACAGCGCGGCTGTGGCGAGTGATGGCAGACTGTGGTAAAGGTGCGTGTGAGTGATGGAGAGAAGAGGAAGAGGAGGGAAAGAAGAGAGATGAAGGAAAGAGAGAGTGACAGATACGAGACTTGCACCTCTCGCCAACCCCGTGTCCGTTCAAATCCTACACCATTCAGGTTTTGATTTTGGCTGGTTGGTGACATGTCTCTAAATATACATTCTGAACATTATAAATATCTCAGGTTAGTACTCATATTAGTGGACACTGTAGTTTAAATACACTTTTTATTTATTGTGTCTTTGTGATTATTTGTGCTGTAACAGTAACAGTAACCCCACTACAGGAAATGTGTTTCATCTCATTTTCTCTGCTTACTTCCAATATGGCAGAGCAGGAATTTGGCACCAAGTTCAAAGTGTGTAGGCGGGTTGCTGTGGAAGGGGGTCACTGGCAGTCCCTGTGATGTGGTAAGAGACAATGGCAGTCATGCACTACTGGGTTATGGATGGTCACGGAATCTGTGTATAGTTCAGTGAAAAAGCGCCATGGAAACCAGATGACTAGCGTAGCACTGATGTTCCTGGATGCTTTTAAATAGTGTGGAATGAAAAGGGGCCAGGGACTGTGGTGCAGGTGGTGCTAGCATCATATCCTCTGCTGGTGAAATCTTCCAGTGGGACTTTACTTGTGATTACTGAGATTCGCGCCCAAATTTCTCAAAGGTTAACAAACTGAAACAGTTGCATCTTATATATGAGGAGATGGCAGCTTCTACACATGATTAGAATGATTTTCCTGCTGCATATTTGCATATTTTGAGCCTGACTGTCAGGGCTTCCTTTTGGAGGTGTTTTACTGGCGTATATCTGATTCTACTCATCAGCTGATTATCAAGCCTTTCCTTCACTTAACCACATGAGTTAGAGCAGGAAATACATGTTTATATCGAGTTCCTCCAGGAATGGGTTTAGGGAATACACATTTATATGAAGACAAGTTCCTTCCGGAAGTACATTAAGGAATACACTTCTATATGAAGAAGAGTTCCTCTGGAATGATATTGGGAAGGCTGCTTTAGGACTGCTGTACTTCAGAGCCTCTGACTGATTGTCCAGAAAATGATCAGTATTCTCCCTTACAAACTCTTTTTCTCTGGGCCAGATTGGTTAGTTGGTTCAGCTGGTGTATAAAGTGTGCCCGTGTATGTGTGTTTATTAAAGCTAGATAGCTCACCTCATGCATGTTTAAGGAGATGACAAGTATGATAGCTGACACGTCAGAGGTTGTGACCTTTTCACTATTGAGTCCATAAACCATACAAGAGACTCTTTGTTTTACAGTGTGTACTTTCCCAGTGTAACAGGGTGACCTGAAATAGGAACAGTGCTCCTTCTTATTTTACACACAAGCTGATGAAAGTAACCCAAAACATATTTCGTCTGAAATCTGGACATATTTAATGAAGTGTTTTGGGGGGGGAATGAAAAAAAAAAGTTTATTTGGCGAACAGTCACTCAAAGTACCCACAGAAAGGAACATGTACTCTCACATGTGCCTTCTCTCTCTACACCCACTCACAGAAACCAGCCAGACTGACAAACAAGAGATGCACTAATTTAGCCGGTTGTCACAGCTAACAGCTAGTGCATGGTTGCTTAGGCTTTCACATGCACAAGCATTTGTGTGTGTGTGTGTGTGTGTGTGTGTGTGTGTGTATGTGTGTGTGTGTGTGTGTGTTTGTAAATGTTGTACCAAAAAATCTGGTTCCAAAACTATGATGGCATTTTTCAAACATGGCAAAGAAGGAGGTACAATGCCCAGAGAAGCAGCTACAATTGGCATGAATAAACCTCAGTGTAAACCATTACTATGGATCATTCGTTTCACTGTGCTGGTATTGATGACATTAACTGCCGATTTCAAAGCCACTGCAGAAACTGGGTAATCTGTAACCAATACTGAACACATGGCCCAGGACAACACCTCGGAGTTCTCGCTTCCTTTTCCTGGGCGTTTTTTTTTTTTTTTTCTTTTGGGAAAATAAAGGTTTGTCCAAAGAGAAGGTGGCTTTTTCTGGTTTATTTTAAGAATGATAAAACAGGACACCCACACACTGAATTCCATGAATGGTCAGCTAGTCACCAAACAGAGTGAATGGAGATTCGACCCGTAGAGTCTTTGAGGACCAAAATTCCCTGGAGGTGTGCAGACTGTGTGTGTGTGTGTGTGTGCGCGTGTGTGTGTGTGTGTGTGTGTGTGTGTGTGTGCGCGTGTGTGTGTATGCACATGTAAAGATAGTGGTGTGTGAGTATGTATTTGGGGGGGGTCTACAAAGACTTTTGTGTGTGTGTGTGTGTGTGTGTGTGTGTGTGTGTGACCGGTTTTGAATGAAAGGACGAATGATGGATGCACTTGAATGAAAAGGCAGAGAAAGAGAAAAAAAAAAAGAAAGAAACAGCAGGTGAGTGTAGAGGATGGAGACAATGCAGCCTTTGCTCCAGTTCCGCTTCAACCAACCAGAGTCTGGCTGTGTGTGCGTGAACGAGAGCAGGGCTGGGGACCCGCGCATAACTACTGATGTGCTTCTTGTGTCTGCAGCCAGTTCCTGCTCCAGTCTGTTTTCCTTTCTCTCCTTTTCCCTTTACTGTCATCAGCCCGGTCCATTAGTTTTCTCAGCCTGAGCTGCGGGAGACATTCCTGAGACAGCAGTGAGACTCTGACATGCCGATGCAAAGTCTAATGCGTCCCTAGAAATTTGCTGCCCTCGCTGGTGACACTATGTCCACTCACACAAACCCCGTGCATCTGGGATCATTTAGACATCTCGAACATTTCCACTTCACCTGCCTATCTTAAGCTCACTCCAGACACACATAAAGGCAGGCCCAACCAATGGAGTACTGACTTTGTGGCTTCTTTAAAGAACTGAGGAAATGGGTTGCTGTTCAGTGCTCAACAACGCTGCCTAGTTATGTTAACACTTTTTTTAAAAGAAAGAAATAGGCAATGACTTCAAAAGATGGAGGAAGGACTGAATCAGAATGAACAGAGCAGGCAGTGCTACATACCAAGGGGTCTTATGTTGGAATATCAAAGATGACATATAGCCCCTCTGAGCACAGGCCTTCGGAAGGCGCTGAAAATGTGCTGAAGGTGGAAAAAGGCCCACATCACAATACCGCCTTTAATACATGTGCATATTTAACAACGGTTCAAAGAACGTTTTGACTGTACATCAGACATCTACAGCAAAATCACCGTTCGTTCATCTTATTAAAATTCTTCTCCATTTAGTCCACTGGGCTCATGTTCTCCTAGGAGAACAGGATCTTAGAGAGGGAGAGAGAGAGAAGAAGAGAGAGAGAGACTGAGTTTGCATTCACATAAGGGAAAAGCAACATTCTGAAGGGTACATTGTGGAAAGGGGGAGAGAGAGGGAGGGAGAGAGAGAGAGAGAGAGAGAGAGAGAGAGAGAGAGAGAGAGAGAGAGAGAGAGAGAGAGAGAGATGAAGCCTCCATACAGTGAAAATAAACACTCGGTAAAGTGGGTGAAATGGCAGTTAGAGGGTGAAGGAAGGAGAGGAGAAATGGAGAGAACTGAAAAAATAAGGTATAGACATTATGAGCACATAGCAGACGTTTGAAACTAATCTATAAGCTTTGATATAATCACACATGGAAGATCAGCAGATTTTCTCTTTGCATACACACTATCTGCAAATATTCAACACGTCTGAGCATCTGCTCCGACGGCAGTCACATTTGTGCGCGTGTGTACCTTCCCCCTCCCCCGACGACCATGTATAAACATTCCCGGACAGTCATTCACACTCCCACTATAAAAATAATCATTTCTGCTACTGCTACGCCATTAAAATCCCCTTAAACAACCATTTACCAACCTTAAAGAAACTTTTGCTCTCCTCTGCATCCTGTGGCTGTCAGGCAGAGAGAGCGATGGAAGGCTCACGGGGCTCTGCTTGACTGGCTCTGGATGCTTTTACCACGGGCTCCGTGTCCGTTACCCACCAGCCTGGCACCAAAGCCCCGACGCAGGGAAGAGTCGCAGTGAAGAGTCGCATTGTCGGGCCTTTTTCTTCCTGCAAAACTGAAAGGCCACACTTTAAATACAACTAACTACCTTGGGGGCACCTTCTCCAGTACCTGTCCTGGGGGAATGAAGAATGCTTCACCCAAATGTTCTCATGGAGCCGGTGCTGGATGGAGATCAGCGGGGACCGTTAACACTATTGGCAGGTAAGATCAAGCTAACTGCCACACAGTGCCTCTCGTTCACTGGTATTTGCGGGATGTGGACTCCTTTAAATAATCTTATTGATTTAGTTGTGTTTTCTTACAGCACTCATGATTAATGACCAGGGTTGGGGGAGGTTACCTTAATTAAACATGTATTCCAGTTCAGATTACTGGTTACTGTGACGTTACGGCGAAGCAAGTGCAGAAGTGAAGCGGGTTTGATTAATAAACCAAGAAAAAGCATTCAAGCACTGCAAAGTAGTCCAGAGGGAAAACAGAGGAGAGCAAAGTGTCAGTGTAATGTAATTGACTACTTCCATTACATTTGGATTACTTTTTAACCCATTAACTGCCAGAGTGTTTCAGATCACTGGTCCCTGCCACCATCAAGCGCCCACGAGCTCCTGTACTGTGTGTGCTCATGATCAACTGAGCAGAAGTTAGCACAGCCATATAAACAGCAAGTCCCTTCTCCAGCAGACCAGCATTGCTGATCCTTGTGAAGCATTACATAAGTAACGTAATACTAACGTAATACTAACGTAATTCTAATTACTGCTTTTCCCTGTAACGGTTTTACGTAATCAGGACACAATAATGGCAACCAACCCCACATATATCCATAAATGTTAGTTCACTCTGCTGAAATCTGATTCTTTGCACTTAAAAGACAGTAACTGCTAAAGCATATAACAATGATTCAGTTGGGTTAGCCCAAAATTGTTTCACTGAACAACGAATCCAGTGTCATATTGTCCATATTAATAACTTAATAGTTTTATTAAGGTGTTTCCCAATCCAGTTTGGATATCTATGACCATTTCTGCAAATGTATTTCTCAATTTGTGTAAAGAAGCCTCATAATGAACAACAAATTATTTAAGAATGCCAAATGGTGTAAACTCTGGGTTAAATATTGTCTTCATAATAGAATTATTTTACTCTTTCAAAAATAAATAAATAAATAAACAAATACAAAGAAAACACATTTTTTATGGAGATCTCTAATGTCCCTGGATCTGAGTCTCCAATTAGGCTCAGTTTGTATATTAAAACAGCTGATACCATAACGGTCCTTTTTAAAGCTTTGATAGGACTTAAGCAGCATGTGGTAAAAATTAGAGAATTATCTGAATGGCTTGATTTGAAATGCAGCCTGAAACCATTTAGGAAAGAAAGAGCTTATTATGAGTGGCTCAAAAGTATAAACATGCAAAATTTGACTTAAATTAATTTTTTATTGTAATCAGTGCGCAAAAGGGCGGCTGGATTAGGAGGGGCAGAAAGAAAACGCAAGTCTGTGTATGCGTGGAAACATCTAATTATATATAAACCCTAAGCAGCTAATAAGAAATAGGCAGATGCATCCACTGAATACCGTCCCTTCTGCTGGTACAGTGGGTCAAAGCTTTGGTCATATGGTACATATTCCTCCACAACCTTTGTCTGCATTGCCCTGTTTCCGCTAGTCAATAACTGTCCAGTTTCACTTGCATGGACTGATTCATCTGAATATTGGGCTTCTGTGGAGCTTTGCTCCTTCCCTCGCGTTGTTTCGAGAGCCTATGTCAGTGTGCTTTCTCACTCGCTTGTTCTTCAAACAGCTTCACCACAAACTCAGCATAGCCCTTCCTGCATTCCATTTTTGAAATGTGCCCGCGCGCACGCACATTTACTTCCAGATATGCATAGAGAAAAAGAGCAAGAAACAGAAAAGGTGAGATAGAACGAGACAGAGCGAGATCTTAAAACACTAATGACGCTAAAAAGGAAAAAAAGCTTCACACTTAAAACTATGCAGTCAAAACAAGAAGAGCTCAAAGCCAGTCGCTAACATATTCTGGATCACTGCTGCTCAGTCTCTCCCGTGGGACACACCACTCTTATACACACATGAAGCAGTTCATTAGAAACAAGGTTTCATGTAAAAGCAGGACACATAATAGAGAGGTTTTATAAATACATGTATATAAGTTTCCATTTTATATGTGGACCAATAATTGAGACCGTGTCTCAATTCCCTAAACTCTCTCACACATGCGCACGTGCACGCACACACAGTTTTCCCTCATCGAGTCAGTGGGTTCTGTTTATGGTACTGGCTATTAACCATCAAACGATAACATTACAGGATTTGTTATTTCTCACTGGGCACACACAGCATTCACCACCCAGCCTTACCCTACACTCACATGCAGACAGGAAATGTCAGTTCTATAAAAGTGAGTCATTATTCTACTGATATTGCAGTCCCAACAAAGAGAAAACAATGCAAAAAAAAAGATGTGGAACTGATATGAAAAAGAAGGTGTGGTGTGTGTGGAAGAAAGAGAGTGGGAGAGGGCGCGCGCGCGCGTGTGTGTGTCGTCTCTCCTTTTCCCTAAGTGCTAAAGACATTGAAACAAGTTGGGGCTTGTGTGATGACAGGCATACACTCTTGTTAATAGGTCGGGCATTAAGCAATGATCTCCTCCAGCGAGGTAAATTTATGGGAGCATCCATTACAGTCACACTTCGGCAGAACAATGCAGGCCAGCTCACACGGGAGGGACCAGGAAAGAGAAGTCAGAGCAGCTGGATGAGTTTCAGCTGCTTACGCAACCCGCATAACTGTCCTTTAATTGCACCGTCCTCGTATGCTTAGTCCACAAATGTATTTAAGTGTATTTAGATCTAAGCAAGTGCCCTACACAGATCATTTGTGTTTAACACACCTCCCTAGCCTTGAAGAAAAAAAATCCTCTTCCATAGCAGAGTCTCCTAAAGAACACACACATTCATACCTAAGAAAACTGCAGAAAACTTAATCTGCAGTTTTCATTCAGTCACCATACTGTCAGTCTAACACCACTGTGAATGAGCACACGTGCATAGCACCTTACTCAAAGGCTTCAGTGACATGACACTCCTCTACCTTCACTGTCCTCCCCTCTTCTGCTCTCTCAGTCCATCACTCCTCACCTCCCACGTTCATCGTTCTCTCTCTCTCCAGCCTTCACTCACCCCCCGGCTTTATTCATCCGCAGGCCTTTCTCCCCATTTCTAAACACGGTGCCCCATCGTTCTTTTCACAGACAGTGTCGAACTCTGAGAGCAGTACTGGGGTCCTTGCTGAGGTGCTCGAGTAGGTGAGGCAGATTTACAGGTGCCTGTGTACAATGCCCAATCATAAAAAGTAGCAACCACAGACTCTGACTTACATACAGCAAAGACTCAGACTGCTACCCTGGGCAACGCCAACAAGAAAAAGGAAAACCCATTATTGTATACACACACACACACACACACACACACACACACACAACTGAGTTATGAATAGGATATAGAGCAATGCTTCTGGAAACTGAAGTTAAAATGAGTTCATTCTTTTTCTCTGACTACCAAAGGCAAACCTCAAGTATACACAAGCTCAGCTTTTGAGGCAAAATGAGAAAACAAACAGCAATAGACTTATGAAATTTCACTCAGCACTGAAAATACAGACCCCCCCCCCACACACACACACACACAAATAGGGATGGAGTGGGAAAATAATTTTCAGAAACATAACTGTGTTCTGGTTTTCTTCCAATTTGCTTCATATGAGATGTTGATGAAGTAATATGTAAATTAAAGAATGGCTAAATGACAAATACATGATGCATTTTATTAATTCAAGCCAAAAATATGATCACTGATCAGAATTTTTACATTGAGAGGTCTGATGCATGACCCTGTTACTAGAAAAGACAAATGTAATTATTTGCTTGAATAAATTTGTACCATTTCAAACTTTTGAGCACTCCCAGACTGCATGCACTTGTTTCTATAACACTGCCAAAACCAAGCAGTGAAACCCAGCTATAATCACCACCATAAGGTCCTGGAAGTTAACGATACACTGGTGATTATTTTAACCATAGAAAGGGTCAACTTTGCCATTCTTTCTTATTATAAATAATTATTCTCTATATGTTCACACCATTGGTCATCTGCATTTCTCACACAAGTGAGCTGTGCAAGATTCTTTTGTCCAGTTGAATTAATGGTGCATTGAGTCATTAACGCCGAAGACAAACACCATCCTCTCCTAGCTCGGAACATTACTGCACTGTGTCTCACTAACAAGAAACACGTGCCATGCTCATACACTTATCAGAGCCTGCTGGAACACTGACTCAATTCCCCTCAGCAGAAACTATGCATTTCAGAATTTTTTACTGTTGTAATTAAGCCAAAATTCACATTCCGATAAATTTGTCAGGATAAATGTAAAAGCCAGACACGAAACAGATTCAGATGGTTTCCAGGGAGGGTTTAGAACATTTTTAAGAATTATATTATTCTAAAATTATACAACACTTCATCCTAAGACCTGTGGACTACAGTATGTTCATTACATGATGCAGTTCTTTATTCAGCTTGTACATACAACAGAGAGTAAATAGTGAAGGTGTTTTTCTTGAAGGTCTGTGTCTTGGTGGGTGTGTGTGTGTGTGTAGAGCCTGCAGATCAGCACCAGAACACAAAGTTTCAGAACACTGTACAGTATCCCATCAGGCACCATCTGTCAATCAATTCAAGGTTCAAAATTATTTACAGCAGTGTACTTACATGTTTATTTGATGGAAACAGACAAATACAGCTGGCTTTACGATTCTGGATGAGCTTCACCAGGGTTTCATTCATGTCAAGTTTGCCACCTAGTGGTTACTTTTAATGACAATTGGTCACCAGATTTATGAATTAAGTTGTGGTTCAAAAATGATCTAAAACAGAGGTTTCAAACTTTTCCTCCATTAGTAGATTAGAAAAGTTTTCTTTTTAGAATTTTAATGATGCTGCTGTATCCCTGCAGTGTGTAAGGAACAGTACTGTGCATTCTTCCCAATGGTGCTGTAGGACTTTTCCATTCACCGGCAGTTGGCCGTTTCAAACACTTTTTAAGCAACGTATGGTCTTGAAAGTGTTCATTTCACATTTAAGTGCTGTTTGAACCATAGGGCCATGTTGAGAAAACAGTCAGCCTGAGTTTCCACGTTTGACAAGGAATGGCCATCACCCTCATACCACAACACCCTGAGAGAGAAAGACAGGAAGATAGAGTGAGAGAGAATCATTGTTGATGAATTTATCTAAAGAGTGAACAGTCTGTATGTAAGTGTGCGCGTGTGCGCATACATACCTGACAGGCGAGTTTCTGCTCTTGAGAGCTTTGTAAAGCTCCAGGCCTTGGTACGGTGAGACTCTCTTATCTTTCCCACCTAACATGAGGAGCACTGGTGCACGGATCTACACACACATCAATTTGGAGGTCAGTAGCTGATATTGACCTGCAGCACAGAATGCATATACTTTGTGGAATAGGTCGTCCAGTGACTGTGTGTGTGTGTGTGTGTGTGTGTGTGTGTGTGTGTGTGTGTGTGTACCTGTGCCGCATGCACAATAGGAGACTTTTCAAGCATGGCTGTCAGGGCTTGTGGAGTAGGGAGCAGGTCAAAGGAGTACTGCAGGCCAACAGAGGAATATCTCCTGTACAGGGCAACAGAACCACAGCAGCTCTATCACTACATACAAGAGTAGGCAAATATAGTCTCAAATACACATATACCTTAAAACATTTCACGTTTTTAGAGCTTAGAATTTAAGGTGGAGTTTCAAGAAGAATGTAAACTTGTCTTGTGGGTTAACCAGTAGGCATCTCTGCTGAGAAAAACTCCGTTTACAAAAAGGCATTCACGGATACGATTTTAAAGCATAAATGATAATAAGATGCAATAGTCTTGTTTATACCAAGAATGTCATTACTGTCTGATGTGTACCCGTATCTTATTTCTGTACATAAAAAAAAGATAATGTGCCCTTTTCTAATTAACAAAAGTAGAGCCAAAGTCTCACAGAATGCAACAGAGCAATGAGGAAGTGAGGAAGAAAGATTATTTCAGGGACTGAAGGTGAGATTCATGTTTACCAATCCACGATGTCACTGGTTCCAAGTAGTGTGGCTGCATTGATGACGGGGTTCCGTGCTGCACATGCTCTGTAGAACTCTGGATACTGACCAATCAGGTGACAGGCCAAGAATCCACCATGAGACCCACCCATCACAGCCACCCTATCAGGATCAAGGGTCTTGTTATTCTGCAGGACATGCAGCACAGCCCTCTGGGTAATGATGACAAATAAGAAATGGGACAATGAAAGGATATTCTTTATGTACTGAATTTTCTTTAAAAAAAAAAACAAAAAAAACCCAAAACACTATTTACATTTACGGCATTTAGCTGATGCGTTTATCCAAAGTGACTTACAATTATGTCTGAGTACAATATATTGAGGGTTAACCAATATATAACGCTTGATAAGAAAATATTTTCTAAAATGTATTTTTAAGTAAAAACACTGTTTGGAAGTGAAAACACGCTGTTGTAACACATTTGTAATATGCAATCTGTACTCTATGAAACCACGATTCCAAGTATTCTAATTGGCTTTAACACCATTTTATGTTCAAGACATGTTTTCAACCAATATATAATGCATGATAAGAAAATCCTTTCTAAGGTATTTCACGAATTTCAAGTGAAAGCACTGTTTGCAAGTGAAAACAAGCTGTTGTAACATGGTTGCAATGTGCACGTTGCAACTAATAGCAACTCTGGTCTTTCAGTTCTGTTCATTATGAAAAAGCATTTCCAAGAATTCCAATAGCCATAAACACTGTTTCAGTGCAAGACAATGTTTTAACCAATAAGTAATGCTTCAACTGAAAACAATTTCTAAGACATATTTCAAGTGAAACCACTGTTTGCAAGTAAAAACAAGCTGTTGTAGCATGTTTGCAATATGCACATTGCCACTAAGTTCTTTCAGTAATTTATACTATAAAACACATTTTCCATGCTTACTAATTGCCACAAACAAAATTTCGTTTCAAGACAATGTTTTAACCAATATATAATGCTTGATAAGAAAATACTTTCTAAAACTTATTCCAAGTGAAATCACTGTTGGCAAGTGAAACACATGCTTTTAAAACATGTTTGTAATGTGCACATTGTAAGTATTTGCAACTTTGTTCTTTAATTTCTGTACTCTATGAAATATGACTAAAAGCATTCTAATTGCCTTAAACTCTATTTCAGTTCAAGACATAATGTATTTAACCAATAGGTAATGCCTCATAAGATACCATTTTCTAAGACATATTTCAAGACAAAACACTGTCTGCACGTGAAAACAAGATGTTGTGACATGTTTGCAACGTGCACATTGCAAGTAATTGCATCTCTGTTCTTTCAGTTGTGTTCATTATGAAACAGCGTTTCCAAGCATTCTAATCGCCTCAAACATGGTTTCAGTTCAAGACATTATGTTTTTAAGGGCCTTGCTCAGGGGCCCAACAGTGGCAACTTGGGAGTGGCAACCTTCCAATTACAAGTCAAGCACCTTAAATACCAATTGGCTTAACCACTGAGCTACCACTTTATTTCCTGATGCAGTAGGGGTGTGTGTATCTACACACCTGCACATCTTTAACATCTTGATTGCCGATGTTTCCGAGGAGAGAATCAATGCTGTCTTGACCAAAACCTGTGGATCCTCTGTAGTTAACTACTCACACATTCAGTCATTCAATCGAGGTCAGACAGGAAGATTCTTTCAGTGTCTGATTCTAATCTCCTTTAGATGACACGGAACAAAAGGAGCATGCACACTCACCCATGAGGACAGCAAAACCCGTCTTAGTCAAAGATGCAGCATTAACATTCCACTCAGCAGCGAAATGGGAATGTGGCCCACCTGCACGTTCACACCCACACACACCCACACACCCACATCCCACCTCACCATGGAGACTAGAGTAAACCGTTTAGAACATGTTTAGTAACTACAGATAAAGCTAGAAACCCGTAAAATAGTTTGCATACCATGTATGAAGACCACTAGAGGAAACATCACACTCTTAGAGGAACCGGCAGGTTTCAGTAGCACTGCCCCAAAATTCACACCAGCTTTACATACAGAGAGCGAGAGCATGAGGATGTAAGAAAACACTGCATAATTAGCATGAATATACTCCATATACACATGACTCACATAACTGGTGATTTTCCTCTTCTGGTGGGGGTGCGATTATCATAGACTGCCAACCAAAGTTCTCACTAACCTCAGCCCCTCCCAGGTGAAACCACTGTTCACTCTGAAGATGGGCTCCATTAGACACAAAGCCCACTTTCTACACACAGGCATAAACAAGTTTTAAGGGTTTTTAAAAGTCAAATATTTAATTATTAAATCTAAACTTCATCACAAAATGCTGCATGTGTACTAAGATTAATGAGGAGGTATTGTAGTCATTACCGGTGGAGTTTAATGCAAATGATGCAACAGTTCTATACAGTCCATTCAAACAGAGGACAGTTATACTGTGTGTGTGTGTGTGTGTGTGTGTGTGCATATACCAGGCAGGGGGGGTGGTTGGGAGAGGAGCAGCAGATCACCATCAGGTCTTTCACAATTGTCAAGAGCTTGACACTCCCAAACTCTGAGAAGACCCACAAGATGAACACCTTAGCTGATCAAGAACCCACGCAGCAGCAAACATTAATACACACACGCACAGCACATCCTTACCGGCTGATCCTGCATTAGCGCCCAACATAGGCGTTACTCTCCCAGTACGTCTCTCCACTGAGAACACTGACTAGGAGATCAGAGAGCATCGCTTCATTAGAGCCCACAGCTCATAAACTCACCCCTAGGGCATCACAACACACATTCTGGACCTTAACACCCGGCACTTAACACTCTCCACATTTTTGTGATTTTTTTTGCGTGCTTGCTGCTTGTCTGTTGAGGAAATTTGCTTGTTTATGTACCTTTCTGTTTTCACAGGCACTGCTGAAGAAGATCCACTCACTGTCTGATGACCAGCAATGTGGGGGCAGTGAGTCATACACACCTGCAAACTGACCTGCAGATGTACACACGTACAGAGAGAGAGATAAACTGTGTCTGTATAAACAGAGAGAGATGTATATCTGCATGTGTATATAAAGAGAGAGACAGATATCTGTGTGGGGGGGGGGGGGTGTTTATTTATGTACCTTCCTTTGTTCTTCTCACCACATCCACCAAAAGTGAGCTTGTCTGGTTCTGCATGTCATACTGAGACAGAGAAGCAGAGAGAGACAGAGGGCATGGGAAAGAACAAGCATATATTTTTAAAGAGCAGGAGGGACACATCCTGTCCCCTATATAAAATGGTTCCTACACCCATGGTATGATGTGCTTTCTCTCCCATTTGTACACAGTCACGCTATTCAGTTAGAGAACCTGTCTGCCGTGCGTTTGTGTGCGCGCATGTGTACCAGCATCATGCAGAAGCACTGATGGTGTGGACCGAACGCTCGTCCCTGCAGATAGACGAGCCACAGGCAGTCCGGACTCAGCCGAGGACTAGACACTGATCCCAGATCAGATGACAGCAGCTCTAACCCAGAGACAGCGCACATGTCGATAAGGCCTACAGTTTGTTTCAATCACCTGCATCTAATTCATGCAGTATCTCCAGTACCCATGCACGTCTTACCACAACTCCCCTTCAGGTCAGTGTAGAACAGAGCCGACCTGAGACAAGGGAATTTTCATTTTTCATTTGCAAAAATGGTCATGGATCAGTAACCTGGCTGAGATTATCATGTTACCTCCACCCCTCACCTCCGGTTGGAACAGAACTTCATGCCAAGTCTGAAAGGCTCATTCCACCAGCCCACGAAAACCACACCCCCGCTGTCCCCGGCCCACAGGCCCTGAGTCAGAGTCGTCACAGGAGAGCCTTAAACACGCACGACTGCAGCAGTAGGATAATTAGAAGGATTCAAGGTCACGGCTCACCTGCCCAGGTGACAGATGAGGCGGCACACCGGGGCAAACTGTTACATCTCCTTTAGACAGGTCAGCTACACACAACACTGAGGCAGTTTTACCAACCAGACCCTCACCCCAGTCTTCCATATACATATTCTTATCCTAAAACATACACACATACCCACACACCCAAAAAGGAAGCTTTAAATGGAGTTAAGGAATAACTGACATTTGGTAGAACGAACAAAGATGCATGAAACTATTTCACACACCTCCACACAGTTGTGGGGGGGGGGCTGCCTATAGAGGCCGCTCAGAACCCAAAGTTCATGTGTCCTCCCCCCACCCCCCTTTATACAGTCTCATAAACACCTTGTTCCTGTCCATATAGAAGGCTTGGTCTGCACTCACAAAATGAGCATATTATTATATTGGACTAGCCTAGCCTAGTTGCTAAACCCAGTCTGCAATAGACATAGCTAGTACAAGCTGCCATCAAATTGAAACAGCAGCTGTTAGAAAAAACAAACGAGTGACCCGTAGTTAATACTCTTTAGCGCACATAAGCAAAAAGGGGATGTTACCTCTTCCTCAAACACCATCGAATCTGCATCATCACTGGCAGAAGACGGTTGTGCCGATGATCGCAGCCTCTTCTTCTCTGCCACATACAGTAACCTTTCCTCGCAAGGTGACCAGGCTAGGCATGCAAACTGTGCTACACACACACACACACACACACACACACACACACACAAACACACACACACACACAGGAACGCACGATTAAACACCCATGTCGCGTGACTGATGTGCCATATCAATACAGAACTAAACAGAGTGGAACGGGATTAAACAGGAAGGAGGTGCAATACCATCTTCATAGACTTTTCCATGTTTGTTGAGCGCTGCGAGGTCCAAGCACGCCTCCAGTCCACTGTAGCCCCACACCTGAGCAGTGATGTCACAGGCTTCATCGGAGTCTTAAACTCCGCTCAAGTACTTATCGGTTGACTGTTCTTGATTGAACTGCCATAGTTACCTCCAGGTACTGATGTCCTACATGTGTGCTGGTTTCCCGGACAACCGCTCGGCGTGCTCCAGAAGGGGAGTGACTGACAAGCAGCCTGAACATGGACAAGGAGGATGAATGCGCTGAGATGCAAGTCATGTGTCAGTATTTTTAGGGCCACTCTGTGTGTTTATCACTCTGGATAGAACTGGAAGCATGCACCCATCCGTCAGGCTCTATGTTGCAGGCGCTGGCTATGCGAGAGTATGTGTGAGATTGTGTGTAGCGTGTATACGTGTACATGCACACGTCTTACTCTCCATGCGTGTTTATGCATGGTCCACGAGACACTACGCTTTCCACGGCCCTTCGATTACACAGAAGAGCCCACTGCTGGAAGTAATGTAGTCGGACTCCTCTGTCCACCTCACACTGACTCCAGTCTCCAGAGAGCGCGAGACACAAGAAAAAGTAAATGCATAATGGACAAAACATAAAATCCTGAGCAGAGAGAAAACATTATACTTTCATTAAGGTCTACCAGAAATTATGCTGAGGTTCTGGGTCCTGGTTATGGGATGAAGATCAAAGCCAAAGTCCCTCTGAGCAGTAACCGAGGCAGAAACAGGAACAGGAAAGCCGTTAAACTGCCTAAACACATCTCGATTCACCCCGTCCATCATCGGTCATCATCTACAGGAAACGTACACAACTTCTGTAACAAGGTACAATCTAAAATACACTTGGGAAATCATATCCTCGTATATCAACAGCCATCAAAAATGACGACGCTTCAAATTTCAACATTTAAAAATAGGTGAGTGCCAAGTACTGCATGGTAGCACACAACAAATCCGGTCATATTTTTTTTTATTTTTACTTCACACTGAATGTTCACAGCTAGAATAACGTGTATCTTAGATCACGGGGTATTTTGGGGGTGTAATGTCTTGCTGCTGAGCTTCGAGGGAGACGTGCTCTTACGGTTAAATAAGTAAGCGGGGCACTATAACAAAAAAAAACCCAACAAAAAAAAACCCCAGACTTTTACCGATTACGTTAAATACTTTCGTAGAATGAACATAATAACAGTTCCTATTTACGACAGAAACACGAACCCTTTATTTGAGAGCCGCTTGTGTTGCCCGGTAGGGTACTTGTGCGCCTGCGCGGAGGACAGCACCATCGATGCCAGTGAAGGGGGTGTTACACGTTTTATTCGGCAGTTTCGACACTGAATTAGCGAGTAAGCCGTACGTGCTCTGCACACTAGGAAGAATTCTCATGTCATTTCTCATGATAAAGGACCGTCTTTAGTAAAAGTCAAGGGGTGTGAGATTAAAACTAAATTAAATATATAAATAGAATAACTAGTATAGAGGAATTATGGTAAAGTAGCTAAATCTATTAAAGCTTAAAGCAATAAGAACTTAAAATAGTGAATTACATTTAAAAACTACAAAATATCAGAAGTAATACAAATGCAACAATGTACAATTTTGTTCTTTGACTGCTACATTTGCTCTGAAAAGAAATAATGACTGATGTTAAACTAGAGTGTCGTGTTTTTGGGATATCTGCATCATTTTCATATTAATGAATAATTATGAAAAAGTAAACGATGAGTCAAAACCCTATTTGGAGACTAAAATCACTGAGAAACGCCGGTAATAATTATGTTACTCTTCCTTCCCATTTAAAATGAGCCCTGTCCGAACAAGGTTGATCTCATTTAACTTCTTTTCCTTTTTTTCAAACTAGTTCCAGCTAGCCACCTCCAACAACTCATACTGTTTTCCCCAAGATTAGTCGGTAATTTAAACTTCTATAAAATACAAAGCGGTTACGAGCAATGGAAATTTCCTCATTATAACAAATAGAAGCCCATGCAAGTGATGTACCAAAAGGTCCCACAGAACGGAATGTTACTAAGAACATGTTAAACATGTTGAAGTTAACATTTGCTTACCATGTAAATATGTCTTCCAATGAAAGAAACTAAAGATAATGAGATAGCAAGCAAAATATAGCCTTTCATGATTATTATTATTATTATTATTATTATTATTATTATTAATAATAATAAGAAGAAGAAGAAGAAGAAGAATGCATAGAGCAACAAACAAAGTTGCTGATAGACCCAGCCTTGATCCAAAGCTCAATAAAACACTGGATAACAACACTGGCAGCAAAAAACACTCAAAGCAAGTTGCTCAGGACGCCAGCGATGCATACTAAGAAAATGAAGGTCCTTCTTTTGTTCTGCATAAGCTTGAAACATCAAGGACCAGAGAGACCAGCACTGGGATGGAATGTCAGCTAGGATGGGGAAGTGTCGGTGGTTGATAATAGAAAGAGGAAAAGTTATCAGGACATGTAATTGAGCTACTGCAGGATCATATATCAGCACCTTAGGATTCCTCAATGGCATGGGAACCATAACACTCAAACCAGCAACATCCAAGAACCTCTGCAGTGCACTGGGCACAACCTGAAAGAACAGCACTCAGGAAAAGCATAGGGAGTTAGGCACACTAACCAGCACCCATGTACACACACACACACACACACACACACACACACACACACACAGACACACACACACACACACACACACACACACACACAGACACACACTTACTCTCAGTGTATCATAATCAGAAGACACGGTCACTGTGTTTAGAGCTATGTATGTGTCATCGTCAGTGTTCAGATCAGTCTGAGATTAGAAGTAGACCACGTTTTTTCAGCATTTGGTTTTAACAGATTATGTTTCTGATAAAGAACACCAGGCATGTGATCGTTACTGGAGTACGCATGTCCCACACTGCTGCTCTCCTCCTACTGAACACACAAACAAAAGCTGTTCTGCTGAAAGTCCAACAGCAACAGAGATCTGGCAACTCTAGGTTAGTTTTACAGGTTATGGCATACATGAGTATGTAGAACAGATCTGCCTCACTTACCTGAGGAGAACTGCAATAAGGAGAGAGAAGCAGAACAGCCACGAGTCCCACTGCTCCCCAAACAGCAGCCTGGACCCACCACTCACTGCCCACACCTTTACACACACGTGCAGGTCAAACAAACATCAGTCTGGACCCACCACTCACTGCCCACACCTTTACACACACGTGCAGGTCAAACAAACATCAGTCTGGACCCACCACTCACTGCCCACACCTTTACACACACGTGCAGGTCAAACAAACATCAGTCTGGACCCACCACTCACTGCCCACACCTTTACACACACGTGCAGGTCAAACAAACATCAGTCTGGACCAACCACTCACTGCCCACACCTTTACACACACGTGCAGGTCAAACAAACATCAGTCTGGACCCACCACTCACTGCCCACACCTTTACACACACGTGCAGGTTAAACAAACATCAGTCTGGACCCACCACTCACTGCCCACACCTTTACACACACGTGCAGGTTAAACAAACAGCAGCCTGGACCCACCACTCACTGCCCACACCTTTACACACACGTGCAGGTCAAACAAACAGCAGTCTGGACCCACCACTCACTGCCCACACCTTTACACACACGTGCAGTTTAAACAAACATCAGTCTGGACCCACCACTCACTGTCCACACCTTTACACACACGTGCAGGTCAAACAAACATCAGTCTGGACCCACCACTCACTGCCCACACCTTTACACACACGTGCAGGTCAAACAAACAGCAGTCTGGACCCACCTCTCACTGCCCACACCTTTACACACACGTGCAGGTTAAACAAACATCAGTCTGGACCCACCACTCACTGCCCACACCTTTACACACACGTGCAGGTTAAACAAACATCAGTCTGGACCCACCACTCACTGTCCACACCTTTACACACACGTGCAGGTCAAACAAACATCAGTCTGGACCCACCACTCACTGCCCACACCTTTACACACACGTGCAGTTTAAACAAACATCAGTCTGGACCCACCACTCACTGCCCACACCTTTACACACACGTGCAGGTCAAACAAACATCAGTCTGGACCCACCACTCACTGCCCACACCTTTACACACACGTGCAGGTCAAACAAACATCAGTCTGGACCCACCACTCACTGCCCACACCTTTACACACACGTGCAGGTTAAACAAACATCAGCCTGGACCCACCACTCACTGCCCACACCTTTACACACACGTGCAGGTCAAACAAACATCAGTCTGGACCCACCACTCACTGCCCACACCTTTACACACACGTGCAGGTCAAACAAACATCAGTCTGGACCCACCACTCACTGCCCACACCTTTACACACACGTGCAGGTCAAACAAACATCAGTCTGGACCCACCACTCACTGCCCACACCTTTACACACACGTGCAGGTTAAACAAACATCAGTCTGGACCCACCACTCACTGTCCACACCTTTACACACACGTGCAGGTTAAACAAACAGCAGCCTGGACCCACCACTCACTGCCCACACCTTTACACACACGTGCAGGTCAAACAAACATCAGTCTGGACCCACCACTCACTGCCCACACCTTTACACACACGTGCAGGTCAAACAAACATCAGTCTGGACCCACCACTCACTGCCCACACCTTTACACACACGTGCAGGTCAAACAAACATCAGCCTGGACCCACCACTCACTGCCCACACCTTTACACACACGTGCAGGTCAAACAAACATCAGTCTGGACCCACCACTCACTGCCCACACCTTTACACACACGTGCAGGTCAAACAAACATCAGTCTGGACCCACCACTCACTGCCCACACCTTTACACACACGTGCAGGTCAAACAAACATCAGTCTGGACCCACCACTCACTGCCCACACCTTTACACACACGTGCAGGTCAAACAAACATCAGTCTGGACCCACCACTCACTGCCCACACCTTTACACACACGTGCAGGTTAAACAAACATCAGTCTGGACCCACCACTCACTGCCCACACCTTTACACACACGTGCAGGTTAAACAAACAGCAGCCTGGACCCACCACTCACTGCCCACACCTTTACACACACGTGCAGGTCAAACAAACAGCAGTCTGGACCCACCACTCACTGCCCACACCTTTACACACACGTGCAGTTTAAACAAACATCAGTCTGGACCCACCACTCACTGCCCACACCTTTACACACACGTGCAGGTCAAACAAACATCAGACTGGACCCACCACTCACTGCCCACACCTTTACACACACGTGCAGGTCAAACAAACAGCAGTCTGGACCCACCTCTCACTGCCCACACCTTTACACACACGTGCAGGTCAAACAAACATCAGTCTGGACCCACCACTCACTGCCCACACCTTTACACACACGTGCAGGTTAAACAAACATCAGTCTGGACCCACCACTCACTGTCCACACCTTTACACACACGTGCAGGTCAAACAAACATCAGTCTGGACCCACCACTCACTGCCCACACCTTTACACACACGTGCAGTTTAAACAAACATCAGTCTGGACCCACCACTCACTGCCCACACCTTTACACACACGTGCAGGTCAAACAAACATCAGTCTGGACCCACCACTCACTGCCCACACCTTTACACACACGTGCAGGTTAAACAAACATCAGTCTGGACCCACCACTCACTGCCCACACCTTTACACACACGTGCAGGTTAAACAAACATCAGCCTGGACCCACCACTCACTGCCCACACCTTTACACACACGTGCAGGTTAAACAAACATCAGTCTGGACCCACCACTCACTGCCCACACCTTTACACACACGTGCAGTTTAAACAAACATCAGTCTGGACCCACCACTCACTGCCCACACCTTTACACACACGTGCAGGTTAAACAAACAGCAGCCTGGACCCACCACTCACTGCCCACACCTTTACACACACGTGCAGGTCAAACAAACATCAGTCTGGACCCACCACTCACTGCCCACACCTTTACACACACGTGCAGGTTAAACAAACAGCAGCCTGGACCCACCACTCACTGCCCACACCTTTACACACACGTGCAGGTCAAACAAACAGCAGTCTGGACCCACCACTCACTGCCCACACCTTTACACACACGTGCAGGTCAAACAAACATCAGTCTGGACCCACCACTCACTGCCCACACCTTTACACACACGTGCAGGTTAAACAAACATCAGTCTGGACCCACCACTCACTGCCCACAACTTTACACACACGTGCAGGTCAAACAAACATCAGTCTGAACCCACCACTCACTACACACACCTTCACACACACTGTCAACACAGTGCCCTTTACACAGACATGCAGTTTGTCAGAGCATGGCCTCCTCCCCGTGTGTGTGTTTGTATCTACGTTGCCACACCCCTACCTTTTTGACTGGGAATGTGTACATCTGTCCTTTATCGTCCTTGTTAGTGTGTGTATTTAAGGTCGTTTAGTTATCAGTTTTGTCTGTGATTGACCCCATGTTTACACGTATCTTGAGTGTTGCATTTGCCTATACTGCCTCTTGTGTTTAACCGTTTATTGAGTTTGCCTTGGTAACGTAGTGTTGTTCCTTGTGTTTTAAGTTTTGTTCACTATTTGTGTCGTCTGAACCACAGCTGGTCTCTGCATCCTGCCTCGCCTCCCAACGTCGCACAGTTTATACAAATACACCATCCCTCCATTGCACAGCATCCAAGGGATTTACAGCTGCTCACAGCTACACAGTAATAATTAAGTTAAACAGTGGGGTCAAACGAAGATGCCAAATAGTGCACACAGCACATGTGTAGTTGTCCATATCTTTGTAGCTTGCTGTGTTGGGGTACAGACTGTTGTATGGGGTGAGGGCTTTAGTTGTGGATGGTCTGTTCTTGTACCAGATGTAGGTGCGCTTTTCAGTGAAGGTGCAGATGGCGCTGCAGCTCAGTGGAACTGTCTGTCCCTCCGACAGGGTGGAGGGACTCACTCTAATCTCCGCACCTTCACACACAAGGCAGTAGACCCAGAGACTTTTTACACACGCTTGAATGAATTTGTTCTTCCCCAAAATGTATTTGATATAGTGTCATTATATACCCGTAACAGTCAGCTGGACTCTGGATGAATCAGTGAAGATTCCTAGTGTAGCACTGGTGATGAAACTGAAATGATCAGCTCCAGAGTCGTTCTTTCTTAGGTCGCTCAGTCGAAGAGTGCAGTTCATCTCATTATCCCCAGTATACGCCGTACGACCTGCAAAGTGCTCTACCAACCTCAGGTCTCTCTTATTTTACAAGTATGTTTCCGTGAGTGTATGATCACCGGGATACATGAAAGTGCAGGCGATGTCAACTGTGAATCCCTCTGAAGTGCAGATATGCATCTCAGTGTGAATCAGATGTGCATGTCAGCATAAGTCACACTGTTTCTCCCAAACACACCCGCACGGGTTAGCCATGATTTGTGTACATTGAGATGGCATGACAAGATGAGCAGTAGGAATTAATGAGTACAGAAATCAGTTTCATAATCATAGATTGAAGAAAGAGTCGCCAAAGACGTAGAACACTAATACCAAGAACAAATATAGCAGGTATAAATGCCGCCATCCATACCACTGGATAAGACAAGCTGCCTTTGTCTTTTGAACCATCTGTGCATTTTTATACCAGATGTAGTTGGGCATTCCCAAGTACCTGCAGACTCTGTTGCAGGGGAGAGTCCCTGTCTGCCCACTCTGCTCCACAGTGCCAGGATCCACTATCACCTGCACATCTGCATGGACTGAAGAATCTTTCATATGACTAATTAGAGTGTGAAAATGATCAACAACTACTATCAATGTTACCTGTGACTGTTAGATTCACTGCTGTTGAACCGAGATATTTCTTTCCATCTGCCATGACGAGCATGAGTTGACATTCTCCAGAGTCTCTCTGTCTCATTTCTTATCAGCAGATCAGATGTGGAGTTTGTGGTGTTTGCATAATCCACAGGCCCAGCATCGTCTGAGTCGAGTGCCAAATCCTCTGGATGGCCCTAATTCCTCCAATCAGCTTTCTGTTTGGGGCTGAACCAGATCAGAATCTGGATGCTGCTGCATGTGTAGTAACACATAAATGGCACCTGTGATGTTCTCATTGCACACATGATATCATGACATGTCACTTTTAGGTACAGCTGACCCAGAGAACCTGCAGCAAACACAAATAGCAAAATTAGTGACTCTAGCAACTACGCACACCAGTTAGCATCCAGTGCTTGTAATAAACTGTGTATTTTATATGAGACTGAAATTCTGTTTCTGTGTTTGTGTTCTAGTAAGTTAAAAGTGAATGAAACAATAAATGTGTTCAAACTAAGATACTGAATACCTTCCACACGCACAGCTGCCTGCCTCCTTGTAGCTTGCTGTGTTCAAGTACAGATTGTATTGGGTGAGAGGTTTAGTTATGGGTTGTCACACCCTGATTAACAGGCAAAGTTATTCATTTTAACAAATTTATTAGTGATTAATAATTCATTTTCAACTCATAAATGTTGCCAGTTCAATAATGTGATTATTTCTTATTTAACAAAGATTAGAACATCACTCTTGATTCACAGACGTAATAACTAAGGTAAGTATATTGAATAAACGGAGATAGGAAAACATGCATAAAAATAATTGACTAAGATTCCACTAATGACCCGAAGTACTGAGTTCACTAGAATCACTATAGTAAAACAAACATGACTATGTAACCATACCAAAATGAACCCAAATGATGCATGGTAGACCCGTAGCTAACTAAGCTAATAAGCGAAAGGGAAAAAAGTTAAGATACTAAAAGAGTGAGCATGACTAGATGTATAACAGGAAGGCTCAGTAGAGAAGAGGAAACCGTTGTGAAAGTGCTGAAGGGAGAACTAATTATAGGAATGAGGAGGCTGCATCGCAGAGGAGAGGAAAAAGTTACTGATCTAATTTTGATATATAAACAGCAACGTTACTATTGATACCAACTGGTAGCATAAGAAGCCTATCGCATGTCCTTACGACTCATGTGAATCCGCCAAGGTGGCACTGAGACATGGCGTCCGTTTTCCCCCAAACCCGCCTGGATGGCACAGAGAGAGAGTGCCCGTCTTCCACCAAACAGCCTGGATGGCACAGAGAGTGTGTATCGGTTTTCCCACACACTGCTGGCTCGACCCTGCATGAGCGACGTGAATCATACGTGAATGAAGCTTGTAAACAAAGTGTCAAACCCTAGGATGGGTCAATCAATTAGATAGTCAGTTTAATTCCTTTCCTATTTTCTTGAAGTTACTAACTACTGACTTTAAAATATTTTTGTTTAATTGGTCCATATAAGATTTCTAGTAAACACAGTTACGAGTGGTTAACAATTTGTTTAAAATAAACATGAGGTAAGCAACATACAAATGAATTGTTCAGGAAGAATAATGCAAATTAATAAGGAACAAGTAACAAAAAGAATAATGAAACAATGGACACATCAAATTATTGAAGCAAACATCACAAGTTGAAGATTATATTAAAATAACCACACATTATATGCTGATTACCATTGGACATCCTAGTAGGTTAAAGTAGT
This sequence comes from Electrophorus electricus, assembly GCF_041902795.1. NCBI lineage: Eukaryota > Metazoa > Chordata > Actinopteri > Gymnotiformes > Gymnotidae > Electrophorus > Electrophorus electricus. Next base: position 8,473,154 of record NC_137521.1, on the reverse strand, counting down.
TGTTACTTTCTGTATGTGTGAGAAAGAAAAAGATATATCTGTGATCATAGCTCTGTGGAATGAGAAGAGTTGATTGACCCGTTAAGGATGGAATTTATGGTCACAGTTCCTTGAAGTATAACCAGGCTGGAAAGAGATTCCTAAATTCCGGTCTCTGAGTTTATGACACCTAAGAAGAGGGGGGAAGGGTCCGAAAGCCAGGCCGGTGCGATAAGCCTTTAGGTAGGCCATTTGTATGGCTTTGTTGCGCAGCATCATGGCGCCAGATGGGTCCTGGTTTCTGTCCGTGGCCCGGGGGTGAGAGAAAGCCCACCCTGAGCAGATAAAAGTTTCATCAGAGGGCTAATTTGTAGTCTATGTTCACTACAATGCTATGTAGCCTATTATCACCAGAATACATTCTTACTTTATAAAAAGACACAGTAAATGAGTCAGAACTTTTGCAAGGTTAGTCAATATTTGAGATGAATAATATACTCATGTACAGAAATAGTGAAAACTAGAACAAGCTGCTGAATTTTGCTCTTTGAGCCACCAGAGGGAGCAGCTGTATTCCGCCTTGTGTCACTTTCATGTGTTTTAAAATCAGTGGCCAAGTAGTAAAACACACAAGACATTCAGCAGGGCCAAAATACAGTTTTCCCATGCAATTTACTGTTTGATATACTGTTTGATTAGCTGTTTGGTTTGTTGCATGTTTTGTGACAATTACAGAAGTGACAATTACAGAAATAACAGGTCAATATTTTTCAAGTTGTCTAGTCAATTAAGGCTCATCTATGTTATTGGTACGCATTCAGCCTTTCTGTATTTAGAAAAGTGGTCTTGGGAATGAGTGTTGTTGAGCAGACTGTTGGTGCTCTGAGACATAGGCACACCATGGATCTGTCCCCTGAGAATGTTTTCAGCATCATCACCAGGAAACAGAGCTATGGGCTCCATGCTCCATTAACATGTTTGTGTCATGACACACAAAGCTGCACCTCTTGAACACACACACATTCGCTCAAACAAAAGGCAACGCTCTCATTTTCACACACACTTGCCATTCTTGGCTGCTTTAGCCAGGTGACTAATAATAGCTAGGTGGTTCTTGTTGGGCTACCTCCTCTTTCAGTGGCAACGCCAATCATTGCGGCATACGCGCCGGCTCATGCTCTCTCCTAGTTTAATGGGATTCGTTTTATATCCCTTTACTCTAGCTTGTAGGGAACACAGAGCTTAAGAGTCGACACAGAACATACTCTTGTGGTGAGCTCATCAGATGTCTCCTTCCTAGAGCCCCAACAAACATGAACCCTAGTCATTAGCATGCCCAGAAAGTGTACTGCCACAGGGCTTGGCAGCTCTCAGGTGAGCTACAGGAGAGGTGTGTGGGAACAAACAAGCTAAGGAAAGCCACCTTCCTGACACCTAAAGACTTCAGTCTCCTCTTCAGAGGCACACACCCTCATGGGAAACGAAAGTTATCAACAGGAGGAGAGAGAAAAGTTAGACAAACATGACTTTCATTATACATCCTCCTCAATATGATTTCATTCTTCACAAAAAAAACCTACATGTGGTCACCTTGCTTTCTCCCTAGATCCATTTTTTTCACATATGGTTTATATTTGTCCATCTCTGCTATACTTTCATTTAATATTTTTGCTTGAGATGTCTTATCTTTGATAAGCTGTAGTCATATTTCCTCCTGCAGTGGTAAGACTTCCTAATTCAAGTACAGCCAACCACCTGCTTCTTGATCTTTTTTGCAATATTCTCATACTGAATGTGTTACCTGTTAAATGCCTGTAATCCAGCACATAGCACTACTCTCTGATTAATACTGGTTACCATCTTATTTTGCAGATCTTTCCTCCAATACACCAGAATGCCTCTTTTACAATCATGTACATTTCTTCTATTCTTAGGTGTTCCAAGTGGTGTAACCCAGGGGTGTATAGTTTTGTTTTTGGCTTCTCTCAGGTTTCTTCCTCATACTCAATAATTTTGTTCCTTTCCACCAATTGATTCCCAGATTTCCCCAGGCACATCTTAAATCTTGTAACATTATTGTGATATTGTTTGCTGGAAATTGTGTTAAGAAAATTTATTATCCTAGGAATCTGATCTCTTTCTACCATGTAGCTGTTTATCTATTTACTTATTTAGACCTTGTGTCCTTGACCATAAAATAGATCAGAATGGAAGCCCTGGGGGTGGTGGTGTTATTTAAAATATCCCAGTAGGATTAGTCCACAACTGGTCCGTTTACATTTGAGGTCAAATAGTCATGCAAATAGAAGCTTCCATCTCTCTGCACATGAATGTCTGTCCAGATCATTGATGCCAGACTTTTGACCTGGAGACTCACCAACAATAGGCCTCAATTCAGCACCCACTCATTGGAGAATTGGAGCAGAGTAAATACTAATCTAATCCATCCTAGTTTCAGTATATCATTTACTTACTTATCTTGTTTTACTATGTATAAAATCTAATATACTAAAACTGAGTAAGGAACAAAGCTACATAAAAATTCTTCAAAACAGAAAATAAATGGTCTGGAAACACCATTCTGCAATTGCTATTTTTTTTTAAAATTTATTTATTTTTTTATTCATAGTAAATGAGAAGTGTGCCAATCAGTGAGAAGGGGGGGGGACTTGTCCAAATGCTGCTTGTATTGTAGCCAGACTGGGGAAGAGTTATGTAGAGTGGAGGCGGAGTCTGGAAGGAGCTGTAAAATGTCTTTGGTCCATACTTGGAGATGGTGGGATGGGGGATGACAACATGGGCAAAGAATGACAGAAGGCACTTGAGTTTACAGTTGTCTCACACTTGGAAAAAAACAAAAAGAACAGTTTTCTATACATTGGGAAGAATTAGACTAAATTCTCTTTACAACTGGAGGTAAACCATTAGCCTTATGATACGACTACATACATATGGCCTTGAGTAAGGACTCCTAAACAAATATATAGATACATATGTACAAACAGGACTTACTAAGGAAGTATGGGTAAGTATAAACTGTCATAGAAATCATCACCGCCATCACCACTTGGAGTCACTTGGGAAATGGCATCAAATTAGAAACAAGAGCAGTAAAAGGCAATAACTTTGAACTAGAAAATAAAGCATCTCTTTGGTGGTAAAGTTGCATGGGAAAAACCAGAAAACTAAGCTATGATTAAACGGTGAACATTGTGTGATGCAGACTTCCTCCTTAATGACCGAATCAAATTTCAGCAGTCTGGCTCAAGCACTGAACACACAAAAAACAGAAACAAGCAGATTTCATGTTACTTCTAAGATAGGAGGTGACAGTGGTCATGTGAGAGTCCTTTGCACTTCACTGGCTGTGACTGCTGAGGGAGGCGTGGCAGGAGGCTACAAGAGGAAGCAGAGGTGCTGTCCTAAGCTCAAAAGACCTACACAACCATGTCACCGTTACCAAAACGGGCAACAGCTTTTCCAAGCATGTGGTAATGTTACCAGATGACGCATGTAGGAACTGAGGTTGTTTAAAAAAAAAAAAAAAAAAAAAAAAAAAAAAAAAAAAAAAAAAAAAAAAAAAAAAAAAAAAAAAGCAGCCAAACAGAATAGACCTTAAACCCCTCATAAGCTCTGAAGTACTGACAGTCTACAGACAGAGATCCTAAACATGTATCAGAAAGGAGAATGTCTTCAGGCAGTTTCTAAAGTGATGGCGGGAGACTTGATTGATTTGGGGCTTAGGGGGGGGCAATCGAGGTTAAGCAGCTGGTTACAAAAATGCTTCACCGGGGCTGCCAGCGAGCATCTCATCCTATGCACAATAGTCCTAGGACGACAGGTGTGAACTGCACTTCTCGAAGTCAAGCCAAGCAATCAGGGCCCTCATGCTCTGCAAAGACCCTGGTGGCTGAGTTATGAGGTATATTACTAGATTTTGTTCAGTCACTGTGGAAATACAAGGGTGGAATTGTGGGGATAGGGATCCTACCTTTCACTTTAGCACCTTCAGAGAGGTTAATGTGACATGCACTTCAACTCCAAAAGATACACTGAGGAAAAATTCTGCTGAATATCCCTTGACTTGGTACAGGTCAAGAAGCAATGAGAGAGATAGTAATATAGTTAATATATGCTCGTGAGGTATGCATGCATGCTCGGACATAAAAAGACGAACGTGAAGTTGTCCTGTGATCAAAGGCAAATATATTAAATGCATGCCATGCCCACTGTGGAAGATTAATGAGTGCTCGTTGATACAGGCCAGAGCTCCGCCTCCGCTCGTGGGCTTTATGCAGAAGTTGCAGGGCAAGCGAGGCTGTGGGTAGCATGCTCGAGGACGAGCGGGCGGTGGAAGAGCAGCACCGTGCAGCGCTCCTGGTGAGGAGCAACCAAAGCATAGCGTGCACTCAGCAAGCATGACAACACAAAAGGTCTACTTAGAAACAAGAAGTCATCATGGCCAGAAGGCAAAAGAACACGGGGCAGTCCCCCTCAGAACTTTTCAGCCGTCAGGTCATTTATTAGATGAGCAGCACTGAGATATTACAGATTCAAACAGTGGAGTTTCTGCCTTCATTGTCCATGTGGGGACAAGCTCTTTTTTTTTTTTTTTTTTTTTTTTTCCCTTTTTTTTTTTTTTTTTTTTTTTTTTTAACCATACAACACTGCAGTTTAGCAAAGATCTCAGAGCCAGTGTTATCTAATGGCTCCAGAGCTAAAGATTATCAAATTTAAAAGTATAAGAAAGTTACAGAAAAAAAAAAAAAAAAAAGACAATGCAATTTTAAAAAGATAAGAAAGTAAAGCTCAAAGAAGGAAAGAGATACACAGAAAATACTGCACTACACTGACAACAAAAAAAAAGTAATGTGAAAAATAGATTATATGAATCTTTTAGCATAAAGAAAAGAAGAAACATGAATAGTGCACTACACATCTTGGAGATTAAGACTAACGAACATTTTCACGAAGTGTCAATGAAGTTTAGCCACTTTGAGCAAACATGTATTGTAATCCTCTCCCAAACAAAAATCAAATAAAAGGTAAATCCTAATGATGACAGAAGCAAATGATAGCAAGAGATTTAAAAGAAAAAAAAAGGAATGTGGGAGATTGAACATGAAAGATGACGGAGGAAGATTGGGGGCGGGGGGCGGGGGGGGCAATGTAAACTTGAGTCCTATCCTTCATCCATATGAAATAGTTGAGTGATAAGGGGTATGGAGACAGGGACGGGTGTGTGGGGGTAAGGGATGCAGACGGATGTTTGCAGGGACTGAAGGGAGGGGCACTGGGCACTCAGGGAGACGCGAAAGGAAAGGAAGAGGTATTTTGAGGATGTCAGGGGCAGTTGGTCCGAGGTTGCCTCTGTGGCAACCCATTCTGCGCGGGTCGATCCTGCCGATAGGCTGCTGCAGACGACTGGGAGGGGCCCTTCATGCTACTAGGGAACTGCGAGTTGGTGGTATCGCCTTGGCCACGGTCACCCTGTTGACGCGGCTCTCCATGGTAGCGGTAGTTGGAGCGGTTGGGGTTGCGGTCGTAGTTGGAGGCCCCGTTATGCCGTGGGCCACCTTGGTAACCCTGAAATATACGCCTATTACCCTGGAAAACCTGCACCAAAGCAGGCAGAGATGGAGAGAGTTAGGGTAAACAGGTGAATTCGATTTAAAATATGCAGTTCTACACCGTTAGTGTGCTCCTAAAGTGTTACATTCAGAGATGTGCGTTTTACCTGTTTGTGAGGGACGCTGGAGCGGGGTGTGTAACCCGAGGCCTGGGATGGGGCTTGAGGTGGAGGTGGTGCTTCCACAGGAGCAGAGCCAGTGACAGAAGAAGAAGTGGAACTACAGCGAGAGCGATTGGAGTAGCCCGTCTGAGGATGATAAACTGAGGATGATAGAGAGTGAATCAGGGCCAATGAATGAGCCTCAGATGTTCTATACTCTTACATGCACAAGATGTTCCAACAGCCTACCTGACCCAAAGGCCATGATGCTGGCTTTCAGAGGATCCAGTTCATAAGTGAATTTAACAGCTTTTCCCAGATCTTCATCATATTTCCTCTCACTCACGAAGTGCTGAAAGAAAGAAAGAAATAAAGAAAGATGATAAAAAACATCCACGTACATGTGTGCAACATCCAAGAGAGCTTGCATGCATGCTTGCACACACCTTGATATCTGCACGGAGTTCAGATAGCTGCTCCTCAGACATGGAGGCAGACTTGTCGGTGAGTCTCCTCAGCTCCTCCGCTCGTTTCTGACGCTTGTCCAGGATGGCCACTAAACCAAGCACGAACACAGGGCACTGTCACTCCATGAAAACAAAGCCTGCCCTGGCCTGCTGCTCGCACTACAGACCGGACGACCGGGCCGTTGCCCACACTTCCTCCCAGCACGCTCTGCTCCACTTAGAAGAAGTACCATGTCAGTCACTGGTTGGTGTGTCTGTTACCCTTTCCTTCAGGATAAAGCTGAGGTAAACATGTGTGTTTACAAATGACAGCAAAAATTAAAGGGGGGGGGGGGGTCTGACAAATAAAAAACAAACATGCCAAGTTGCAAACAAACAATGCACTTAGCAGCTTTCTGTTCCGCCTGACCACTTGAAAGCAGCTTCAAGGACAGAAGAGGCTCCCTGGAAAGGGCATGTTTGCGTCATTTAGTGGCATTAGGAGGACTGAAGACATCTGCAGTTTAAACCTTAAAACCACTGGAGTCTGAGCACTCAGGAAAAGAAGGCAGGGGAAGTTGAACACTCAAGTGTAGCAGCAACTAGGCTAACCATATGGAGAGAGAGAACTCAAATAAATAAAATAAAAAGGAGAAAGTAAAAAGTGGCGAGCAGAAGCTGTAAGCAAGATTACTGTAGGTTGCTCTTTCCTGACCACACACACAAACAAAAGGCCCATTGAGGCCCGACACCTGATAGCGTTTCCCAGGGTGAAGTCCAGGAGAATGGCTTCCTTGTGAGGTATGCATTCCTGCACAGCACACTACTGAGGACAGCCCCCCCCCCACCCAAACATTGCAGCTTCTATGCCCCTGGGCTATCTGTGTGCCTTAAGGGAACTTCTGTACAAGTCTTGTAGCGCAATTCTTTGAATGATTCTGCTTCAGTGAATTTTTGTTACATTTACATTACTGTACATAAGGTAGGACTAAGGCAGAACACCTGGAAGTGCCTGGTTCTATTTCAGCAAGACACTGGGAAATGGTCATATAGCTAATTTGATCAATCACTCAGACAGCACAAAGTGTTAAGTGTGTGGAGCAGCTGTTGGCGGTGGGAGAAGGTGAAACTCTAACTGGTCAACTCTCACAGCTCAAGCATCTACCACAAGTCTCAAAGTGTGCAAATGGAAAACAGAAAAAGGAGAGAAAAATAAACACATATACTCACTGGCTTCCGCTTTGACTTTATCCATCTCAGCTAGCAGAGCCACTTCTCTATCCATAAGACTGAGAAAAAGAGAACACATTATAGCCATTTGGTATTATTTTACAAAGGGAAGATGAGGTGACTAGAACAAATGAATCACTCTTAGCCATAACCCACACCCTCAGGCCAGTCTACTAAGCCTTACTTTCACTCACCAGGCTTCCGAGTGTAGTGCTGTAAAGATTAGAATGAGGACAGAGGTGGAAACAAGGCTAACAGGTAGACCAGACCAAAGGTTCTCATCACAGAGACAGAGAAAATGAAGCAGATAAGAAAAGTATCAGACTAGCACAAGTGATGTTCTTGAACCTCTTTGGGTGTGCATATCTTATGCATATCCACCCAAGTGTCACATGTGTGTGTGTGTGTAAATTCATGATGGCTGATTATGGTTCAACATGGCCTGAAAACATCGCTACCAGCCATGTTGCAATCCACTATAAAACACCAACTTTATGTAGTGGTTATTAATAACATGTTAAGTCTAGACTTCTTTAAATAGTGAACCAATAAAGAAGCCAGTCATGTCCAGCTGAAACCAAAAAGGCCTCTAATAAGAAAGTGTAATAATCATCATTAGTAATAATAAGCACTGGCAACATAGCTACATAGAGATCTACTTGAGGCTTTTTACAGACAGCAACAAATCTATGAATATCCATGGCACATAGCTGAGGCTATGGCAGCACATCATGAGTGGTGGGGAGGAATGGCATGCATGTGCTAATCTTAAAGCCTCCGATACATACACCTTTACCCCAAGTCTGTAGCTGATGGCACAGTGTGAACCAATAATATCCTGTTAGTTTGGTAAATTGTCCCTCTCTCTCTCTGGCAGTACCCTCATCAGGGCCCTGCTGTCATGTTTTAGTTTCTGCTTCCTGCAGAAACAGCAGAGAGAACTTCAACAGACCTTGACATTTTTATTATGTAGACTACGGGTCAGTCACTTACAGATAAGAAGTTGCTGTAGCAACATGCATCTCAACGTCACAGGCAAAACTAATAATTGCCAATTTTCTCAAAAAGAACATCTAGAGCATAAGACCGACATAAATCATAAAACAGTATCGATCACATCTTTTTCATAAAACTGTCTTGTTTGGAAAATATTCTTCTGAATTCCTACTTTTCTACTGGCTAGTTAGTTATTAAAATGTTCTTGCTTTTAAAATGGTCAACTTGACATGATCCACAAACAGAAAATGATTGGTAAACAGCACTTGACCAATCAGTGGAGGGGGAGATTGCAGGAAACTTAACAAAAGACATGCCAAAGGGTAAATATACTGGACTCCAAAGTCAAAATTGTGTTTCAATATGCAGTGGGGTAAAAGTTTAAAAACCAAAAACAGATACTTCAGCAAACCACAGATCCACGAAAACATTCCATTAGTACTTTAGAAAGGCCTCTCTTACTTTCCACTGCTTTTGACCACTCCTGTGAGAGCACTGACAGACTTGTGTAAAGGAGCGTGTTCACGCGCGCACAAGAGCTCATGCCGCAAGCGTCAAGACAGCCTGTGTTGGAGAGTGAACTAGTGAGAAGCTTACCAGCTCTGCAGCTCAGCAAAGGTCTGCTTCATCCTCTTGATGGAAGAGTCCATCTCCTCCTTCACTACCACTCTATACCGTGTCAGAGATGCTGTACATCGCTGCAGATCTTTCACTGAGCGATCAATGTTCGGTGCTGGGAAACAGAGAAAGAAAGACGTGGAGACAGAAACACCACACAAGAGATGTTTAATGACACTTCAAATTCAAATAACTAATATAGGCCAATAAGATGCTTACATTGCTTTGTAACTATAGTCCTCTATCAAGAGTAGCAGTGTTATGGGCTTTCAGAACCATCCAGTGACAGCGTAAAAGCTAAAAGAAATGACCTCTGGGGAGGGGGGAGGGGCAGGAAACTTCAGCGTGAGGCTACACTGAAAGGATAAACATGGTGGATCCACAAGGATACCAGAGACCAGATGGAAACCAGGTCTAATTCCTGTTCTGTACCTCAATTTGTCACATATAAAAACACACAATCACAGTGTTATCCACAGATAGTCACCAAAGAGTTGGAGGACAGCCTGAAACATTTAAGCCCTTCTAAGAACACACATATCCATTGTGCAAAGTGCCAGTGTTGTCTAGCCTATGTGAACAGAAGGAGTTTTTGTCTCAAACTCTCCCTTGCTTCATGTCTGTTTCTCAGAGGCTTCGAAGTTGGGTACATACAGGAGCTCCCACTGAAGCCCATGACATTGTAGAATCTCTTGGCTGTAGTACGTCATGAATAACAGAAGCACTGTATAGCACCTCATCTCTTAGCATCACAACTTCCAGATCATGGTCTGTTACAAGTAGGTAAACAAGAATGGTAATCCAGTCTTTAACACCCTGTTAACCCTACATTGTTTTAAACACTCCACACTAAGTGGAAGAACACCCCATTTGGCTTTACAATTGGGATATTTATTTTTTTATTTGCTTGGATACATTTACAACAACAGAATGACAAGGGCCCCTTGAGATACGACATGTACATCTGCATTTGGAATGAGAGAATTAAGAATAAAGAGCCAAGATTGTCAGGAACCATCTGGCTCCCTGATTTACAGGAAAAAGAGCTTTATTGAGCAACAGACAGCAATGCCTTGAATAAGTTCTTTCCTGGTTCTGCCTCAAAAGGGCCTTGCCTCACGAACCTCGCTGCTCTTAAGCACTGTCTATGGGCTTCAGTTAGCTTCATGCTGGCCATCTCTGGGAAATTACATTTGGACTGGTGGTTTGTGTGCCTGAGAGAATGCCTGAAAAACACCAGGTTTCTGACTGAACAAATCAGAAGAGGAACAGGAAAGCCTGGATGTGAGGACAAGTTGTAAAGACAGACCCCAAAAATCGCATACTACTTCCCCAGGAGATATTACTGAATATTTTTAAAAACAACAGAGTACAGCTAAGACCACTAGACAAATTCTGTCACTTATTTCCAACCATCTATAGCTGAACATTGGTGGGGGAAAGTGGAGTATGTTTGATTAAGTGGTTTCATAGTGTGAAACTGGCTAACTGAAGAATTACGTTCACTCCTGCTGGGACATGCATTATTTGTTTGTTTAGTTGTCTGCCATTACTCTTACCAATTTTTCTGGCTGCAAATGAACAATGCTGGCTGTCATCATAGAGAAAGGGAGGTGCCAGAGCAGTATTCTGGGAACTAGCTGAAGGTCTGTGGCGAGACTTGGTGCCACGGGAACTCTGGTGATTTTGGCGAGACCCAGCATTGGTGCCTTGCTGGGGGGCTGGGCTCGTTGCTGGGGTTAGACTTTTCTGGGACTCTGCCTCTCCACCTGTACAATAAGTGGATGAATGAAGAACAAAACTTTGGTTAAAAAAACAAAAACCCTTTGTGTTTATTTAAAACACCAGAAACATGCTGGATGGCTAGGGACTATTTGTGATTTGAAATGCTAGTGCTGCCCTTGAGCTACCCTCTCCCAAACTCCTGCAGAGACAAGCTGTCTTAAGTGACGGACAGAGAGCACATCATGTTTTCGTCTGGGTACTTATACAAACTCTGACCTTGAAACTCATGCAAATTTTTGTAACAAAAGAAAGCCAACCCAATTACTATAAAAGATCAGTACATATAAATGCAGTAGGAGAAAAAGCATCAACTTGGCTCCTAATTACTTACACATCACACATTATTAGTGCGCCGTGATGTACGTGCCTGCAACACAGTGCAAATCTTTCTAACAGCCATCGAAGACAAAATCATATGCATGACCACTGGGGCTACCTGTGGTATCAGAGAGCTCAGCTGTAGCAGGTTCTGATTCAAGTTCAGCTGCATCCAGGGAGGCGGAGTCTAGCTGTTCACTCAAGGAGTCCAGTGACTCACCATCAGCACCAGCTGAACCATTGGCATGGAAACCATTTACCGTGCCCGCACACTCCACCTCTGGAGGTGGGATTGATTCAGAGGGGATGGGGTCTGCCTGAGCTTCAGGCTGTGATTTGGGCTTCTTTTTCTTCTTGGGCTGTCAATGAGTAAATTAAATAAATCAATTAATAAAGTCAGAAACAAAACTGCATCAACACACATGATAAAAGTTCACCAACTGCTACATACAGCGAAACATTTAGAAAATTTATTATACTCAGAATAAAGAATTTTAAAAAAGAAAAATCAAAATAAAGAAATGCATGCATTAACCTTCATGTACCTTTCTAAATTATAATTCTATGAGAGCAGTACAATAATTATTCTATTGTGCATCTATGGATCAGAATCAAAGTCATAAAATACACCTACTAAAGAGATTATGTTTCCATCAAAATTTGTATCCATTTTAAAATGTTCTTAGTGCTCCTTACACAAAAAAGTTACCTACAGCCTTTGGACTGTTAGTACTGCTGTTTTAGTCATTCAAAAAGTATTCAGTACTCAGACTTGCCTGCTATCCTGTGTTGACAAATGTGATTGCCAAAATTCTCTGAATGTATTAAATTGCCCATCATTTTGAAAATGAGATTAGATTATGTAAATTAGACAGATAGATAGGTGTACATATGTGGCTACAACAGGTGCTGTGAGTTTTGAAAAGAAACTCCCCTTAAAGCTACTACAAAAGGTTCTCTTATTGTCTTCAGCAAGAGACCGAAATCTTTTTCCACCAAATTTATCCCGAGTTTATCTACAAGGCAAGGCTGTTACATAGGGCAGGGCTGTGCGTCATTCTGCTGGCACACACCTTCTTTTTACCAGTAATATTCCATTCCTTCAGGATCTCTACTGCACTGCCTATGGGTAGAAAAAAGGGAGACGTGAATATTTTGAGATGGCGTCACCATTAGTTGTGAAAGCTGAACATTCTGTGTATGGTATAACTACAATCTGAAACAGTAAACACTTTGCCAACATGAGTCAAATGCACCAGTAACTTAATGTTAGGCTTGGCTAACCAGATGGGCTCCCTATAAAGGAACACATGTAGTAGGGCGCAATCTAATAAGGTTCTCTTCAGCAAGAACATTGCCTTTGCATTGCATTTCTCACTAAGCACATGGCCCTAATGTATCTTGGCAAATTACACACATTGTTTATGAGTTCATGTCTGCTGCTTAATATATTCCACCACTTCAGAACTAAAATGATCTATTTTTAATCATCATCAATAATAAGAAGCTTGAAATTAATTTGCAATGAAACAAATAGCACAGCATTCCTTCAATGTTTATAATGGCTAGGAGCCAGCATTGGCAGTCTGCACTAGTCCCATAATTTAATTCTGTTATATTTAAAGTGATGCAGTGTCTTTGAAGAATACGCCACAAAGTACAAGGAAAGGAAGTAGTGCATTACACATACACACTTTATTATAGGCGTGCGTGCGTGCGTGTATACAGAAGATCTAAAAAGCCAAGTCAGCTTCCTGTTTCCATCAAAAATTCCTCTGTGACTTATAACTTGCATTCCACCATACCTGTGCTTGGGTGTGAGTACTCAGGAAAGGAAGAGATCATTACACACAAGCATGCAGAATACTAGAGACTGATGTCAATCAAGAATAAAAGTGGCCCTGGGTCACCATTCGCTGCCATATCCAAAGATTGTGTCCACTGTATCCTATTCACCACATCTGGCTGAGCACTCAGAGCCACTAGGTGCACATGGAGCCAGAGCTGGGTAATGAAGCGTACCTTCCACAAAGGCCTGCACGGCCCGGTCCACAGAGTTCTCGAAGTGCTGCAGGACCAGGGCGATCTCGTTATTGCTTTTATTGGGAACCACCGCTCTCACCGCATTAATCTAGAGGAGGGGACAGAGAGGGGCAGATGAAAAATACAGGGACGCCGTGTGCGCAGGTGCTGCATGTTTATAAAAAGAGTGCTAGGGAGGGGAGTCATCCGGATCTGAGAGAACAGCTGGGAGGAAATAACACAAAGAAGTCCTAGTGGGAGTGGGTGGACAAAAGCTGTCAGAGTAGACCAATAAGACCTAAAATTAGCAATACCTTTTTTTTTTTTTTTTTTTTACTATATTGTAAGCAGCATTAAAAATATATATCTTTCAATTAAACTATTTACATTCAATTCAGTTAGTTGTTTTGTGAAATGGAAATTTTGAAAGCCTTTAGAGAGATCCCTACTGTTTTTGAGTGTGGGTATAAATGTGCGCAGAGAAAGTGGCCATTTCACAATACATTAGAGTTTTAGAGTCCGCCCCCCTCAGAAGCAAAGAATGTGGTTTTACTGCTACACCACTTAAGATATTTTAAGACTGTCATTGCATTGCATGGAAATCAATAGATAATTCAAGAAAACTAAAATCAGACCTGCATGATTACATATATGCCTTTAAAAGTAATTTGGTTATTTAAATGGTAACTCCCTGAAAATTTGCAAGCAAAGTCAATATTTAATAACACCATTTATTCTGTGTTTGATGTTTGGGCAGTTCCTTTAGACCGTTTCTCTCTGAGCAATTAATCATACTTGGTGTGCCATTGCCTAGACAATAAGGTTACCCCCCCCCCCAAAAAAAAAAAAAATATATAAAAAACTACAATATAGCACCTACTGCTTTGTACTCCAAGTAGTCTCTCAATAACAGAGGGGAAAAACAAACACACTCATGTCAATGACTTGTGCTGGTTATGGGTTTCAAGAATGCCACGGATCCCTTATGCTCTCCACGTTGCCAAAGAGAAGTAGTTTCTTACCTTTTCCTTCATCTTCTCAAACGTTCCTCCTTGAGACATCACCATTTTGGAGTGAGTGTCAAACACCACCCCTGATGTATCTACAAAAAGACAAAGAAAAAAGTTAAAATGTTCAGGTTAAACTTTACTATTTGGAGCTTGACAACTCTGCACAGCTTGGCAGAGGGGGCGGGGGGGACTTCCCTCCAAATATGTAGGTCAAGAGAACAGCCCAGAGAGACGAGGAGGAGGGGAGCCGAAAATCTGAGCGAAGACCATTATAACGGATTTGGTGACTTACTTTTTTTTTCTTTTTTTTTTTTAAAGGCAAACTTTGCCATTTTTTTTTGTGTAAAAATATTTGTTCACACTTTCAGAATGGCGAAGAAGTGGGAAATGGTGAACCAAACTGCTACCAGTGAAAGCGGGTTATATTTGTAGCACAACACAGCCATTTTGTACAGTTTTGACCATAACCACAACTGAAAAATAAATAATTTTCTTTCACAGACGGCACACAAAAAGTAAAGCCTGCTGTGCACAGCCTACACTTACCCACAGTCAGTCATCCTTAGACATCATCTAAAACTAAACGCAGAGATTCCAAGACTCCAAGTTTCTTCCCAGCCTAAACCTCCTGCTGCCCCCTTCTCCTCCTCCTCCTCCTCCTCCTCCTCCAACCCCCCTCCCCGCTCTGCTTCTCTCCAACGCCCTGGCACACAAAGGGCTAAGGAAGCATCAAACCCTGCATATGGAGTTAGACAAGATGTAAACGTGTTGTCCACTTCATTTGGACATGTACGACAAGCTGGATTTTATTTTAAACATGCATATAAGCCGAGGTGAAAATGAGCCAGTATCAGATCACTACCAGGAAGTATATGCTCTGGTCATTTCTGCTGGCCACTCGTACTGAAACAGTCACATTTTTAGTCACATTTATTTTTCAAGCAAAGTATTACAGAAATGCGATCAACATTTATTTTGTGAATTCCCATTTCAGAATAGAACTCAAATGAAGTGCTAGAGAACACAGTAAAGGTTCCACACTTTTTCAGGTCTGTGTAATCCTACTCGTAAAGTAAAGAGCTAGCCTGTGATCACAATGCAAACAGTTCTGATCAGTTTACCCTCACCTCACATAGATTGCAGGACAACCAACAAGAAGGGTTACATACTTACAAGATGCATCTTCTCCAAAGTGTTTCAGATGAGCAGGGTTCTGGTGTCTCGGAACTGCCACGTATTGCTACCAGTATTTGTGCACACTAGTTCCCCCCCCCCCAACATATTAACCATGCTCTGCCGGTCTACATCAAATATTCTAGTTTTTGCTAAAAATCAAATACAGCTTTCAGACATACTGGCTGAAATACTGTTGTTTTTGAAACATTTACCAAAATAGTTAAATGTTGAAAATGTGCCATTTCTTCCAAATGTTGGCAGCCTGGTAGGCTACTGGATGCTCAGTAGTCAGTAGTACTGGATGCGCAGTAGTCCAGCATTTAATGGATCACAAATCCTAGCAGACTATAAATGCATAATTAAAACACTGGAGTTTCTTCAGTTGCTGTTACAGCAATACTCATGACAAGCAGTATTTACTCGCTGTTTATCTAGGAAAACAAAAGGTTTTCCTTTTGGACAATTTGGTATGGTATACAGGGCAAAATCTACAAAGTCTGTAGTGTCTGACATAAGCAATGGCCCGAGAGTCAAAAAAAATGGACATTTCCAATCAACAGACTGGCTAGCTACATATGTGAACACTCAGTTACTATAAATACATACTTTGATTAGCACCATTACTAGTATTTAAGAACACAGCTTCATCAGTTAAGCGCAATTTCTCAATGCTATATTTTAGGTCTATACTCCATTTTTCACTCAATCATTTTGTATTCCATTTCTGCTTCTATTTCTGTTTGCTATGCGTGAACACCATTGCAACTCAATTTCTCTGTACTCTGTGCAATGACAAAAGAATCCATCCATCCATCCATCCATCCATCCATCCATCCATCCAAGCTAGGATAGTAACTTAGCCTTGCCAGGTTAGCATGCCATGGTAAGGCAATATCCCCTAAATTCCATACGGTATTGTCGTCAAGGTAATTACAATGTTCCAGCTCCTGTCTAGATAGTTAGCACAACAAAACATTATTTTGATACGCAGCAAGTAGTTGTTGTTATCCTAGAACATTGCTTCAGTAGATCAAGTCATAATGCAACAAGAAACAAATCCTTATTCTGTTCAAGGTGTGCCTTAGCCTAGGGAAACACTGACCCAACTACTGGCCAACGGATGGTGTCAGGAGGGCTGGGCGGGGGCTTCACGGTGCATTTACATTGGTCTGGTGCAACAACAGACATGAACAGAACTCCTTCAGAGGGCCATGTGGGCATGAACAATGCATTCACTGCATTATGCAATCAAAATTAAAAGTTTGACTGAGCATCAGAACATTAAACAAACTTACAATGTCTGCAACTTTTCTGCAGGCTTTGCTACATTGACCAGAGTACCTTTAATTTGGCAGTGATGGATCAAAGTGAACAAGGAATCCTTATATTGCAATAAGTCTGTAAATGAACAAATGCTTCAACATTGTTGACACTACTCATGCAAACTTGAGATAGCTTCTAAATGGATAGATGCACCACATTGTTCGGAATCATTTATATATCAAGGTGTCACTAATGTTAGCTAGTGGCTTTGTTGGAAATGTAATTTAATATTACGTTGACACCTCTGTGAAAATGCTGCACAGTGGCTTGTGATCTGGTGAAAGTACACTTGCCCATGTGTCTAGTAAAACAATTTTGATGATTACATTTAGAAATGTTATTACTTGAGATTAGAGTTATCCAATATTCTAAAATTTGTTACCTCTATAACCATTTGAAAAATAGAGATTTGCTGTCTAGGACACGTATTTACATATATAACCTATTTAAAGTGGTGCAGTGCTTAATATAACTCACCAAAACCTTTACTTTAAGACAGACAAGATTATTAAATAACCAATTCCCTCAGATTTGTGAATATCTTAATATGTTCCTGACCCAGATCAAGACTGCAATTCAATTCAGGGGAACTTTTTCCATGCAGCCTCCATGAAGTATGCTATTTTTTTAAATTTATTTATTTATTTATTTATTTAATGTTGGTTATGAAGATTGTCTGTGTCCATCAATACTTTGCTAATGATTGTGCATAAACAAAATAGCCAGCATAGAACAGCATGGCATAAAATATTGTAGAAAAATGAAAATTCACCCAAGTATACCTTAGCCTCAACAAAGAAGCAGCTCATTCAGTTTTTGCCATTTTTAGTTCATGGCTCATTCCATGGAACAACTAAGTTTCTCAGAAACTTAAAAAAAAACAAAAACAAACAAACATGCATACCTGTCTATCTGCTGAATTTGGATGACTGCTTTGGCAATATACCAAAGACTTCTAAAATCAGTGCCTTGTCTTCCCCTTGGAAGATCATATCATATTGTGTTATAGACCTTTTCCAACAAACAGGACAAACCTTGCAGCAATGGACTGAACAGAGAGAAGGAACCATTTTGATATCACATTATGGCAAATGCGCTTTAGCTCATTTCCTGACCAATATGAATTGACCTGAACAAAATAAGTCAAATTCTAATAAACCATGACATACAAAGGACCTGAAAATGTGTTTGAACTTGGGATTGGGAACAACTGTCAAACAGGTTTTAAATTTTAAAGAGAGAGATTATTCAGTTTTCTAACCAATTATTGCTTTCTAATTAAGTTAAAAAAAAAGTCAGGATTTTCAATACATGGTCTTGTATTCATTATTTTTACATTTTGTGATACTGATTGCTTGGCCAATTTGTAGTTTCAAAGAACATAAAAATAGATATTTTTTCATTCTAAGTACAGAGTATCACAGAGATACACAACCTTCTGTGATGGTTGTAACTGGAACAACCACAACTGTAGCGAACTGAATACTCCTTCAGATATTTTAAAAGATATTGAGCAAACATGACCGGAAAGCAAAGAACAAAAACAGCAAATTGCAATTTTTGATGATGTGCTTAAAAAAAAAGCTCAGAGTATAAACTAAAGAGATTCATTTTAGTCACTTTACTCAGCATGTAAGATGCTTCCTTCTGGCTTTAAAAGTCTCAAGGACAGAAAGAACATTATACAAAACCTCAATAAAAACCCACAAGCTATTCAAGTCTTAAATTGTTAGAGTTAAGCATCATTTTCCTTTCGTTATCCAAATGGATCTGCACTCTATGCTGCTGATTTGAATTAATGATGGTTTTGGATGATTTCACATAAGCTCTTATATTCATATAACGAGAAAGTTACACAAAAGTTAACCTAATCTAATCTATGCATATGCGGAACATCTAATCAAAGCAATACTCAAAAAAAAAAAAAGAGTATATTGTATTATTTGAAATTAATATTATTTGAGTTAATAGCTATTGAAAAGTCAGATATAAATATAATGTAATGTAATGAACCTCGTGTTGAGCCAATCACAGCTACTGTAATGCAGCATCTATTGTCTATTGTAGCTATGTCGAGATTCATTTCAAACAAATAGTATGTACGTGCTTTTAAAACTGGTATGAACAAAGAACATGTTACATTAGTTATTTTCAATAAAGCAATTGTGTGTTTGGTCCGTATATACAGGCTACTAGTTTATAAAGGTGGAGAGTTAACCGGGAACACAGAAACCTGCCATTTATGATGCTGAGGGTATAAAAATGAATGATAAGAACATACAGGCACACACGCACCTAGTTACAGGTTGAACTATCCAGGTTGTTACATAAAGCACTTCAGCACCTAATGGATCAAAGAGTGTTCACAAAACACACCAAAGTATTAAAAAAAATTAATAAATAAAAAACCAAAACACACACATGAATCTCATTTGAGTTAGTTATGGGAGATTATAATGGGCAGTCTTCCGATCAACCCCACCACACACAGAGTCTGGTTTCAGCAAGCGAGACACAAACATCTTCAATGCTTCAGGTTGAAAGCATTTGCAAGTGCATATAAATGCAAACATTACATTTGCTAGACAAAACAAGCAATTGCTAAGGCAACGAGTCCATCTGTTGAACTACAGCTACCAATTTCAGCACAGTATTCATTTTGCCAATGCTGTTTATGATCTCAGCTATACCCTAGTGTTCACAAAACACCCATGGAATGACAGTATAGCCACCCAGAAACTTAAACTTTCAGTATGTTGTGTAGCGGTGTCAGCAATTACTTTCAGTTTTCAATCAGCATGGGCTAATGAACTGTGGGGACAGCACAGTTGAAAATGAGAAATGCTAATTATTAAAACCAGCATTAAGCTCCTACATCATGTCCCACACCATTCTGTCAAATTCGCCTCTCCCATATTAGTCTTTTATTGAGGATTATTATAAACATCATATGACTCAACAAAGACAATTGGCTGTATTCTGGCAAAGGTGATGCAGGACAGGTCCTGAAGTCAGTCACTTCTTAACTAGGTTTTTTTTTGTTACTGATCACCTGAATGAAAGCAAGAGTACTTGAAATAAAATGTTCCCAAAGAAATGGAATACTGAAACCTTTTTATTGGCACAAAGGACCTGTGCAATGCAAGCCATCACTAAGAAAACCAGGCTACCTAATCAGTAATCTGTAACGGAATACATTTTGCATGTTAACCCCGCAGCCCTGCCTGAGGAGACAAAATATACCCGTTTTCACAGACAGGGGAAGCTAGGCAAGGTCTATCCTTGATCTGTGTCACAGAGAAGGATAGAATACCGCTGAGGACATGGACAAAGCTAATGCGTTACATACTGAAGAGAGCAATAAAAGAGGGATTACTGCCCTCAGGGCATTCAGTATGAGGTGCATGTCGGTGGCTCTCCACTTCATTACACGAATCACCTTTCACTGCCATTACTGCCTGTGGTTCCAGGATAACCACACTTTTATTGCAGCTCACAAGCTACTGTGAAGAGCTATGCTTAGTCTGTGCAGACCCTTTTAAAACAGCATGCGTAAAAGATTTTTAAAAAGGCTGGCAAACATGATTACTTAATGTCATAAAGCAAGGACACTAAACACCATTATCCTACACAAGCCCCATTTAAACTACATTTTTCAGTCTAAATCAGAAAGCAAAAGTCTCTTTCAATGAGAGACAATTGAAATCAATGCCATTTCTTCTTCTTCTTAAGTGATTTTGGCATGCAGTTTTGTTTTGTTTTTTTTATGTTAAATGGTGGCCATGAGCTTTTGTTACTTGTTACTGTTATTTGGAAGCCCTGGAACCTTATAGCACCAGAGCAAAATTTGGGAACATGTAAAGGGGAAAGATAAGAGTAAATTCGAGGTGCATGTTTGTTTGTTTTTTCCTTTTAAACCATGCCTTAAAGCTCTCTTAATCCTAGGCCAAAATGTTTTAGCAGCAGGCTAATGGTTATGCCCAGCTACAGATTTAAGTGACAGTTTGAACTTGGCCGATCATCGACCTGCTTCCCAGGCCTGTCATGACCGAAAGGAATCAACTCAACTGAGACTAGTCCAGTGCCTAAAGACAACAAGTAGCACAACAGTGCAATAATGATTGATTAAGATAACAAGACAGCCTGAAGAGGAAGAAAACTGTCTCAATTCTGTGTAGATACCCAAAAGAGAACCTACTGAGGATTTTAGGTCAAAAACACATTGCCTTGACATGTCAAAGACACCATGTCACACAATGCTGCTGCAAAGAAGAATGTGAATACCCTTTTACATCACAGACACTAGAAGAGAACAGTATACCTCAGTTTTAATGCAGTCACACATTATTAGACTGGTAACTGACACACTGTACCCACATTCTGCATTACACAGAAAAGGAGGCATAGGAAAGTCATTCCAAAGAAGTGGGTCAGGGCACTATGGATAGGGTACAAAGAAACTTATTGAAAAAGTAAAAAGCACAGAATTACAATGCCTACAGTACTTACCCTTGTGACTGTTCTTCTTCGCCATAATCCACTTCTACAAGATCTTAAATGGACTTCTGTCTCCTGACTTGTCAGTTATTCTGCAAGAGTGAAAAGGTGAGCTTACTGAATGAAATAAATCACTTAACAGACAAAAGGTTAAAAAAAAACCTTCTACAAGGATTATTTATTTTGATCCCTTTGTTTTATTTATTTAAATTGTTGTTAAAATTGTCTTTAGGAAAAAGCTTGGATAGGCAGTACTAGTCCTTCCTGTCTTCCTTCCAACCTCCCCTTCTGAAAATGCTTGCGTGTCAAAGCGAGGGCTCCGACCCCACAGGGTCACCCAAGGACAGAAAGCCAAACTTCCACATCCACAGTTAGACATGGCAATTTCCTAAACACTCACACTGGCTCTCCCCCCGCCTCCCTTCCCTTACTTCCCATAACGATGTTGGAAGAATCTGGAAAAGGAATAAACCTCCTCTTCCTCCTCATATTTCACCATTTCAGAGCATGTTCCTTCCACTGCAGACGAAAGCAGCTCAAGTCTGTTAATGCTTTGAATCAGAATTACTTACAAGTTTTAAAATATAAAAAGTTTTATGGGCCAAGGAAATGCTTTGGCCAGATTCCAGAGTCTGGGAGGCCTTTAGACTGCAATTTGGTCCTGCATAACATGGTAAACAGGTCCACTTTCTCTTTGAAGGCCATTTCCTTCAGAATGTCCCTAATGAAAATCAGATTTGCTTGAATTACTGTCTGTCTGGCACAAATATGCACAATCGGCATTCAGTATTGTCCTTGGCAAGAGACTGCCTCCGATCTCCACTCAGTCACAGCTCAGAACCTTTGAATCATGAGCTTACTTGGTTTCTTTAGGCAAATGAGCATGAAGTATATACCAATTTGTGCAATTAAGTATCTTCAGGGATATATAAAAAGGTGCAAGTTAGCCAAAAACATCAAAGCAAAAAAGGGGGAGAATGACTCCACCACAGATGTCTAGTAATCAGACATCCACTGTGCACCCATAAATAAGAACAAATCAATAGAGCATCACTATACCTTATTAAATCAGGAGTTGAGGTGTCTTGGAATTTCCATTCAAAGTTTTACAGATTTTCTTGGCAAAAAAGGGGCAAAAACTACTACTGCACAAGCGAGTGAGCACACTCCTTCACTTAACTTTTCAATGTCTAAAGCCAGAGACGCTCCAGTGTGTGTACGTGTCCGTTTTCTCACGTCACTTACTCCTTCAGCAAACCAGGCGTGAAGGAAACACAGCAAGACAAGGCAACAGCTTTTACAAGCCAAACAGGACCATGCTTAGCTTTCTGTTTCCCCTCCATCAGCCTTGGGAAAAGAAACTTAAACTATGCCAACACACACCCTTCTTGACTCGTGCTGCTTGTAGGTGCGTCCGATGCAGCATGTCACCAGCACAGAGAGTGCCTGCACCACACCTGAATGGACGTCACACACCTGTGTGGTTCAGCAGATGACACCAGACACGAAGCCTATATTTAACTCAACAGGAAAATGAACCGGCTGTTTGACAAAGAGGAGGACCACATGCAATCGAACCCTTTTTACGTAACCAAAATAGTTAACACTGAATAACAGGTGTACACCCCTGATATGACGATGTTATGCAAGATCCCTCTGGGGACTGAACTCTTGCTATGTAGGTCGCATGAAAAAAGCAAATGGGCCGAGATAGTGAGTAATTTGAACTGAGCGCAAAAAAAAAAAAAAAAAAAAAAGCCAACTTTGGGGAGGGATGAGAAATTGTATACCGTAATTCAAAGCAAGAATGTGGTCCTCAACAACTGTAAAAGGAACACAGAGGCCAGTCGAGTCTGAGTGAAGTGGCAGAACACTAAGCACCTGGCTAAAATTAATGGAATGTGCATGTTGTAAGCTGTCTTCAGCTACAAGCTCATCATTTCCACTTGGACATGAATAACAAGAACAGTAATTCTAATGAAGTCACATCAATAAAATTTGGGGACAAGTTACCTTTTACTGTACAATTTACTATATATAGATTAAATCAGGCGATCTTCCCAAAAAGCCATAATCACTTTCTTAACAATTCACAATCTGAATTGTGATTGGGTGTTAAAGATTCTGTCCATGTTGCTGTGACCTGATTGGTTTGTGATTAATTGTGTGCTGTGGACTGAATTCATAGGTGTTGATTGGTTTGTTGATGGGGTTTGAGTTTTCACCCAACTCACACTGAAGCGGTCTCGTTTGGGGCAAAATGTCTGCAACTCAATTGCCAAGTTCAGTGAACAGATCAACAGTTCCAACTGCCAAACTGAGCTGTTAATATTTTGCTGCATATCAATCATTTATGTATCAGGACCTCATGAGATACCAAAGACTTGGGTTTTACGAACTGAGTGAAACACTCAGCATGTTCCTTTAGAGAAGGTGGATGAATGGATTTGTCATATTACATTTGACAATGTTGATCAATGCCAAAAGAGTTTACAGATAACTTGGATTTGAGCAATCTGACTGTACATAGCCACCACTAACACTACTCACTCAGAGTCTCTTTTTGGCAGCAGCGCCATAGCCATCACGCTGATGGGTCATGTTGAATTGTTTTTAAAACACGTCACAAATAGAGATACCCTACGGTAGAGGCATGTGGTATAATATGACAACCAGCACAGCCATTTTTTTAACCAATCATTCTGTTGGTTTTGATGTAGTGTGGATCCACTTTATTACAGGCAATCTAAGTTTTTTTGTGATGGTTCAAAACATTAGTAGAACATGTCATCATATTCTCTATGCTACGCTTGAAAGTACATCATACAGGTCTTTGAGATTATATTGTGAACAATCACCCACCGCTAGTTTAAGTCTAATGATTAAAGTATAATCAAAAGGAAAAACACAGGCAAAATGTAATTTAGTGCTCACCTAGGCTTAAATGATGCCTCCAATTTCAGAAAATACAATATTGCTTAGATACACAGAACAACTATTCTTGAAGGATTTTGGCCTTTTTGCTAGTGAATCATAGCCACACAGGGTGTGATTGAAAAATTAACCAAACAAGCATTCAAAATAAGGATTAAAGGTTCATTTGGTAAATAGTTCCTCAGCACACACCTAATTGGTCACACCATGGGACTGGGAAATTAAGCTTTTAATGTAACTCATCAGTATACACACAAAGCTGCTGAATCACTTTCATTGAGTCACTGAACAACATACATTGCAGCAGCTTCAAATTCACCTTTTAACAGTCATAAAAGGAACTTCTTAGATATGACTGCTAAAGACTGGCTAGATAGGGAACAGCAATTGCTTGAGGGCCTCATGCATATCTAGGTAGTCCTTAAAGGTTAGCCGTACTTTTTGCTAAAAGATGAGTGATGGTAGCAATAACAACCAGTCAACCAGATACCACCAAATTTAAAATCCAAAGTAAAACTGCCCAGCATCCAGACAAAACTCACCAGCAGGACTACTTTTGTTACTTTGAAAAGCAGAATGAGACTCGGGCTGTTCAAAAAAAATGTGAAGTCAAATCTTAAGACTAAGTGAAAGCATGTAATTTACAAGAAGCTTTTTATGTTGTAAGTGGCTTGATTATAATTTCTCCGAGCCTGTGAAGGTTGAAATATCATAGGCTACACAGTTATGGCACTAATGCGAAGGACAAAACCTGTAACTGACACTACAGTACGTAAAGTTTAGATTATCTTAATCTTAGCTTTAAAATTAACCATAACCAAAGCAATCAAAATGTACAGGATGGGTTATTAATACAAACTCCTGCTATGCAAAGGAGGTGTCTAAGGAAACTGTATCGAAACATTTAGCTGGCGGTTAACTTGCAAATCAAAAGGCTCATACTTAGCTATGTTTGTCCCTGAGCAACGTAACATCTAACTTTAGAACAGCGCTCAAAGTTGTTCTGCCAGCTCATGATCAGCCTTTTTAAAAACTGAAACTACTCAACCGTAACAAACGAGGGTCAATTTCTCTCTCTCATTTCACACATTTCTGTACTTTCTAGCTAGATTAACTTGCACACTAGTGCATCAACATGTTCACGTTGGCTAAAACAACGTAAAAAACTAAAAACTCGATTTTAGCTCACAAGACCATTTCTTGCTCGTCACACCTATGGATCATATTTACCTATATAAAGAAAATTGCATTTACTTATAAGTGAAAAAACCCGGGGATTGCTAGCTAAAATTAGCTGTTCAATAGAAACAAGTAGCCTAACTTAGCTAGCTATCGTAAGATAACGTTACTTTAAGCATTGCAAGAAACCCCCTTGCCCTCACAAGCAGCTAGGTTGGTTACAACACTGTCAACATTTCTAAAGAACATTTAAAAATATATATAGAAATTTTTAAATACAATTACATCAATGCAGATAGTCTATTAATTCAAAGATGAATAAGGCAAACCCAGTTTGATAATTAACTTAAAGACATGACATGAGTAGGTTAGCTAAGTAGTTAGCTAGCCCAATTCAGAATGTGAGCTCTGACTAAAATAGCTAGCTAGCTAGTTGTAATAGCTTGGTTAGCCATCTAGATAGGTTAGTTAAATACCTAACGGTATAAAGTCAGTCCCACATTTCACAACCATTTGCCTTTAATAAAAAAAAAAGACGCCTTGCAAAACAGCCAGCCATCTACACGCAAAGCCAGATCCGCGTAGCCAGCCAGCCAGCTAGCTGACCAATGCGTAGTTATCAGTGGGTCTAACCAAAGGTGACACAGCGTCTTAGGTCAATTTGGCTTCATTAGTTGTTTATATTAATTATCGCAGGTTTTGCATTCTCTTTTAAAGCCGACAGAGTTTATTTTCGCAAATGTGTTACTTGATCGAAGGCTCGTTAGCCATTAGTAACCCTATTTAGGCGAAGACAATTGGCTAACCTGCTAGCTATGCTAGGCTAACTACCGAGCTGTGAATTAGCCATCTTAGTTACAAAGGTAACGTTAGGTTAGTATCTTAGCAACGCATTTGCTGCTGGCTAGGTGAATTTGCTAACCTTCACCTAGCATGCCTATTTATTTACCCAGTTAGCTTGCCAATTTTCCAGTAAACGAATTATTGTTCCCAGATATTTACATGAAACCAACAAAATGTTTATCTTAGTATGAGTATTTAGCAGTCTAGCCTATACCCATTTCATGTAAAATGCTAATTACATATCTGGCTGGCTGGCTTGTTTTGTCTCATAGCCTGCAGTGTTCTGCTGAAGTACGCTTTGCGCAGGAATCATCCACAATTCAGCTGTCGAAGACAGAAGCTAGCAGACCATAAATAATTGGAATTTGGGACTTTCTTGATCCTAAAAAAATCTACAAGTAGAAAACACCCTACCTAGAAGTCTCTGGATGAATTTTTAATCGTCTGTCCGTTAAAGTGTGTCGGTTTTCTTTTCCTTACAGCGCTCTTGCAGCCGGTTTGCCGCGTCACTTCCGAATGTCCTGTATGCAGTGGACTTTAAGCATCTACCAGCCCTCCTTATGTTGCTCTGACAGCTGCTGTTTCGAAATTCCATTTCCGTATACTTTTTAATTATAAAAAGTGGCCACCTAGCTTTTCAACTACAACGCGAACATTTGTCATTAATCCTGTTGGTTCCAACGTTTGTGTGGTATAAGGCTAAAACCAAGTCTAACAGTTGTTTTACAATCTTATTTTTTCATGTTCATAACTACAATTGTCAACCTGTAGCTTTAGCCCAGAAACGCATTTTAGTGCTGTATTACTGTTTGTTTATTTTTAGATATATCTCTTACTATCTGCAGAGAGTAAAATGTGTACTGGAGGGCGAAGACGTTTTTTGCTCGAGGTCTGTAGAACGTGTTACATTTTTGTGATGGGATGTTATCCATGTATCTATGTCATCCTGTATTCACTGACAAAATAACAAAACCAATTCAGTAATGGAGCGGCCAAATGAATCTGGAATGTATGTCCTTGCACAATTTAAATTGATCATTACTTATTTAAATTAAGTTAACTTAATAACAAACATTTTCTGACCGTTTAGTGATTTTTGGGAGGATACATTATATTCCATTTTCGACTGCTTTAACGTGTAATTTTGTATTATTAATCTCTGCTCTTGTGGCCCAGGACCTCCAACTAATTGGCTCATTTGTAGGGCATGCATAGGAAATGTCTCAGTTACAGAATATATGCAATAACCTAATCACATAGCTGTGGATTCCATGGTGCTCATAATAATGATTAATACTCTAAAGAAGTATCTGCTTTATTTAGGGTACTCTTAAGATAAATACCAAGTTATATAAGTTCATAAATAGCAACAATGAGTGCTGCAAAGACACTCAGTGTGTTTGCTTTATCTTTAGTGGAGCAATGGAATTCAAATAGGCATTACTAGCATAAACCGAGGTTAAAACTGATTAATGCGGTCACAAAGATAGAAGATGGATTGCAGATTAATATTGCCCGCGGCTTAGCGTTTGTGTTTCTTCTCTCATACCTCTTCCTCCACGTGAA
The DNA here is from genome assembly GCF_041902795.1 of Electrophorus electricus. Taxonomy (NCBI): domain Eukaryota; kingdom Metazoa; phylum Chordata; class Actinopteri; order Gymnotiformes; family Gymnotidae; genus Electrophorus; species Electrophorus electricus. Next base: position 8,445,501 of record NC_137521.1, on the reverse strand, counting down.
CGGAAGTCTCGCATCTGTCAAGATGGCGACTCCCTATGTAACAGATGAGTCTGGTGAGCTAAATGTTTTTACCTAACTAGCTACCTCTTACCTGTATTTTGTACTCAAGATAATTATTTCTATTTATGCTGATTCTGCGTCAGTTATTAACGTTGCAAAATAACGTATGGAGAATTATTACATTTTCAAGCAGGTGAACCGTTTATCTACAAACGATAACTAGCGGCGTAGCATGCATGTTTAGCTAGTCAGTCCGGTAAGTCTAAATGAACCTCCGAAATTAACTGTTTATATTGTATTCTCATTTATACAGCAATGTAACATTTAATGTTTTGACTGTACACATTTAATAGATATCATTAACTTAGTCTAAATGTTAGTCTTCTTTAAACAGCGTTTATTTTTCCTTCTTTTATGTAAGATAAGCTAATAAGATAGCTAAGCTTACGGTCCGCAACAAATGTTAACTGGCAGCACATTCTCAGGGCTTAAAATAGGGGAATGCACCAGCGAAAAGGTCTTTGCTATTTAGAGAGTTTAAATGATTAACTAGGAACATACTATTCATTTAGTAATAAAGAGATTTTATCATAATTGAAGTTGGACGCATGTTGGAGCAGATTCGGTGATCTTCATATCATGTTCGTGTTTGTACAGACCGACTTTTCATGCTTGCAAATTTGCCATGGGTTATGGAAAATCCCCAGTATGTTTTACACAAAACAAAAATTAAGAAAATAAAATTCGTTTTTAAAATCAGAGTAGCAAGGTCCTTGCTCAGCCTTATTTCACAATTACTATGTTCACATGTAATAAGCATAGTTAATATTTTAATGAGATATAATGCAAGACAATTCAGTCACCTTAAGATGTTAAGTATGAGGAGGTAAGGGGTATCCCTGTTCAGTATTTGCAGGTAAGAAATATCTCTGTTGGACACACGTTTCTTGTTTGCTTACAACTTCATATGTCTCCGTGGGTAGGTCATGTATTAAGGCAAACTGTTCATGTTGCACAGAACATGGTCACTGTCCTGTCTCTTTGATGATTGGTTAAATACACTAGCAGCTCTGGTGAACATGAATGACACAACTAAACATAAGAGCTTGTTGAAGAAAACTGAAAACAACAACCTGTGAATAATACAATTTAAGCAGAATTTCCTTAACTTGACCTATGCCTTGAATTGCTGTCTAGTGTTATTAATGGATATTTAAGATACAGTTGTTAGGGACATACCAGTCAAGTGTAATGATGGAATACTTGCATTTTGCATTTATGGCATTTAGCAAATGCCCTTATCCAGAGTTACTTAAAAAGTGCTTTAGTTGCCTGTTGAGAAAAGTATCCCTAGCTAGCACAATTCTCATTGAGTTTTGCCTGTGTGTTCTCACAGGAAAATATATTGCTGCTACCCAGCGGCCAGATGGAACGTGGAGGAAACCTCGGCGAGTGAAGGACGGATATGTACCTCAGGAGGAGGTGCCAGTGTAAGTTTAATTTGTCGATTCAGCCAACTGCTTGCAGACAGAGCTCTACACAATAGTTCAGTCATATAAACCAGGATTATTTCCATTGTTTTTTCAGTTATCGAAGAAATGTAATTACATCACTGTAATCCCACGATCACTGAATCTAAATCAGTAAATTAAATCTTGGTTGTGTCATGTGAATGATCTGAACCAAAGTGATGTCATTGCATTCGCCTATCAGGTGAAAGGTTTTTCATAGCTCAAAAAGCAATCACATTCTTAATTTTCTTTCCTCTCCTGTCCGTGCACAGCTACGAGAATAAATATGTGAAGTTTTTTAAGAGTAAGCCGGACTTCCCGCCTGGCATGAACCCAGAGGACGCGGCAGCAGCAAAGCAGCAGCAGGTGGCAGCGGTGCGGGGCGGAGACAGGGAGAGCGAGGCAACGGGACTCTCCAAAACGGCCAAGCGCAACATGAAGCGCAAAGAGAAACGCAAGCAGCAGCAGGGGCAGGGGCCGGCAGGCGGTGAGGCAGAGGCTCTGGCAAAAGAGCTGGAGAAGGTGGTTGTGTCGGCAGCGGAACAGCAGCAGAACAGCGCAGCTGCCCCCGCGGAGCCCAGCACTGCCACCGAGAAGGTCAAGAAAATGAAGAACCTGCGGAAGAAGCTGCGGCAGGTGGAGGAGCTGCAGCAAAAACTGGACTCGGGGGAGCTGCAGAACCCCTCCAAGGATCAGCTGGACAAACTGGGCCGGGCACAGGCCTTACGGGAGGAGCTCAGGCAGCTGGAGGAGGATTCATGAAGCAGAATGACCGGATAAGGGAGAGGGGCTGGGGCATGGTCGGGTTTTTGCTTTTGGTTCTTGTTTTGTTAGTTGTTGTTTACTTTTTGATAAGCCCTGGCGCTGTACTTTTAGATATAGAACAGACCCTTCATTCGTTCCACTTGCCAGTTCGGAGAAACCCTCTACTCACTTCACCCAGTCCAATCTTCTCTCCACATCCTTGATGCAATTTTAAGCGAGCCTGTTTTTTATGCTTTGTGATAGTGCTCCTATTCCTCTTGATCTTGTTTTTTTTTCCCCCAGATCAGTAGTATTAACAGATTGTGGATAAAGTTTAATTGCGAACGACAGTTCTACAACCCTGTGAGATGGACCTTTTAAAAAAGGGTATAAAGTGACAGCAAAGAAGGGTGAGAAGGTGTTGATTGTTCTCAGTTGGAACTGGGCTGCTGTCAGTATAAATCTGTCAAGGTAGAATTCATACATTGTGCAGTTATACAGTGTACACTACTTTTACATCATATTCCATCCAGAGAAAAAAGAAATAAAAACACCAAGCTACTTATAATTGTCACAATCATGCAAGGATTTAAATGGCTATAAAAGGTCTCTTTGTTTTAAACTTTGTAAATGCCATACAAATCTCAATAAGATACAGTATACTGTAATTTCAGATTTACTTGTAAAACAAGTATAGATTAGTTGTGGTTGTGGACTGAACACAAAAGACAGTATTTAAATTGTCAACCAAGTCATATTTCTTTCAGAAGTACTTTATATTGTGTATTTTTTTTTTTTACCTAGATGTCAAGTAGTAGGAAGTAGTACTGTATGACATTAAAACCGCAAAAAGATGTACCCTCCTGTAGGAGACCGTGTGTTTCTCCTCCACCATCTAGTCAGAGAGTGCTCATTTGAACATATTTCCATTTGATTCTGTTGATCATTGTGCATCAGTACTTATTGAAAGATACCTCAGGCATGGTCAGCTCCATTGAATGGTTTCCCATATAATGAGTAAATGGGCCCTGTGATAGCAACTCGGATGGAGTTGAGCAGAGGTGGGTGAGTTCCAGGAGGTGTGTGTGTGTGTGTGTGTGTGTGTGTGTGTGTGTGTGTGTGTGTGTGTGTGTGTGTGTGTGTGTGTGTGTGTGTGTGTGTGTGTGTGTGTGTGTGTGTGTGTGTAAATGGATAAGAGTACAGCTGAATGCTCAAACGCTCTCAATTTGGCCTCAGCATATTCCTGCAGCTGGTTCAGGGTTCTAAGCAGTTTGGAATGTCCCTCATACAGTCAAACGTGTCTAGCAATTAACAGGAGACATAAACTGCATGTTTTAGCCTCTTGAAATATTGTGATGGACAACGGCAGATGGATCATTAATGGAACAAGCCATTTAAAAAGATGGTACAGACAGTTATGATATGCAGTATATCACTGGTCAACTATGATTTTTCTTCCTGCAAAAAATGGCTGTTTATTGTGAATTTTTGTACACTGAATCCACATATGATTCTTTATCACCTGTAGTTGTTTTGTTCAGGTATACCCGTATGTCATTAAGTATGGTATGGAAAAGTGGTACAAAGGAAATTTGAAAATGTTCCTGAGGCCAAATATAGCCAAAAATCATACATTATACATTTTAGAAGTAGGTTTGTACATATAAGTAATAACAAGCTTATTTATGGATAGGTAATATTAATGTAAAATAAACCTCATCTTTACTCCTGCTATTTAAAAATCATACGTGATAGAAAAAAAATTAAAAAGTTTTGATTTCACTAAGGTCCACCTATTGTAGTTTTGCTGCCCAGTGTATTTAGTGTGTAATAAGTAGAGAAGCCATGATAATGTAAAGCCAAGACAATTTTGCTCAGTAGCGCCCAACATCCTGTCAAATACAATAGTTTCTTCAGAGGCACACTGAAAACCATGTTCTGAAGCAGAAGGCTCTCAGAAATCTCTTCAAATCAAAAGTCAATACGTTGGTGTAACGTGCTGATCAGTACAAAATTTGATGCAAGTAGCAATCTTTTTAAAATACTCATTATTCTTGGTTAGACTTGATTTGTGGTTTTGATTGTGGTGTCTATGTGACTGCAAAATATGGTATTCATCGGCTACAAACGGAAGAGAGGCCTTTCTTGGCGCGTTTTTGATTTACAGTCTTCGGTCTTTCTGAAAGTGTTCCCACATTCTCATCCCTAACAATACCCCAATCTGTAGTGATTAATGCTTATTTGGGTGTAGTTTCTGTCACAGAAATATGAGACAAATGCATGGGGCATATTTGGAGGAGTCAGCTTGCAGGACAAACCCTGCCTAAATAGATGACTAGTCTTTCTGGCTTCACATCCCTCAAGGCAGTAAACAGGGAATATAATTTCAAGACATTGCTATATCATGTAATTCACAATTCTTGTTTCAGATTGCATGAAATATGAAAATTAACTACAGAACAAAAAGACAGACATGGTGTGCAAACAAGTGACCACAGATTAATTACCAAAGCGAAACTGCATACAGTTTAAAGCCTGGTTTTATTGTCTTAATGTCACAAGGCGTGTGGGAGGTTATTTAATCATTCTCCATCCATGTCCAAGCTGTTTCACACAAGGGAAGGTCAACCAACTTTAAGTTTTAGAGTATATAACAACCCTTCCTAAAAACTCCTTGTGTGGCTTTTTAACTCACTGTCCTTTGCCATTAGGTTTGGTTCTGGAGTGTGAGCACTCCTAGTTCATACTATCAAAATAATGAAGCCATTAAAAAAATTGTCAGTGAACTGCCCCCTTTGACGACAGTTTAGCTTGGATGGAGTGGTCTAAGCTTGCATGCAGCTGTTTTAGATTTACAGGAGGTAGCGCTGTGCTGTTTAATTTGCAGAAGTGCTGGACCTGCTCTCCTGAGACTTACCCAGAGGCTGTGGCTGCTTTAGGAAGCCGTGGCCCATGTCTCATTCCTCACTGATGGAGAACGCAGTGGCCTGACCCCAACGCCTTCCCCTTCCCAGAGTATAAATGCAAACACGTTCCCTGGAGAGATGTACAGAGAACAAACAAAAGGAGGATGAGCACAAACATCAGATTTAGGCCCTTAGAGACAAGTCTATATGTACAAACAAAGGCTGGCTGCTCCACAGGAGAACATTTAAACAGTTACTGCAAAAGGGTTGCATTTGCCAGCGCTCCAGTGGAACTGCAGTTCCTCGGCCATTAAGAAAAGCGTGAGCGTTCTCTGAAATGTGGATGTGTCGGGCACTGAAGACCGGCTGCCTGGTCCTACTGCTTCTCATCTGGATGCTACAGTGTGCAGCGTTGCCTAAAGTGGAACTGGAGAAGGCTACCGTAAGAGCAAAACCTATTATCTCTTTCAGACAGAATACTAATTCAGTATTCATTTTTTTAGAGGAGTATCTTTTGTATTGGCTGTATGTATGAATTATTGAACCTTGGAGAGTGGGAAGGTATAATTTAAGAACTAAATATGCATGTCAGGAGACCACATATGCATTTAATTTCAGTTATAACAGAAGGAAATATCTTAGCAGATGAAACATACCTGTGCCATGATGATGTTCAAAAATCTTACTCACCCCTCCTACCTAGGCCTATCTGAAACGATATGGCTACCTACCCACAACACTCCAAGAGCGAGAAGCAAAGCCAGAGCAAATAAGTGAAGCACTTAGGTAACACACGCACAAACAAATGCATAGTTCATGTGCCAATGCTTCAGACCGTCTTCACTTTTTCCCTCAAATACTTGACGTGTGCACTTCAGTCCAAGTTAGACTGCTTTACGTACATTTTACTGGTCATGCAGCCCATCGACTCCATGACAGCAAAATAACTTAATCAAGAACAATCAAAAGTGAAATTAATTGCATTATTATTCTACCAGGTGTTAGAGATAGGGAGCTAGTGTGAACTGTTTGTGATAAGGTTTCAATGCAGTGCAATGCATATCAGACCTGTGTCAGTAAGTGTAGGAGTCATATAAACCAAAACTCATTAAGAATTCTGCCTTAAGACCTTTTATTTCTTGCCAAGTAAAAGTCAATAGTGTTGTCAGACATCTGTGTGAGGCCAGAATTTTGGTTACTTTTATCACCCTTTCCGTGTCCATCAGAATATTCCAGAAAGTGTCAGAGCTGGCGATCACTGGACAATGCCACGCTGGCCATGATGAATCGGCCTCGAGGACACCTTCAGCAGCAAGATCCTCAAATACCGTGTCCTGGGTGAGCTAGTGGTTGTACTCGCTGAACAACGCACTGCACTGGTCTCTCCAGAGCAGGTGTATCAGGTCCTAACTGTACCCCTACCTTTTACACTTGGTTAGGATGTTACTCATTTGCTCTGTTCACAGTGAAGAGGATCAAACTCCTAAATGATCAATAATTTATTATTTATTTCCTTCTTTTCAGGTTACTGGCATAAAAAGAAGCTGAGTTATCGTATCTATAACTATGCTCGTAGCGTGGGAGCAGCTCACACAAGGGCAGCCATACAGACGGCGTTTGGGTACTGGAGTGAGGTGTCACCTCTCCGCTTCCATGAGGTCACTGGGGGACATGCAGACATCAAACTTTCCTTCCACGGGACAGACAAGACCTGCCCTGTGCCATTTGATGGGCCAGGTGGGAGAGAATGAGTGAGAAAGAATGAGAAAGAGTGAGAAAGAGCAAGAAAGAGCCCATCTGGCTGTTTCTGGTTTTGTGCTCCGGGCTGTTTGAATCACTGGAGATGTTTGTCATAATGATTCATTTTATGGCATTAATTTAGCCCCTGCTGCAGTGTTGAGTAATAAAGCCCATTAACTGACTAAATGGGACATTTCAAAGTGCTGGGGAAATGCTGTTCCACAAGCCTTTAGGCTATCTAAGCACCATTACTGGCTTTTGAAGGGTTTGTCGGACTTTAGACAGAAAGGATGAATATGCCTGTTGTTATTTTCTCCAGTTTCACTGGAGCTTACTTCATATTACATGAACGGAACTGAGCACTATAAAATATAACTTCCTGGTGCTATGTGGTGTGTAGGTCAATATGGCTGATTGTTGGTTTATTAGTGAGCTCCTGTGACATTCCTGCAGGTGACGTGCTGCCTCATGCCGATGTCCCGGAGTCTGGCCTTGTGCACTTTGATGCAGACGAGGTGTGGACCAAGGGGCGGAGCTATGGGACAAATCTGCGAATTGTAGCAGCTCATGAAATAGGCCACGCCCTGGGTTTAGGCCACTCACAATACCGCAGTGCTCTTATGGCTGCTATATACACTGGCTACCGGGACAACTTCAGACTCCACCCTGACGACATCCGCGGTATCCAAGCACTGTATGGTAAGAACAGGTCTACAATACAGATCTCTTCATCACTTCTTTTATTTCATGCTTTTTTATTTGCTTTCTATTTCCCTTCAGGAAAAGCTGAGAAAAATCCACCAGTGGCCCCAGCCATGGCAGGTGGGCCAGCTGCAGATTCCCCGGACCCCTGCACTGCCTCACTGGATGCTATAATGCTGGGTAAAGACCCACAACATGCCTAAGATTGGTGATGACTACTGCAATGTCATCCATACCGTGCATTTGGAAATGATGTCAGGACTCAGACAATGAAGTGTTACTGTTGTAATATATACAGCAATATCTCTCGATAATGAAATGCTCCTTATGAGGGACAGGTTGTGCATGTTCCACACTGCACAGCTATGTATGAGGGAAGGGTTTAGTGACTAAGTGTCCTCTCCACAAGACATAGATGTTCAGTGGCGAGCACATTTGGACAATATCGAAGGGCAACTATAACACGCCCATTCACATCAACGTCCTGTGGAAAGAACTGCCTGGCCACTCCGAGAACCAGCAAGTCCTACTTCCTTAAAGGTAGACTTGACCTTTCACCCACAGTAAGACATTCATTCCATTATAGCATGTCCTTGGCAATGCACACTAATCTCAGGAGCATATCATTCAGTCTGATTTCCTCCACGTAGCAGAGTTGAAATTTCAAAACAGGAAAATAACACTGCCACATAGAAGCATGTGTTATGTATTTTGCACCCTCTGCTCACCAGACACTGGCCCTTTTTCCTCACAGGTAAGAAGATCTGGAGATATTCTGGCTTTAAGTTGGACCTTGGCTACCCAAAACTGCTCATTATCCCACCAAACATTGACTCAGCATTTTTCTCCAGGGTCAGCAAAAAACTCATTTTCATCAAGGTGTGCTACCCCACTCACTGCACATTTAAACTACCCAGTAAACAGAGATGAATGTTTATAAAGTTGGGAGAAAAAAAGTCTTTTTGTATGGAAACCCATCCTTTCATTGTATCAGTTCATTTTCATCTAATGGAGCAGAATCTTGAAATGTTGATAATTTATTTCATTCTAGTTTAAAAAAAAAATAACATTTAAATTCAGCAACTGGTAAAGCCAGTCCAAATTATCCAATAGTCCAATAATCCATGAGGCTGAAACCTGCTGTCAAATGACATACTTCATTAAGAACGTCAACCCATTCATCCGCCCATCCATCCATCCATCCATCCATCCATTTGTTTTCCCTCATTCTCTCTTTCTGCCTCAGGGTTCAGAGTACTGGCAGTGGGATGAGCTGGGTTCTGGCAATGTCCTCAAGTACTATCCCAAACCTCTCTCACATCTCGTTCCTGGGTTACCATCCAATCCAGATGCAGCACTCACCTGGAATAGTGGCCACATTTACGTGTTTAAAGGGGACCAGTACTGGCGGGTGAACGCCAGGCATTTCATAGATAAGGGCTACCCGCGCAGCACGAAAGAGCGCTGGATGCAGTGTGAGGATTAGCTCACTAGAGGGCAGCAAAGCACATTAGTCTGGGCAAATAAATAAATAAACTAAATTAAAACATAAAGCCCACAAAATTCAGGCCTATGAAGACTGATATTTGTTAAAGTTTTCATGGAGTATTTAAATCAAATGAATTTTTCATTGAGTCATTCAGGAAACTGCACACTGATTTATTTCTAGAAAATGTATTATTGCATATTTTAGGAATTTACTGTGCCATTATTTATGACTGTAAAACTCACCTCGATAATTTACAATGTTTTTCTTACCTCATGCTAAACACTATTGTATGCTGATAATCTACTTTTTCTTTAACTAACGCAAAATATGTATTATACACAGACTGCCATTTACTAAATATACCCATCTTGGGCATCCCACTAAGCCATGTACAATTTGAGCTGTAAGATTTCCATGCTGGAAACTTCACACAGAAGCAATATTCCTTTTAAAACAGAGGAGAAATGTTTTCTAATACAGGTTGTCCTGTTTTGAATTGTATCAATGTTATAAGTGTTTTCACTCCCTGCACAAATTTCTTAGCAGGATAGACACAATCGGTGTCAGGGGGCCTCCAGTACCCCCAAATACCACTGGCTATGTGACCTCTCCACATGAGGTCAGAGATATAATGTGTCCTGGATTGAAACAAAGTATTTGAGGATAAACAGTTTCCAGCTTATCTACTTTTGAATGTGAATACAAGGTAGTACTCTACAGCACACTACTAAAAGAAGGTCTGAAGTGATGGCTAGTATTGAAGGTTAAAGGGAACATTTGTGATCCAGGTGGAGATCCAGTATTCAGTGTTAGCGCTGATAAAACATCATGGGCTCAATATACCCGTTTTCCTTTTTTTCTGGTTGTCAGTGAATACCCTGTGTCTTTTCTCAAGAATGCATTACATAAAAAGAATCCAGTACATTAAAAAGAAAGGCCTCTGAGCCCGAGGCCTGTGCGGTTGCACGCCCGTGTGGTTACATCCTGCGTACTGCAGACGGTGAGGCTGTGAGAGGCACCATGGACCCTGTCTCAAAGTCGAAGTCAATCATAGTGTGGTACACAGTACTCAAGCTGCTCGTAGACGACCCGGTGCTCATCTGGCGCTCCCGCAGGCGCGCCAGGTAGCTCTGGGAGAAAGGCAGAGAAAAAGATGAGAAAAGAATGAGTTAGAAATAGAAACATACAGTTAAATTGTTCTAACTAGTATTTACTCATTATCTAATTAGCAGCATTGTCACAAAACCACCTCACTTTTCAGGCATTTCTATTCAGTTTCAGAGACCTCTGTTACAGCTAAGTGGTTTATCTTATGGAGGATGTTGCATTTTAACATGTACTGAGTCAAACCTGAACGGGCAAAAGGTATTAAAAGATAACAGAAAATAAGGCAGCTCCTTGCCGTTTAGACCAGGAAATAAATAGGCGTGAGCGTTCTGATTCAGCCACCAGGTGGCAGTAGTAGAATATTATTCCTGTTCCTAGTTCAAATGATAAAGTATTCTGGATTATTATTATTATTATTATTATTTCTTCTTCTTCTTATTATTATTATTATTATTATTATTATTATTATTATTATTATTATTATTATTAGTTTGCAGTTAAAACAAGGAAAACAAGTAAAACATGCAAAAGTTAGAAAACATATTCTTGGCTGGGTGAAGATTAAGACATTTGTAATCAGTGTGAGCCGAGAGGGGTTACTGGAGCGAGCACGTCTCCTGCGTAGCGCTTGAGAAGCGGCGGCCTGCGGTGGGACATCCCCTCTGGGCGCGTGCACACCTCTTTCTGATGGAGCCGCTTCTGAATATTACTCACGATCACTAGATGGGGGGAAGGGTTTGAGCTTAATCAGAGAGTCACTATATAGTTATATGCTTGTTTTTTTGTAGGGTCTGAGCTCCACACTAAAAACATATGTGCTATGGCTATAATATGGATATAATAAACTACATTTGGTTGTACACCCACATTATAACACAGTATTCATAACTACAGCAGTGCAATAAGCAAATGAGAACAGAATCATAAGCATCATTATGTGAGATCCTCCTGACTGAGTAGTCTGTGATGTCTGAGATGATCTACAGGTGTTCACATGGATGGCTTTGAAACGGATTTGTTCATGTACTTAGTTATCTCACTAGTGATTTCACAGTCATAATAATGACACAACCGTACTTTAATTATGCCAATATAATGCAGCAAGGTGTTAAACCTTTGAAGTTTCTCCATTCCATCTGTCAAGCCCTCTGGTATTCCATATGATAACTTCCAAAAACGCCTGAATCCAAATCATCTACCTCAAATCATTAAAGTAATCAATGAAAACTTTACTAGTTTAAAATGTAAAGGCAGACCAACTCTAAAACTTGCGATGAATGTTTGCCCATAGGCCGGTACTGAGAAACACTTGTACATAATTAGCCTCGCCCCAGACACTCCCACCGCGGTGTTGGCGGTTTAGCGGTGTCGTCCTCTTACCCTCCGAGTGAGATAGTCCTCTGGCCGTGAGTTTTCTCTGCACCAACATTCCCAGAGTGGATAGTAGGGGCCACAAGCCCACCACTGCCCAGCTGAACCAGCACATCGCCCCCTGGTGGCTCCCCTGCAGCCCTGCATGGGCCCGCCATGCTAGCACTGGTGTCTCCACGCAGTAGTCCACACATGCCGTCATGACGGCGGCGCCCAGTATTGTCGTGGCGACTATTGTCATGGGCCTCTGCCAGCAGAGTGTCAGCACAGCGAAGAACATGCTCGTGCCCAGGACCGTGCCCACTGCAACCCACATGGGCATGAAGGCAGCATGGAACTGCCCCGCCACCACCAGGGCAGCAACCGAGAGCAGCAGACCCAGGTGGAAGCCTGTGAGGAAGAGGCCCATACAGCGCACCAGTGTGGTCACTAGGCCGGACAGCAAGCCGATGCCGAGGGACACGCCCGCCCGCGTCTCTGCATTCAGTGGAGAGTCCAGCAGCTGCTCCCGAAGGCACAACAGGTACCCAACGCCTGTGCCAAACGTCAGTCCCGACAGGAACATCACCATCTTAAAACACCGGTAGCCTGCAACAGGAATGGAACATACAGTGGAATCTGGAGCTAATAGTTGCTAGTTGAGGCTGAACTGGCTTTGGAGGCTTGGGATGAGAGCCAGTGTGTTGAACCTGGCTAATTAGCAATCTTTGTGCAGTGACTCACAAATCGCTGGTTTACAACAGTAAGTAAGTATACTCTACACTGGCAAAAAGGCACTTTTGAGCTTCGACAATTTTAGCGGTCCATGAACTGTTTTAGTGGTTCATGAACTGGCAATTGCCACCACTACTCAGCATGCTGCATCTATTTTTGTAATCAGAAAACATCATCTCACGCATAAGTTGGCAGTCTGTCTCTGGAGATTTCATTTAATAATGCAGTTCATTGGCAAGTCAAAAGGTCATTCAACCTTTGTGCTGTAAATGGTGACACGTGAGGCCAGTGGCACGCTTATCTGCACTGGGACCCAGACTGTCGCACCTGAACTAAGACCACTTCCCCACTTCCTCACCAGCAATACAGTGTCCCCCCTCAGTTACTCTATGAAATCCCTGAGCTAAAGTCCAGAAAACAGGAAGTGTGGTTTTTTGTTTTTTTTTTTAAAGATGAGGCCTACAATGGGCGGTAGTCAGCATGGGGTTGCTCAAGGAAACTAAAGATGGCTTCCAACAGGGTTAAGATTTTGTGCGTTTTTTCAGTCCAGAACGTATTTTGGAAGTACCACCAACTGAGGACATCCTTGCTGAATCATAAACATGTTTTTGATTTACCTAAAATTAGCTATAAAAATAAATCAGATGTTTGGATAGTCATGTAGCAGTATAACTCTTGGCAAAACACAACAAACAATGCTGCTCATTCTTAGGTGAAGGTTGAATTGTTGAATTCTGAACTCACTCAGGGATCAGACAGGATGGTGAGTAAAGTGCTTAAGTCTACATGTATTCAGGCTGAATTGTCAACAAATTACAAGACAGAATCAAAAAAGTTTTTTTCTGCAATTCAACAGAAAATTATAATCAATGATCAATGTTAGGAATTTTTAACAAAAATATAAATAAGGTCCCCATATTTCACTGCATTTCACTGGCAGGTCAGTAAAGGAATGTGTGTAAATAGATTAAATGGTCTTTTATCTGTCTGAAATATTGTCTTTTGCCCCACAGTCATAATTATTATCATCATCATCATCATCATGATTGTCATCTCACCACAGACTCACCAAAGAAGCAGTACACAACTCCTAGCATGAAGCACAGGGAGTAGGCTACTGAAGGGATGACTTCATGCTTCGTCCTGACCTCCAGAATGCAGATGTCTGGTGTTGCTAGGGTGGGCTTCACTCCCTCGGTCACAAGAAAAGAGGAGTTGGCCATCTTGGCTCAAGAGATTACGTTCTACCCCAAAATTCAGGGTTAGCCTCTCATTGGAAACATATAGCCATCTGGCTTCATCCTTGTATGTATTTTTCAAAAAATTCAAAGAGTTCAGAGTTAAGGAAACTTAGAGATTCAGATGTTGTTTGTAAATATATAGGTGAGCAAAAGGCACTTAATTCCTTCAGATTATTTAGCCAGTGCTTTGTATTCTAGATGCAACAGATGTGGAGGTCCAGAACACCTGAAAGAACAAAGGAAAGTCATTTTCCAAAATCAACACAGCTCTAAAATGTGCAGCCCTACACATATTTATTAGGGACAGATGAAACAACTGTTTCAGTCACATGTCAGTGTGATTTGCTGGAGAAAGGGGAATATTGGTAGTGATTAATAGAACAAGCATTTCCTCTTTCAGCATGGCTGCCAAATATCTCTAAGTTTTTCATGGGTGTTTCCTGTGTATCTCAATGCATGTTCCCCTACAGCAGCATAGACGCAGGCAGGCAGAGGCTGGAGGCAGGGAGACACTCCAGCCCAGCTCCTTCCCCTCTCGTCGATTCCAATTCTTTCTCGTGTCCAATTTAACCACAAAACAATCCAGTAAAATACATTGTCAGGAGTTCTGGAAGCACCTGTAAACTTTCTCCTTTCCCATGTTTCCCCTCGGACAAATATGAGGGAGGCATAGACCCAACCCACCACCTCTTTCCCGCTTTATCGTTCTTCTCCTCCTCTCTCTCTCTCTCTCTCTCTCTCTCTCTTTCTCTCTCTCTTCCACTGCCTTTTCTTCATCCAAACACAGGATGCAGGTTTAGGAAGTGTACTCTGCTTCAGTGCCATGTGTCTCATTGTTTTGCACATATGGCAAACTACTTCAGCTTGACAGTTCTTAATACAGCCAGCAAAAATGCTCCAGATGAATACAGTACAAATCTTATTTATTAAAAAAGTAGATCATAAAAGCTTTTACACTTGCAAATGACTGATCATGGATGTGGTAGGTAATAATTCCAGGTTAAGTATGGAGTATGCATTAATTGAACAGCAGGACAAAATTTTGGTGCACTTTCCACTGACCTAACCCCTTCAAAGGATAGCATTTCCTTTGAACCATAGTATGATACACTATAACATACTATATACTATGCTTATCAATCTAATATCACAAATGTAAAATATCTATCCTAACTACCCATACACACTTGCACAAGCCTGACTACACAGCAGTTACAATAGGCTATATAAATAGTCATTATTCATTTTGAAACCTGGAAATTCACTTATTATTATGCAACATATAACATGTAAGGTGAGTGTAGGGTTCATTTCAGTGAACAAACAACAACTATTATTTATTTATTTATTTACTTTTTTTTTTTAAATTTTTTTTTAGCTCTGTTGTGCCAGGCTGCTTATAATAGATGCCTTTCGCACAGCTGTCAAAGCCTTCTTTGCCATGGCTACAGCTTTTAGAAATGGTTTGTTTGAGGATGAAGCCGCCCAAAAACAGAGAAGGCCAGCAAAATGTACACACACACACACACACACACACACAGACACACACAGACACACACGGCTCATAACTGGCCATTTCTCCAGAAAACTAAATCATTCAGTATTCACCAACCATTATACAGGATATGAAATTATGTTTCTTTACTTCTGTTCAAGAAAACTAAATTGTTTCTTTATTTCTGTTCAAGAAGACCCAAAATAATCAATAGTGAGTCAACATTTGACAGCCATGCTACTAAAGACCATAGCTGGGAATCACCCGTTCTTACAACTATGTGGGTTATGCTGTCTTGTCATGCCAGTTATTTTTATTAAATGCATAAGTATAAAATCTTGCTAATTTGTTTTTGCTGCTGTGACTCTGAGCTGATCTTAACTAAGGCTTCATGTCAACCCTGCCCACCCCTGGAGTACATGCATTTAAACAGACATACAGTGCAGCTGTTTCTGGACAGTGTTTGTCCATTTGGCTCTGTCCTCTAGCACCCTGGACCTTACATTAATCGATGACTATGGGGTTCAAGGCTATGTAGCTAAGTTCATATTGGTTGAACCACATAGTAATCCTAACCAAGTAATTGCCATAAATAATTAAGCAAAACTGCCTGAATGGTACAATCTAAAGACATCGCATCTGTTTGGCTATTTTTAGTTCCTGATTATTTGGGGAGTTTTGCCTACAGTTATTTCTTCAGATTGTGAAATGCATGCTCACTTAAATTCAGGCCAAGAAGCTAGTTGTTTTCACCAGTTAATAAAAATTTTTGACTTAACAGTATTGTGTTTAAGGCCAATATTCTGCTTCAAGGCAAACCATCTGAAATAATGTGATTGGATCAGAGCAGTCCAAATAAAATTTTAAGTTTACAGCAACATGATACTGCTCCAATCAACAGTCAGATTATCAAAATGATATAGTTCCAGTGACTGCCAAACATGCCAAAACTGTAACACTAACCGTAACACTGTGAACATCATGAGGATCACACCCTGCATGCTTCACAGATGAGGATCATGAGTTCCTTCTTCTGAAACTTTTGCCCCTTTCTGTAATCGTGGAACAGGTTAATCTTCAGCACAACTGTCCACAGGACTGTATAGAACTGAATGGTACAGACTCTACAGAATTGAACTTTTTGATTAATGTTTTACCTGTAACCTGGCCATTTTCTGAGTCTTGCCAGTGGTTTAAACCTTGTGGTAAATGCTATGAGATTATGCTAATGCAGTCTTCTTCTTTACGGTAGTTTTGTAATCGTCCAAATTCTTAGAGACCATACCTTCAGAGGTACAAAATCTACTGAGAGCCATTCAGAAACATAATTGAAACCTAGGGCCAACTCAAGATCCACCCAAGAATGACCACATTTAAAAACCAATGTACCATTTCTGTGCTGGTTGATCTTCACCATTCACACGTCTGAACAGCAACCTGGTGGTACACGGTCAGCTCCACGTTATTTCGCTTTCCTCTACGTGAGCTCAGAGTATTAGTAAGAACAATCTTAAACCGACATCGTAAAGTAGGATTACGACCCAGGCAGAAGGCAACACATTTGCCCACACCGGGAAAGCTGCCCATACTCTGGCAATTAGAGCAACAACAGCTCTTTATTGCCGAGAGTTTACGATTAAAGGGGTTTTATTTACCATAAAGCAGGCCTTACTGAAATTTTAAGCACTGTGAGAGACGTAGCAAAGAGGTTACCTTTGCCTTCTTTAACGTTTGTTAGAAATGTAAAGAAATAAAATAAAATAAAAATAAAATAAAATAAAATAAAATAATTGCCGAGTAACACAAAACAGAAATTGCCTTCATTAAAAAAAACATTTAATTAAAAAAAAACAAAACACTTACCTTGAAATGTACTTTCCATAAAAAGTGAAACGTAAGCATGAATTATAGCTGTCTAGTTAATAATAAGCTGAGTGCCCCACATGTACACAACTAATAATGCAGTGGCTTATGAAAAAAAAAATCTGATTATTTGAATATACTACTGTTGGTTGCAGGCAGAATGCCCCGAACATAAGCTTTCGCACGATTTCAGATGGAAATCCTCTTCGCGTTAAACACATTTAGCAGCTGACAGCTTCCGACATCACCGTGCGACCATCTGCCGGAGGGATAAGGCGACTCAGCTGCCAGATCTAGCTGTGCGTGAGAAAGGCCGTGTATTCGGACGAGCTTCCCAAATCAGAGCAGCTTGTGTGTGCCATGATGCGACACGGGCCTGTAGCGTTTTCATGCGATTTGTCAACCTTACGTTTTAATTCTTGGACAGAGTGATTGTAATTCCGTTATTTGGAGGCGGTCCGTCAATTTACATATGAATCCGTCGCGTAATCGTAGCAACGGTCTTATTTATTTTTGAATATCCTGTTTAATGTAGCTAGATGTGTAAAAGTGGAACACAGTATCCTGCGGCGACATGTGGGGAAAATGGCAAATCAGTCAAATTACGATAAAATACAGGAATGTTCTTCAGAAATAAAGGAAACTTTGGAATTAACACAGCGATATAAGTTTAAAGACAGGCCTAAATCATGAAAACGTTCCAAATTGTTTAAATTAGATTTAAACTATGGTTACATTTATGATTGATTGTAGTTGGGCAGGGTTTGAGTGCATCCATGTTATTTGTGTGCCTGTGTCTAGGATGGATCCCAGCTCGCAGCGGTTTAGAAGCGGCTATGGGAAGAGGCTACGTGGCAGAGGCCGTTTTGATTTAGATACAGAGTCCGACCTAAGCCAAGTGTGGACGTGATGTCAAATGCTTAGCCTTGTACAAACAATGGGACATACCTGACAATGGCTCTTACACTGAAAGTATAAATATAACAATAACAAGTTACTGATTAAAGTTAACTATTAAAGTTCAGCTTTTAGGCAAGGCGGTGTACATTTTCTATGTAGACACGTCAATACAGTTATAAAAATTCTGTAAAGCCTACTACAGATTCATAACTATGCTTCAGTATCTTCTGCATGTCATTTGGCTTAAATGTTCCCATAGTAGGCTCTAAGACCCATCTTTACTCTAGTTCTCTCCCTGAGACTAAATAAGTTTAGTCACTTATTGTAGTCGTGTCATTTTCTACAAATGTCCCTTTTCCCTTTCTCAAGATGCATCCTGCAATTTTGTGCACACAAAAAGTTCACCTATTCACCCAGACCTTAAGTGTATTCACCATTAGAGCTTACCACACACACACACACACCCACACACACACACCTCTAGGGTTCACCCGGACACTGTCTTCCTCTCTCTCGCTAGCTTTCACTTTCTTTCGCTCTTTAACTCTCTCTCTCTCTCTCTCTCTCTCTCTCTCTCTCTCTCTCTCTCTCTCTCTCTCTCTCACACACACACACACACACAAGCTGTGCTATCAACATATCGACCCACACAAAAACTCTGTATAAACACAGGATTTTCAAGAAAAAAAGCGCCAACAACTGCACTGAAGATGTCACTTAATTTGGTGACGAAATGTTTGTGATCAGATTATCAAGCCTGGCAAACAGACCAACAACAATTATGATATACGTGCAGATGTTGACAAATGTGTTCCATGAAAAGAGAAGAACCCCTATTTTTGTTCCATATTTAATTAAAAAAAATATTTAGATTTTTGACTTTGCTTTTGATTTTTGATTTAACAGAATATTTTGAATAATGGCATGGACAAAATGATGGGACCATTATCGTAATATTCTATTGCAAAACCTGTAGAGGCGATCACTGTCACCAGACACACAGGCCCACTCTTCCTGAGCTGACTGAGCTAACTGCTCCAGCGGTCTCAGCTTTGAAGAGCGTCTACTCCAGACTCATACAGACTCATGCATATATGGACTGAAATCAGGGCTCATATAAAGCCATGTCAGAATAGTCCAAGGTTTTGTTCTTAGCCATTCTTGGGTGCTCTTATCTGTGTTCTTTGGGTCTTTTTTCCTGTTGGAGGATCCATGACCTGCAACTGAGACAGAGCTTTCTGACACTGGGTAGTATATTAGTTCCAGAATGCCTTAATAGTTTCGGGATTTCATTGTACCCTGTGCCAGATGCAGCAAAACAGCCCCAAAACAGCTTTTTTTTTTTTCTTTTTTTTTCATCTGTGAATAAAGCTGTTGAGCCTTGTGGAAAAGTGGAAAAGGTCCAGTTTTGTCTGAAGTACTAAGTACACCCGTCTCTCTCTCTAACACACAATCAATCTGACATTTGGCTTCTTACGTATTTATCATATTGCCAATGTGTGTGGTAACAGAGACTAACATAACTATAACTATATTCAGTCTTTACATATACATATGCTTTCACTCACTTAATTCACTCAGCTAAACACAATACTTCACCACTTTGAAGTGTGCTTGACATGTGTCAATATTATTCAAAATATGAGTTACTGGAATGCAATATCTTAGCAGTTATTCAAAATAACAAAGCTGTTTTGTGGCAAATTGACAACCTAGTGGATATTCAAACATCTAGCCAACTGTATGCAAGGTGACCCCTCAGTACAATAGCTATGTCACCTTTATGTCACTCTTGTTAACGCTTCAGAGTGTTGCTAAATGATAAGATGAATTATGTACAAATTAGATATATTTTGACAAAAGAAATACAAATTTAAACTGCATGGCTCAACCTACAAGAGACTTCAGATACTTGTTCACTGTCATACCACCACATCTCCTAGTAGACTACAATACCCAGCAACTTGTTCATCACCCGGTCAATGACTCAACCAATCAGAGGTGTCCGATCAGATCAGTGTCACCTGAATATTGAACTCACCTGTGTGTCCTGAATTTTGGTGTATATAAGACTATTTTAAACTTTTAATTCATTGTGAAGTACTGCTGATAGTTTACTAAAGCATACTGAGCGTTATGGTGGATAGTCTTTCTGTGTACCATACCCTGTCTTTGTATACCTCGTTATTGCATTTTGTCTGCCTCTTTTGGATTTTCTGCCTGCTTCGTTTTGTGATTGCTCTTCTGGTTTCTGACTCGGACTGTTATATTCTCTATAATTTGGATTTTCCCTTTATATGCCCCTTTTGGTCTTCATCCTGGATTATTCCACAACCCTTGAACTAAGAATAAATCAACCTCCTGTTTTATATCCGCAAGCGTCTGATTTTGCCCGACCCGTCACATTCACAAAAACTTCCTGAAGCCCTCCAGTAAGTCTGGATTGTATGAATATATATGATACAGTGTGAGAGTTGAAAATTAATGAAATATTATATAGAACATCAGAGTAAACAGGGCTACCCAAGTGTACTTGCAGTCATATCATATAATCAATGCAGGCTATTATAGCAGCACATTATAGTTCATTGGTTTTTATATCATCACCAAAAACTAAACTCAGAAATTCACCAAGATTTCATATTAGACCCAACCAACATGCCAGACTGTGCATTGTAAACACCTTTGTTCAAAGAGACAGGGTGTTTTCACAAAATGTTCACAAATGTGTTGCAAAAATGTAAAAACCCAGTATAGACTAAACCAGACACATGCTCATAGCATTTCACTCAGTCCCGTCACAACTAACCAGTTGTAACAGTTAGAGGAAATTCCATACATTAACACTAGTTCTAAGGCATCCAATACTGGCAGTGTGGATAAAATACAGCAAACTGTTGCTATGATATGATATGAAACTGATGATATACATTCTCTCACCTGTGTCACACGGTCTATTGAGTGAGTGAATACCAAAGGAATGAATACCAAGGGAAAAAATTCCTGAAAACCTCACTGATGGGGAACAAAGCAAACACTGTACACTGGGGTGAATGTAGTCCTTTCACACACCTTCCTCATTGGCATAATGGTACATCACGGTGGACATTTGCCTTAGTAGAGCAAGTGTAATGGTTCCATTGTGGAGGCAGCATTGGGGTACCCATGTCTGTACTTACTCCATACACTCCATAAGTGGGCATTTGCCAGCCATTAGGCATATATGCAGGAGAAAGGACAGAGGAAGATTCTGAGAGCAGGTTCTGGTGAACAGTGCATTCAAGGTCCGAAATGCTAAACGTAGGTAAGCACAGCATCTCCGAAAGCCACAGAGAGACAAGCACACAGGTCAGTGAAGGGTTCAATGGTTTTTCACCACAATGCATAATGGGAAACACTGGGCTGAGACTTATTGAACAGTGCACACACTTTACTCCTCCGCTAACTGCCAGGGCCTTGGTCAGGCCTATTAGAGCAAGAAGCACATGAACAGTGCAGGTGGTCAGGACTGCCAGGTCCTACACCGGAACTGTATGTGTTGGGGGGTGTGGCCTGCTGAGGTTATGCCTTTAAGGGGGTACCTGAGGCATGGGTATCTGCTCCATGGCCCTAACGCCATCAGTTTCTTTGCCCCAGTAGAACTTCACTATATGGCCCTCATGTGCTGTTCACAGGCACGATGGCGTGAGCCGCTGCCTCATAGGAGTCAAACCTCCCTGAAGAGGAAGATGAGCTCAGACCCATGCTACGTGCCAGACAATTCCCTTCACTTCCTCAAGTTTTGATTGTTATCAAGATGTTGCAGCCATTTGTACAGTTAGTCCATTTTAAATGATTTATCAAATCACAGCTGTGGTCTTTGCAGCACTGATGTCACTGATTCCTGCTTTTAGTTTACAATCAATTTTGGGCTACAGCAAGTCAATTTTTTTCAATAAAATCACAGCTTGCACTTGATCTAACCAATGCAAGTAATTTTTGGTCAAAACATGCTTGATCAATCTTTAACCACATCACAAAGACACCAGTGTAGTTTGATATAGGAACAGGCATATCACATATCACAGAACACAGTATGGTCTTCTTCCATGGATCACAGTATATATGACGGCAATTGCAGAAGTCAGTAAAGACACACCTGTTAGGTAGTGAGCTACTTTCAGTACACCTGTCCGGGATTTGCCTTAAACATCTCTCTGACAACATTTCGCGAATGAATAGCCTTTATCTGGGAAAGCCGATGTCCATGATCTGCCCGAACAGAGAGAACGTGTCTCATCAGCTGACCTGGAGCAGTGAAAAGAAAAATGCAGTGACAATCAGACATGCAAATCTAGAGACAGGTGAATGTAATGGCTAATGTGTTTAAAGAGACAAAGTCAGGACTCTGAAACTGCATCTCCTGTCCTGCACTAGAATTCAAAACCAAATTTACTGTGTATTAAAAAAATGTGTATTAAATAAGAGAGTAGTAACCAAGTGAACACACCCAACGGTGCCAAGCTAATACAGTAAGTGCTGTGTCAGAACATGACTGTCAGAAACAGTCCTGTCCAGATCACAGCACATGCCCACCAGAGCCCAGATCTCACACCAGACAGCAGATGGAAAGTGCACATCTGTGCCCTATTCCAGATCTGTATGCACCTGAACCTGAACTGAGCCTTTGGCATGACTGAACATCTGGTGCAGGTAAGCTAGGAGGGACACAGAGAGGAAATGAAGCCTGGTTGCAGAATCTGAGGAGACTCTTGGGCCAAGGATAGCCAGAGAAGCAAGAGCCAAGGTTCCAAAGTCCTGCTCCAATTCTGGTCCAGCCACTGGATTTCTACGATCCCCCCTCCACCTTTTTTTGCAGGTTTGATTCAACTAGCAAATCCATGCAGTCGGACCAAAAACCTGTGGCGGGACTTTATTTGCTGAAGCGCCCCAGATAGAGAGGGGAAAGGTCAGCACTTATCCGAGAGGCCAGAGGTGGCGCCGGCGCAGTACACGGTGCAGTTACTCAGGCTGGACTGGCTCAGCACCTGTACTCCACCTGTACTCCACCTGTACGTGGAGACAGGGAGAGACACATCAGCGCTCTGAACACGGCGGTTTCTGCATAGAGCGGCAAAGGCTTGCATGTCACTCCAGAAGAACGATTCTGAAGAGGGCTCACTCTTGTAGTTGGACTTGGAGGCAGGAGGCTTCCTGGTGGTCCAGTTGGTTCTGATCTGCCAGCCTCCCAGCCACTGGCTGTTCATCTGCTGAATGACGTTCTCCGCGTCCTATCAGAGGTAGAAGAGGGAGTCAATGCTCTCAAGTCAATTAAATCAGATCATATTACAAAAGTAAAAGAACATTCATATTTTTGATCTTGCATATTCTATGTTTTTCTTATTTGTACATGACTCATTTTCTACTGTAAACCTTGTATAAAGTCACAGAACTCTACCCTCCCCACTGGTCACGCAGTACGGCCTACGGCATGCAGTGGGAGTTCATTGTCTATTTCGTTTGTTACCACACCTCTGTTGTTTAGCACACACCTGTACCTGGTTTAGTCTTGTTATGTCTGTCAGTATTTAAATCGCTGTAGGCGTGTGCTTAGTGGTCAATCATTGCTCATGTTCATATCCGTTCTCTCTCTCTCTCTCTCTCTCTCTCTCTCTCTCTCTCTCTCTCTATATATATATATATATATATATATATATATATATATATATATATATATATATATATATATGTGGCTGATCAATGTAAGAATATATATATATATTCTTACATTGATCAGCCACAATATTAAAACCACTGGCAGGTGAAGAGAAAAGCATTATCTCAAAACAATGACACCTGTCAAGGAGTGGGATCTATTAGTGAGCAATCAGTTATTGAACTTGTGTTGGAAGAATGAAAATTGAGCATGTGTAAAGATCTGACCAATTTTGACAAGGAACAAATTGCTTATGACTATATGATGGCTTTAGTGATCCCCAAAACGGCAGGTCTTGTGTGGTGTTCCTGGTATACAGCAGTTAATGTCTACCAAAAGTGATCCAAGGAAGGTCAACTAGTGAACCGGCAACAGGGTCTTGGGTGCCCAAGGCTCACTGTGATGTGTGTTCGGAGCAAAGGCTAGCTTGTCTGGTCTGGTCCCACAGAAAAGCTACTGTAGCACAAATTGCTGAAAAACTGAGTGATGGCTATAATAAAAAGGTGTCAGGTGCATTGTTCATTGCAGCTTGCTGTGTATGGCGCTATTTAGCTGCAGACTGGTCAGAGTGCCCATGCTGACCCCTGTCCACTGCTGAAAGTACCAACAATGGGCACATGAGCATCAGAACTTGTCCATAGAGCCATGGAAGAAGCTGGCCTTGTCTGATGAATTAGGTTCTCTTTGGATGGCTGAGAGCATGTGTGTCAGTTACCAGGGGAAGAGATGGCTCTAGTATGCACTACGGGAAAAAGTCTAGTTGGAAAACGCATCGTGATGAGCAACATTCTGCTGGAAAACCTTGGGTCCTGACATTCATGTGGATGTTACTTTGAAACGTATTACCTGCCTAAACATTGTTGCAGACTAAGTACACCCCATCATTGTATTCCCGACAATGGAAGTGGACTCTTTCAGCAGGATAATATTGCCAGATTGCAAAAAGTATTCAGGAACATGACAAAGATTCAAAGGTGTTGACTTGTTCTCCAAACCAAGCATGTGTTGGATGTGTTGGAAAAACAAGTCTGATGCATAGAGGAGCCACCTTATAACTTACAAGACATAAAGGACCTGCTGCTAATGTCTTAGTGCCACTTAGATACTACAGGTACATTTAGAGATCTTGTGGAGCCCATGGCTCAACAAGTCAGAGATGTTTTGGTTGCACAAGGGGGACCTACAAAATACCTGGTGGTTTTAATGATATGGCTGATCGGTGTATCTGTATATATATATATATATGACATATGAAATTTATCACATGTGCTTGATTATTTATTTGTGCCGCATTACATGTTTCATATATGAAATTATTCTGAAACTATTAACAGTAGATACATGTCTATTGTATGACTGAATATACCTGTCAATGGAAGAAGCCAGATCAATGTACTTGATTCAGTTCCTGATCAGATAGTGGCTGATGACTGTGTATGCTATTTTGTTCTTTCACAGCAGTCAAGACACATAGTAAGCATGAACACACTTACAGAACAAAAGCATGAACAGAACTCGCTTACATTGGCCTCCACTTAGTTTATTTACACTTGTTCTTTATGTTATGTTTTATGCCTTGAAGTATTGCATTATTTGCTCAATTGTCATAATAAACCTTAACATTTAATCATCCTTATGCATATTTTGGAATAAAAATGTTTTATAAATACAATTATTATTATGTACCAAGCACTTATAGAGTCTGAAACTAAATAATTATGAAAGAAAATGACTTTTTGACTATATGTGGCTGCAACACAGATCAAATTGGTACCGGTATTGTTACTGAAATGCTATCATAGTTTGTCTGATTTTGACCAATTTGGAAATATATATTTACACTACCATTCTGAGTAAAACTGCTAAGTTTGGGGCAAATCCATTCCTGAGAGGCTCTACAATGCAGAATGACTGTAACGCTTTCCAATCGGGACAGGCAAGAGGCGGAATGCATCTGCAGGGGGCAGTTTATTTACAACGGAAAACACACATTCACAAAGGGCAAAATAACAGCGGCGAGGAAGAAACACTGAGACAAAATGATACACAAACTAAGCAATGGTGACAACAACACAGGGAGCAAAACATAGACATGACCGAGGGAACATGACTTACCAAATAACCAACAAAGAAGAAGACAAAACACTTAAATAACCAAGACAATCAGGTACAGAACAGACTCGGGTGAACATGGGAGCAGGGAGAACCAAAACACGGACTGGAATGAAGGAACAGACTAGGGGTGGCAAAAATGGAACCAGGAGCGGAACCAGGAAGTGCAGGAAAACAGATGACAGGGAAACCATGACAACCGGGACACCAGGATGGCAGCCACTCCTGACAATGACATATTTTGCTTATAATGATAAGCCTTGTGATTTAATACCTAAATGGGCAGAAGTCAGGGAAAATAGGTCACATCAACACAGAAATTTGCAGACACACATGTAATGATAGTATGAGGTTGCCTGCAAAGTTTGAGCCAGTTATGAAAATTGGAGGCTCTACAGTGCACAATTACCTACTTTGCACTTATTCACAGGCGTTGTGTTTAAATACCTAAATGGGCAGAAGTCAGGAAAAGTAGTTCACATCCACACAGAAATGCACACACATACATGTAAGGACAGAATCACGTTGTACATTCATGTCAGATTCAGAAGATTATGATCTGAACATGCCAGTCTGTAAATGTTAAACATTTACAAGGCACACACTACAAGTAGTCATAGTATTATATAATCATTGCAGGCCTTTAGCACAGCCCAGTACTGTTCTTAGCTTTTTATACCAGCACTAAATACTCAAAAACTGTGTGACATACATACACACACTCTACTTCTGGGGTTCTCCTAAACACTCTGCCCCTCCCACCCATACTCACGCAAACCCACACACCCTTCTCTGGCTTACCTAAACATTTCTTTCTTTCTTTCTCTCTCTCTCTCTCTCTCTCTCTCTCTCTCTCTCTCTCTCTCTCTCTCTCTATCTCTCTCTCTCTCATACACACACACAAACACACACACACACACACACACACACACACACACACACACACACACACACACACAAGCTATGCTATCAACATATCGACCCACACAAAAAATTCTGTATAAACACAGGATTTTCAAGAAAAAAAGCGCCAACAACTGCACTGAAGATGTCACTTAATTTGGTGACAAAATGTTTGTGATCAGATTATCAAGCCTGGCAAACAGACCAACAACAATTATGATATACGTGCAGATGTTGACAAATGTGTTCCATGAAAAGAGAAGAACCCCTATTTTTGTTCCATATTTAATTAAAAAAAATATTTAGATTTTTGACTTTGCTTTTGATTTTTGATTTAACAGAATATTTTGAATAATGGCATGGACAAAATGATGGGACCATTATCGTAATATTCTATTGCAAAACCTGTAGAGGCGATCACTGTCACCAGACACACAGGCCCACTCTTCCTGAGCTGACTGAGCTAACTGCTCCAGCGGTCTCAGCTTTGAAGAGCGTCTACTCCAGACTCATACAGACTCATGCATATATGGACTGAAATCAGGGCTCATATAAAGCCATGTCAGAATAGTCCAAGGTTTTGTTCTTAGCCATTCTTGGGTGCTCTTATCTGTGTTCTTTGGGTCTTTTTTCCTGTTGGAGGATCCATGACCTGCAACTGAGACAGAGCTTTCTGACATTGGGTAGTATATTAGTTCCAGAATGCCTTAATAGTTTCGGAATTTCATTGTACCCTGTGCCAGATGCAGCAAAACAGCCCCAAAACAGCTTTTTTTTTTTCATCTGTGAATAAAGCTGTTGAGCCTTGTGGAAAAGCTCCAGTTTTGTCTCATCTGTCCAAAGGACAGATGAGGTTTTCATCAGAACCTCCTGGGTCTTCTTCCATGGAGCCTACTGTCACTAAAAAAGCAATGGATGGTGCGATCAGACCCTGATTTACTTTGGAAGTTTTCCTTTGCTCTTTGTCTACCATTTGCACTGTCCTTCTGTTTCTGGAGTGAAATTTCCTCCTGTGCTCACAGTCCAGTAGGTTGTCTACAGTCTCGTGGACTTTAATCTTAATACAATTTGTAACTATAGTCATAGGACCTTCAAGCTGTTTGGATATGGTCCTATAGTCTTTACCTTTAATATGCTTGTCATTTTCTTTCTGATATCTACACACAAATCTCTCCTTTGCTTTCTCTGGGCCATGATCAGTGTTGTGCACATGATGAGGCCAAACAACAGAGACACAGACTGAGAGTTGCACAGAGTTAAAGAATAGTTGGAGTTAAATAGAGAACGTTCTCTGTTTAAATAGGCTTCAGTTATGTTGATTATGTTGATACTAATTGAAGACAACAGGACCCATCAAGCCACAAGTCACATATGTTTCTGAATATGATCCTGCCACTGCGCAGTGTCTCTCTGTGTATACTTTCCCTGCCAGCATCTTGCATCCTGGTACTACTTTCTGGACTGTCTAAAGAGCTTCTTTACCCAGTCTGTATCTGGGATCTTGTCTGGTGCGATACACCCCTGCTTCAGTTGACCTACTGCTGAGTGTTTGATCTGGTGCTTCCATGATTAGTGCCTCTGTGCTGTCCTTCACTCCTGCCTTTTCCAGCCATTGGTATGACTGTCTTCTGTCAACCACCGTTGCTATCTGTTGGTGGTATGTGGAGGGACTTATCCTGCCATGGCACTTACACTGCTTCCATGGCAACAACATCCCCCTCTGTCCGAGGCACTCCCTCATCAGCTCATCAGCTTGGAGGCAATTGCTTGGACGTATGTATGTTTGTTTGTTTCATGTCTCACCCCCATTCTTCTGGCTGACATACAGCCTTTGGATGTTGGACATTGGTCGGAGTGTCCCATGCATTGTGAGGATTTTTGTGGTCTTGACACTGATGGTCTTGACACAGCTTCCAGCTGTTCTCTTGACCAGCTTATTGTGGGTATCTGATGACTAGTAAGGCATATGTGTATAGCTTTGATCTTATTTTTCGCATTCATATTCCTTGCCCTATGCAGGTACATAGTTATTGCTGTCCTTCTCATTTTTCTGCTTCATGTTTCCTGTGGGATTGCAGGATCCACAGGTATTTGTAGCTGAAATTTGAGTCGGATCTACAGCCTTTACGGAAGTTCAGTTCCCTCTGTCCTGAACACTTCCTCTTTTTACTCTCAGCCATCTCCATCTCCAGCCTGAATTACATTCCTATGTCTTTGATGTAGATCTTGGTCGGATGAGTCAATGTTCCTTTCTGTCATGATATACTATTTGATGTCAGCCATGTACAAGATATAGATGTTGGAAGTTCCACTCCTGAATCTGTCCCAAAAATCTACTCTTATTGATTATCTGGGTCAGAGGATTCAGAGCTATACAGAACAGCAGTGGACACAGTGTATCTCCTTGGTATATATAACACTTTATGATCACTTGGGCAATTGTATTTGAGTTGGTTTGAAGTGTTGTCCTCTAGTGTTACATAGAGTTCTGGATGAAGGCGTCAGATAGATTCATACATACGCTTACTCAGTTCATTTAGGAATTTCCAGAATACTAACACATTTTACATCTAACAGGAATGAACTGAAAAATTGTGCTAATTATTTTGCTATTAGTTATTAAAGCTAGGTTGCTCTGTGGTCCTGCAACAACAAGAATTCGTACCACCAAAATATTACAAGCAATAAAACAGTAAATTAGTATCGACACTTATGAGCTATGTTAATAGTTTTACCTCTGTAATTCGTAACATTGAGTTACACGGTGATGATTCTGATACTTGTTTAGCTAAATTAACTAATTAACTGAATGGTTAGAATGTATTTATTTAGTTAGTTTACTTTTGCAGTACCATGTATCGCCATTAGGTGTTCCTCCACTTCTATATAAACTGCAGTTACTGCAGTGAATGTGCATACGACATTGACTTTTGCTCTTTGCTCTCTCTGTTGTTGCTTAAATATAACATATTTTATAAATATAACACCTTTTTTTTTTTTGTCAATTTCCCCCTGGGATTAATAAAGTGATCTATCTATATATTTACTTCATAATTTTTGTCATGGTTCAGATTTGTTTATAATAAATTTTATTCTTACAAAAATCTATTTTATATATATATATATATATATATATATATATATATATATATATATATATATATATATATATATATATATATATAAAAAATCAAGAAAGCAAGAGGTCACATTTCTTCCGTATGTGATCAAGCATCCCTCCAGGCGGAGGTGGATGGAGGTGGATGACCCTGGCTAGTGAGATAGCTGCTGACATTCAGGTGAATTCAAGGCTATTGCAGCGGGGCACAATGGTAGAAGGGTAGGATCAAACCCAGACCCTCCGGGCTAATAGTCAGGTTCCTTGAATTGGCATTAGTTGCAGAAAGAAGTACTGAGTTATAATCAGATTATAGGACTAATGGTATGACCCACCAACATTCAACTGTTGTCATATGGATGTGTTGTTCATCACTGATTGAAAGTGACAAAAGAGAGAGAGAGAGAGAGAGAGAGAGAGAGAGAGAGAGAGAGAGAGAGAGAGAGAGAGAGAGAGAGAGAGAGAGAGAGAGAGAGAGAGAGAGTTAATACTTTTCCGTAACCCACAGCAGGCAAATGAAGAATTATTCCATACGGAACATGATAAACCATGAAATTTAATTTTCAGTGGAGCATTTACATTATGGAACATTAATGAATAATTTCTCCAGCAAGTTCTCCAGCAAGACAAGTGAAATTTACAAAAGATTACAATTCCCTGGATGCTTTCTTCTTTTCTGTCCAGGAACAGGAATATCATACAATCTAAACACAAACAGAGAGAGTTGCCTTAATGCTCTTAATCCAAGAGCAGAACCCTATAATATCATATCAGAGGAGAGTGTATTTTGAACAGTCCAGGCTTTGAGTTTTGTTAGCATTGGTCTGTAATGTACATTGCTGGAACACACAAAGGGGTGGCCAGCGTAAACCATGCTGTTTAGAGCCAAGCAAAGAGATCAAATTAGTCTTCATCTCAGACTAAAGGTTACATAAACATAATGGATGATGCGAGGACATGTATACAACTATGTCACAGCAAAACCATTAAAATCTATTCACCCTATCTCTCTCTCTTTCTCACTCTCTCTCTCTCTCTCTCTCTCTCTCTCTCTCTCTCTATCTATCTATCTATCTATCTGTCTCTCTCTCTATATCTGTAACTCGCTCTATCTGTAAGATATGGTGAGTAATGCCAGTCAATACCACTAAGCCTGTTTTGTGTTGTAAGAAAACCTTTTCTTTGATCTCTAATGTAGTAGAGAAAAATACAATGATACCTTATCATCCCTGATTATAATAGCTGCCTTTTAACATTCATGATGGATAATTGGATATATATCAGAAGGTACACTGATAATAGAATTCATTGGGGCTTGCCATGATTGGTTTGTCAAAGACCTGAGGGCAAGGTAGTACTCTGAAATAACCTTTTTGATATTTTATGTTACTACTTTTAGGACGACTGCTTGAGAAGACTGGTCAAGCCAACGGGACAAAGTGGCAGTATCTCCCTTCAGGACTAACAGAACTACCCCAAACACATATGTGTCACCAAGTACTACCTCGAACCCTTACATGTCACCATAGACTAACTGAAAATGTATGCGACACCATGTACTACCACCTCAAACATTTACATGTCACCATGCATTACCTGAAACACTTGTGCATCACCATGGACTACACATGGGGTCCACCGTGACGCACAAGTGCTTGAGGCATGTACACTGAATAGGCATCACCAAGAGAGGACACCTCCCTGATAACACTGTACCCATTTCCACTGTCTGAGCCATGCCGTCACTGGTTGTACAATTCATTTGACAGAAACAACATGCCATTTGAAAAGAGCTCTCTCCATAGGCTGGTCCCACCATGGTAGTGCCTGACGCTGAGGTAAGGTACATGGAAATAGCCTTATTTTCTGTGTAGAGATGCAACCAGTATACTTGCATATGTTTACAGGACATTTCGATATCCATCTGACCAAGTGTCTGCAGAAAGAGCCATGCTTCTTAGTAATGTGGGAAACACTTACAACAATGAAAGGTCTTTGTGGTTCTGCAGTGTTATGCTGTTTCCCGACTTTCAGGGACAGGATTGAAAGTGACTGAAACAGTAAAACTGGGTTTGTGGGAAATCGGATCTGATGTAAAAATAAAGAAAGCTCACCATGCTGACCAGGCTCACAAGGCTGACCAGCGTCTCCTAGCAGCTTTAGAAAATGAGCCCTTTAAACTTGCCAGCCTGGTGAAAGAAACCTTCCTCAAACCAAAAGTCTCACACACTGTCCCCATCTGTTGGGCAGGGTTAAAAGATGATAAGATAATAACAGAGATAAATAAGTAGGAGCAGATTGCTGGTGATAACAGATGGATTTCTTATCTGTACTTTGGTCCTTCACTGTATTTCTCTAATGTAAAAAAAAAAAATTGCTGTCCAAATTGACCTTTCATGCAGCATTAAGTCTGAACAGTGGCCAATTCCCCTAACAACTGCTCTCTCTCTTTTCACTACTTTCATTTTATGGAGTTAATAGCAGACAAACACACAAAAGTTCAAAATTGCAGTAACCACTAGAGTTACTGTGACCAACTCTAAGCTGTAAAATCCACCTATAACATCTATGGTTCTACCCCTCCTTGTGAACACTGACTATGGTTATTCACACTATTTTTTTTACTACCCCTAAGCCTAGAATATCACAAGCTACAAATGAATATCCCTTTAATTTTCCCTTTAACATGGAATAATCTATGACAGAATAGCAACAATCCAGTTACTGCACTTGTTCTGTACATGTGCTCATATGGTCTTTTCCATTCTGCATGGCTTTGCAGGGAGGGGACACTGGGAAGGGCTGCTTTGCCCCTATGCCCTGGGCTTCGGTCCCACTCGCTGATGAGGGAAAACAGCTTTCTGTGCCATTATTTATGGATGCCATATATCTCCTGAGCCAGGCCAAGGACGGGTGGCTTCACCAGCAACAAAGAGAGAAATAAAAATTCTCCTCAGAAAATACTGATGCCATGAAGAGTGACGCAACAGGAGATTCCATACTTGCTAGGTAAGAAAAATGCCCACCCTAGCCCCCGTCTGCTGGGAAACATATTTCACCTTTCCTAATTTTCCTCAAATCAGCAAAGAGAGTGGCTACTGACCTGATGGATTACCAGGCACTGTTCTGAGGCCAGTTTAGCTGTTGCTCATTTATATACTCTGTTAGAAGCAGATG
This sequence comes from Electrophorus electricus, assembly GCF_041902795.1. NCBI lineage: Eukaryota > Metazoa > Chordata > Actinopteri > Gymnotiformes > Gymnotidae > Electrophorus > Electrophorus electricus. The sequence goes on along the minus strand of NC_137521.1, from coordinate 8,412,713 downwards.
GCCTTAGGTCAGCATCTTTTTTTATATTTATTTTAGTGAAATCTGTTACCAGTGAAGGGTATACAGCAAATCAATATACTAATTAGAATGTGTAAAGTATATGATATAAATATTGAAATCATTCAGAAATAGTTTGATTGCAATATAATCTATTTAATTATAAAATGGCTGGGTTTATGTAGAATTTATAGGGCAGAGATAAAGCCTTGCATTTAAGTAAATTTTAGCAGACACCTAAAATCCTTTCTAGGATTATAGTGCTGGTACACTAATGGACAACACATTAGGCTTTTTCACCTTTAATATTTTCCTTTTTATATTCTATAATAAAATAATTGCTTAAAACAAATTATTTTTGTACAGACCTGTAAGCTTTGCTCCTTGATCCCTGATACTAAGTAGACAGTATTTTTATGAGTAGCACAATAGGCTGGAAGTCCACATATTCCATGGTGGTAGACCAGCACGACTTGTATGTGGTAGATTAGTCTCTGCTTATAAATACAGTAGGATGTTTTCCAGTACAGCACAAACAGCTGCAGTAGAGAATCATCATGCTAAAGAAAGAGAGGAGGAGTCTGTAATAGCACAGAAATAATATCTCAACACCCCTGAAGCAGCTGTACCTTGGCTTCCAGTGTTACACACTATGCATACTTAGAAGACCGTGAACACAACTGTATTCTAACCAATCTACTGTGTTTCAACCATTCTGTGAGTTCTTTAGGCCATAGACAGAAAATGCTGAGGTTTACTACGGGTACCACGGTGTCCTTCTTGGTGCAGCTGCATATGATATCAGCTCATTATATGCATTATGTGATGCATGATATTTAATTGTACTGAAAAAATTAACAAATAACAAATCATCTGATTATTATTTCTGATGACAGATTACAGAATGGATGGGATCCTAGATTACAGGAAATATGTAGCAAAACTATTACAAACCTCTGTCTTAATTCCAGGGTTCATACACAGTGTAGAAAATCATATAAGCAGTGTTTTTCATGAAGCCAGCAACCAGTGTAGCCAAAATGTTTACCACTACGTGAGATAAATCAAGGCAAGAAGTATGTGTGCAACTGAATGCACACTCCTATGCAGAGCTGCTTGTACATCACAGCCTGCAAAACAGCACTGCTCCAAATGCCTTATAACTGTACCATATTAGTTTAATAGAAAGTGCAGCAATATTTTTGAACTGCATATATACATTGGATAACAAATAACCATATAGTCATCTTGTCTGAACATTTATGAGTTATGCAGTTGTGTATCAGAAAAGTAAATAGACAAAAAAGTAAATGGTTTCCTTTTCTGCATAAAGACATAATGAATAAATAAGGCATAATGAATAAATAAGGCATAATGAATAAACAAGACATAATTAACAAGGCTACAATATGAGAGGAACAATAATATTTATTCAGTATGTTAAAGGAAAATACCCCCACAGCCAATGAAGCAAAGTCCATGGACTTTAGTTCCCTGGTTGTACATGAATGTTCCTTCCATTACTGTAGGGGTTGAAGGTATAAAATTATTTAAATGTACATGTCAAAACATGAACAACCCTGCACTGTTTAGCATTGCAGCTTGAATAAAATGGTGTGCACTGAACTTTTTGGTGTTAGTTGATTTGTATGAACTATGGTATCTAGCTACAATCATCTGCCAATTTTTTGACAACATAATAGCATACGGAGACAGAAAGTAAACATACTTGTTATCAGTAGGATTTTGAAACCATTTTTTTTACATAACAGACATCTAGCTAATATCTAGTTCCAAAGAGAGTGAGCATAGTGACTTAGACATAAAATATGGTTTGAAAAATATACCAAGAATTCTGGAAATTTGAGTTTGGAAAAGTATGGAATGTTCCTGTAATACTAAATGTGACAATTTCATAAGAAAAACAAAATCACGTTCATAAAAATGTGGAAGGGATACGTCCACAATAGAGATAAAAATAATGAAAAGTTCTAGAACAATCACAGAGGACAGCATTACAAAAAGCACTTGCTGCTAATCACGTCACAGAATTTTCACTGACAGCTCGATAGTTTGTGCCAGTGACTTCCAGCAAAATGACTGCATTTGCCTATGAGGTCTTTTTCACTCTGATATGATCATTAATATGGCAAATGTATCATTGTATATCATCTTTGAATCTGGTTCTTTTTTATCTATTTAAATAATGTTTTACTTTTCTTTGAATATAGTTCCCAACATAATTTTAAAAAATGAGGACTGAAATGGATGAGACACTTTCATCTATTTAAATTTTAGAGTATATAAATGTAACTTGGTAGTAGGATGCAGGATACAAGTGCAAGTCAGTGTTATTAAACTGACTAAACGGGGAAACAGGTCTGTATCTTAATAGGTCTGGCGTGAGTTTTCGGATCCTCAGAATTTTGCAGGTCAATTACACAGCCAAACCTGAGATACACAACCTGCATAATCCAGCTATTATAAATTGCTGCAATTTACATGTAGATAAATAGATGGACTATAAAATCTGGATGTCCCTGTGATGCTCAGCTTTTTAGAAATACCTCCTTAATAAAATATCAAACCATACGTACAAGTAGCAAGTTGTTATGAAATATCATGGAGAATAATCAATAGCATGATGACAGTTCCTGACTGGGCTGAGTAACAGCACTGACCATTCAGTTATGAGAGGAACAGGAAACTATAATTAGATGAATATTTATATATTGAATCTTAATTAAATATTACATTTTATTTGAACCTTTTGCATAACAATTTGGCCATTGTTATAGAAATTCGAATAATAACCGATTCTTAGTCTTCTAACCTAGTTGTTAAAAGGGTAATGAATATGTTTTTGTGGACACAACACCTCCTCTGCTTCCTCAGACGGGTAAAGAGGTTCAGTATGAGCCCCCACATCCTCAGAATGTTCTATGTCTGTGCTGACTGGATGCATCACAGCATCTTTGTATATTTCTTGTATATCCCTGGTATATTATATTATATTATATTATATTATATTATATTATATTATATTATATTATATTATATTATATTATATTATGTTGTGTTCTGTGCAATAACGACCTCATGGACTCATGCAGATGTCTTCACTAATGCAGGCTGTGTAGTGATATGGCAATGATGTGACAAAAGCGATTTGATATGATTTGATGTTTTGGAGCGAGCTAGTTAGTTTTCTGATCAGTAAATCTCTACACCTAACAAATAGAGACATAGTAGAAAAAAAACATCGTACTAATCTCTCACCTGCCACTGTTTGCTATGATTAATGATTAATGACGTGTACCCAAAACTGAGGAAGGCTCCCAATCCACTTTGTACTCGTCATTTTTGTGCTTTTTCTCTGGAATTTGTTCTAAGGCATTACAACTGACTCGACCACTGCTGCAGAAAGCAGATAAGGCCTATGGAGGTGGTCCAGCTTGTTTAAATGTATGGCTGTGGTAATTAGTTCAGGCTGACAAACGAAGCAAATTAAACACTTTGTTTAAGTCTTCAAATCCGAATAAAACGGGTTTAGTAAGCTTACAGTATGTGACTAACAACAGAGGCTATGCCCATGATGAATTAACTATAACATAATTACTTTTGCTGATCCTGTAAAAATTAAATGCTAAAGTGGCTTTCAATGAAATCTTGAAACTATATATATTGGAACTAACGGATGTCCAATAACAGTAACGTCCAATTATTAATAAACTTAAAACAGTGTTACAATGTGGACAAGCCCCCTGAAAGAGAGTATTTTTATCATGTTTTGTTTTCTCACAGTTCAGATATAACCCTTCCATTTCCAGGACCCAAAGATCCTCTATGATGCTGATCCTTTGACAGACACTCTTTAGGCCAGGTATTCACTTGTTTTTATTTTTGGAGTTGTTTTTCTACTCTGTTCTGTTTCCTTTGTCACTATGGCTCTCCTCACCAAAATGTCTGAAAAGGCTTATCTTAAAACACAGCAAACACACTGTCTTCACCTCACATATCAGCCTCGATTCAAGAGCTCTCACAACACCATTCACACAAACATTTTAATATTTATAATTAACCTCTCAAAAAGTCCAGGTTTAAATTTTCCTCTTTTTTTTGGGCCAAGTTTCTTTGTGTCACTAACGCTACTTTATTTCCTTCTCTGCAACTGAAGAGGAGGACTTTGCTCGGCTTGTTTATTAGCATCACAATAGCGGAATAATGGGGGAGCTAAAAGAGGCTGTTGCTATGAGACGGCTGACAGGGCTGTCGCCAAGGTGGAGGTTTATCTTGTGCTCTGTGGCCAAGGCGTGGGCGGAGAAGGACGTACCAGTTCCTTTCCAGTCACTGCAGAGATGAGCAGCGTTGTTGGGTGGTAAAACATGGAGGATCTCTCCTCACGTAACCACGCGCACACACACACACAACAGATGGCTTAACAAAGACCACTGATCCTACATGCAACAGACCAATAGATACTGACACTCCCAAGTCCTTTACCTACACATACAGATATGCTGAATTCATGCATATGATTACCATCGAAAGGGACAGATTTTTTTTTTTTTTTTTCATAAAATATTACAGTCTGGAACAGTATAATTTTTATGGTCTCATACATTAGTAATGATCATATATGAGCAGTCACAACTACTGAAAGTGTTAAGAATACCTTCTAATAGCCTAAAACATTCTTAATAATTACAAAATAGAAAAATTAAAAAGAATGTGAGGACTTCTACCTCTTGCACTCTTAAAGTTGAGCCTGGAGGCATGTGAGGAGTTTCTCTTACAATGATATGTGTCTCGGGGGATTGCCAAGATTTCAGGTCTTTTGCTCCAGGCATGTCTGAACCAGGTCTCCCTATGGTTTCTAATGCTGAAGGGAATGAGCCTGTGTACCTGTTTTACCCCCAACTGAGTGAGAGAAAGAGAGCGATCCTATATTTTGTCCTTTTGCTTTTCATTTATCCTGTTCTTGGTACCCACATTTATGGATGTACATGTAGTGACTTTTGTAGAGTGTTGCACACCTCTACTTCCTGCTCTGAGTATCTGTGTCTCTCCTCACATGCAGTGAAGCAGAGTTATCGGCAACACTGGACAGCCAGGAAGCAATGAATCATAATGGATTTTATTTATATAGCACACTCATCCAGCAGTACTATCTCAGCCCTATTATCTACAGCAGGGTGCAGGTTATTGTGTGTTGAGGGGGCAATGTGGAGGATCTTACATGCCTAAATAACACATTAAATTTAACGCATATTAAATAATTTTAAAACATAAGTATTCAGATGGAACTTTTGTTTTAGCTAACTACCATTTTTGAAAACAAGAAAAAAATAGAAAAGCTGTGCTAACTACACTCTTGGGCAAAAAAAAGGGCCAAACCTAAAAATCCTCTTCATAAAGTCAACTGAATGAAGGAAACATCCTGTCTAACCTGCTTTCTTTGTGCATGATTTGTATTCACCATAAGGGTTCAGCAAAGGACTTACATTTTTAGATATAACAATTCAAAAACATTGTCCTAGATCAACAACCTTTTTGCTAATTTAACAGCTCTATTTTACAATTCTTGATCAGGTGTTTTGTGTTGTGTGACCAATTGAGATCCTCACTGATGTACACACTAAGGAATTTGGAATTTAAATCAGTAAGTATAAAGATACTATCACCCACCATGAGGACCACCATGAAACTATTACAACACCAGCATTAATATCAATATGTTAGTGAGTCACTCCTTGACACTGGTTTAACTGTCTGTTGAGCTTTTCATAGAGGGTTTGATTTGTTTATCAGTTTATTGGGACTCATGTAATTGGACTGCTTCTTTTGTTATGGTTCTTGTTTCACTTTTCAGTGACCCATTATCCACAAGGGCTGTGACCCCAGTGGTTTGGTGTCAAATGGTCCCTTGGTATGCATCCTGTGTCTTTTGTTTTGCCTTCTTCTGCCTCTTATGATTTTACACCATGCAGAAAAGCTTGTTGGAGGTCGTCGGAGGTTATTAGCACTTCACTCTTTCCCTGGTTTTCTTTGCCTTTTGGAATTCAGCCTACAGTGGCTGTCCTACAGTGACTGGAATACAGTGGCTGGCCTACATTGGCTGGCCTACTTTGGCTGAACTACAGTGGCTGTCCTACAGTGGCTGGCCTACAGTGGCTGGCCTACAGTGGCTGAACTACAGTGGCTGGCCTACAGTGGCTGGCCTACTTTGGCTGAACTACAGTGACTGGCCTACAGTGGCTGGCCCACAGTGGCTGAACTACAGTGGCTGGACTACAGTGGCTGGCCCACAGTGGCTAGACTACAGTGTCAGGACTGCGGTGGCTGGACTACAGTGGCTGGTCTGTGGCTTTCTCTCATCCTACTATGCAGCCCACCATCCACCCATCATCTCATCTCCTCCTGGCTGGTTTGCCAATTTGCTGTGAAGAGATTTCTCCTCCAGTTTAGGCTGAAGTGAAGAACAACGCAATTCCGTCTCGGCAGGAAAAGCTAAAAGCTTTTTAATAGTTTGTGTTAATCTTAATACCCAAAAAGTGTTTGCAGAGGGAAAACTTTCTCATTGTGTCTGAATGGCTTGGAATTATCTCTTGCCCACCGTTTCTTGCTATTGGTTCATCTAATTGGTTTTGCCCACTTTTACTATTCTTATATCAATACTTGATATCATGCTGTACCTTTATGTATCTACCAGGGGCTTACACATAATACATAATACCTTGAGGAATTTTTAACTATTTCAGTGAAGAGGTTCCTGCTGATATATATGCACATATCTGTATTTTGTTTGGGTCAGAACAGAGTATGTTCCCTTTGTAAAGTTTGTACGACTTAACAGCATTAGACAGACTTCTCTTAGCTTCTCTGAGCTCAGATAACATTTCTCAAAGAGAGGAATTAATGTATTTTTTATCATACTTTAATGCCAAATCATACACATTTCTTGATCAGTCCACAAATATAAAATCATATATTCTGATTTTCCCACACAGGTAAATCAATGCTATACACTGCATACATCCATTTAGATTACCTGTGCAAATAATATAAACGGCATATGACATACTCAGCATGTTATAAACATACTGCTGACGTTTATGTTAAGCATTTAGCTGTGAACCTATGCTTGCTTTAAACTCATGAGTTCAAGTGTTTGGTTTGAGTCATCTCTATTTTTTCATAAATGCGCATTATGGGAAATGCATATGGTTGAGTATTAACCTTGGTTTGAGTAAAAGGTGTGTACCAAAGCTATTAATGTACCTGGGTAGAAAATTGGTGCCCAAGCTTGTACTGTATCCTGGCTTGTACTGGATATTGTATTAATGTACTGGCTACAAATAATTCATGTTAATGTACTGTTAATTATTGTACTGGCTTCAAATCTGATAAGACTAATATAAAACATATCTTAGGCAAAGTGTTAAGAAGTTCATAGTAATAAGACAATTAGGTTATATGTCGTTTTATACTCTAATTTAGAGAATTACACGCCCTACTTCTGTCTTTACATGCGCATAGAATACATCCTGAGATCTATCACCTCAGGGGAGGTTTTTGCCAAAAAATAAAAAAAGAAAAGTTACAAGAACCATAAAGTAGACTCAAATATAGTTGATTGAAATAGAAATAAACTATTAAAAAATTAATAAAAATTCTAATGATAATTAAAAATATATATATTTTGAATAAAAATTCAAAAGTTAATTTAAAGTTCATAAAATCAAATTAAATGTCACGGTGACTTGTGACTTGCCCACTGTCTCTTTCACTCACACACTCTCACACACACACACACACACACACACACACACTTTCCCCACTCCCAATCACCTGACTATTGATTGATTGTTTGCACCTGTGCCATGTTTGCCTCCTTTGTTGTAAAGCCACCAGGAACACTTTGCCCCTCATTCCTGCATGCAAAGGAAGCCCCTGAGTAATGCCGCTGATCTGCTACATCGCTAGCCCTTGAGAACTACTGCCAGCGATATTTGCACTCAGCAGTAAGTTATTTTATTGCAACGGAGGATAAAGACATTCCATTCCCACATTTGCATCTTACTCCCTCCCTGCCAAAATCAGAAACAAAGTGTTGAGATGAAAGAAAATAAAGACAGAATAAAATATGAATTAAAAGAAATAAAAGTGCACTGTAGTAATGAAAAGTTAAAATGTAATGAAAAGTTAAAAGTGCTAAGAGAACAGTATTTAAACTGAGCCGAAGTCCTGGCCAAATAAGAGCGTTTTTAATTTAGTTTTAAAAGCATGTTATGTTGGGTCTCTTCAAATATTCTTTGACAACTGGTTTCATTTAAAAATGTCATAATCGCTAAATGCAATTACTAATGATCAGAGTTTTGCTCGGCTCATAATGTTGCGGCATATCAGATACAGTTTACTTACTAAGTTCTACATACCACGCATGAGGATGCTATACAGTGACACCTGTCATTCGTGTGGAGGATATCCAGTATATGAAGATATAAAAGATTTTAGTAAATTTAGCAAATACTATTAATAAAAGGCATGAAACCTTTAGTTATATTTCAGTCCTCATCATGAAATAGTTCCAATCTTTTTTTAAGTGAGTTTCAACAACCATTGAAATGCAAGAATACCCCAGAATTCCACAACAAATTAACATGTCATTCCATCCCCTGGTTCTGGGGTTAAGTCAGGGGCTTACAGAAGCCAGCTCTCTCCCTATGATTGCCCATAAACCTGGTGAGCATGCACAATGGACAGACTGTCATTTTTGTTGCCGGCCTCTTAAAAGAAAAATGGATCAGCTGTTTCGGGTAAGCTCTCAGCTACTCTCCACAGTCCCCTGATGCTGGACCCACAGTTCTCGGAGGGTCGCATGCCCCATGCAGACATGCTTTCGCTGCAGCACAGGTAGCAGAAAGGCTGCCTGTGCATTTTAACAAGGAATAGATGGGGTTGTGCTTGGGCAGCACTTAAGAAACGCTGCCCCAGACATAGCATGGCAATCTGATGTACAGAGCAATAGCACTGGCCTTCTCACATGGTCCCACTGCCTCCTTTGCTTTCATTTAGGTTTCTGACTGAGTTGGTGGGAGCTGGCCAGCACATGAGTACTACAGCCTCATTATTTGAGGCTGATGGAAGATTCATGCAGGGCTTTGAGGGTCCTCTTTTGCAGTGATCTTCAGATGAGACCAAAGTTTTGAGCTGGGCTGCACTCTGATGGCCCAAGCTGCTAGCCTAGCAGGGAGCAGATCAGATGCTTCCTGGAGGATTCATAATGTATTAGTAACTGCAATGGCTTAAAAAGTTAAGAATACCTAATTATATATATATATATATATATATATATATATATATATATATATATATATATATATATATATATATATATAAGAGAGAGAGAGAGAGAGAGAGAGAGAGAGAGAGAGAGAGAGAGAGAGGCTATAGGAAAGTTGCATGGGGAAACAAAAAGCAGCACTGACACTGGAATAACATGCAGGCCAAATACACAGTAGAAATAAAAGCGTATCATTACACAGGTTTTACCAAACAAGAGAGACAAGTCAGCAGTGTGGTCTGTCATCTCTCTGAGGTGCAGTAGCAGGTGATTAGAAATAAGCAAACTTACTGAGATGACAGGACAAATGATCTGCTTAGGGTCCTCACTGTATATTAACTTTAAGGTGTGTGTGTGTGTGTGTGTGTGTGTGTGTGTGTATACCTGGCTGGTTTCCAGCTGTCATTCTATGTGTTCTTGGTGGCTTATTCCCATAGGAGCTGATATCTAAAATCATTTCAACCAGCTTGTGCTGTCTAAATAGCTTTAGGGCAGTTGTTTGATAAGCTATTTTTACCTGCCCCCAACACATGCATCAGGAGATAGCAAGACCAGACAGGGAGAAGCAAAGATGGAGAGAGAGAGATGGAAAGGGAGAGAGATGGAGAGAGATAGAGTGGTCATTTTTAATTTATGTGGTCGATATGTGGCTCCCTGTGCTTGGTCTCTTGTTCGTTTAAGTAAGGACCGCTCTGTGATTATTTGGGTCAGGCCTCATAATCGATCGCTTCATCTATTTTCAATCACATACAGCATGCAGCAGATGGACAGAGCTCGGAGAAAAAAATTAGGCCTGAAATCTGATGTTTCAGCCCTCCTGGGCTTGCATTCCAAACCTCTCAGGGAGAGAGGAAAAGACAAGGAAAGCCTCTGTGAATGCAGCACTAGTGACAGCAGATGAATGTTAAATGCCACGCTCATTCTCAACCTTTGTTGTTTTTGTATTCATGAGGCAACCCACTAGCCACTCAAGTGGACACAGTGGTTTTAAGCTGAAGTGTTGTGTTATAGATGCCGAAGTGGCCAACATAGGGCTCGGTTTGCAGACACAGAGGAACCTGGAAGGATTAGTATGCAGTAGGAGTATCTGCGTGATGTTAATTCTGCGTGGAGAGATGCCTGCATGTATTTGTAATACACGAGCTGTCTGAAGGTCCTCAGGCACATGCATAAACACCCATGCATATAATAGAAAGTTGTGACAAAGCTAGTTTTCGTATGATGTAGAGTCAAGCAGGTCAAGCTCACACCCTGCAGGGCCCATACATCCAACACTGCTCAATAAACTTAATAAATGCAAATGGAAAGCCAGGCCAATACAATACCAGGCATGCCAGATGAATACCTGGTGTGTTTTATGCAGGCATACACTACATGTGTTAATATCCCTGTTTGTTTTCCAGTTTGTGTGAGATAGTGTCCCAGACTGCATGTTGGCTGAATCACCAGTAAATGTTATTTTCCCATCTGGCGGGTGTTTACCCAGGTGTCTAACATGGGCAAGGAGCCTTCTTAACCATGGCCACTACTACAGCTACAGATTACACTGGTTTCAGACTCACAGCACCCAGAATCAGCCTGTGCATGCAGCAGCTTCTGTGTGCTCGCAGCTTCTGAGTGCAGTGTGAAGACAAGCAATGCTAATTTAGTAAGAAGCTTATACTCTTGTCTTAAGTAACACTGCTGTAAATGACCAGTTCTCTATGGCAGTCCTGCAGGATCCCTGCACCTTGGTTTCAATTTCACTTTTGTCTTTTATCTAACACACCTAAATTTCCTTGAATGGACCTGGGTTTGCGTCTGAGAAGTAACACACAGACACACACGGAGTGACTGATCATGCGTGAAGGTGATTATAAAAATAGAAGTACAAGCATCCAAATAAAATACACAAAAGAAACCTGTAAATGATCAAGCATGTGTACAGAATGTGTACGACCTTGTGGTGATAATATGCTTGATTTCTTACATGGCGTTCTTTGAAATGGCAGGTAACTGGTTTCAAGTGTTTTCTTTGAGGAGGTAGGCAGTGTCTTGAGAAGCTGCATGCTGAGAAAGCACACGCGTTAGCAGTGCAGTGGTCACCCAAAACCTGAGAACTGTTCATCCTAAAAGATCAACCACGTTCACACTAACAGCTCGCAGACTGAGGTCTTATGGTAAAATTTGTGCTGTGGCCTGGTGGTCAGGGAATGTGTTTACTGCCTGCAGGACTTGGGTTCAAGGCCAGGTGTGGTTGCTGTTCTCAGTCTTTGCCACACAGACAATAACCCAGGACATCAATAACTTGCTTATTGAAGAAAAGGCTTTATTAGCATTGCATTCATCAGTTTGGTTGTACTAACTTAAGGGGAAATAAAGGTCCGGCAATGATCAGTCCTGGTTATAATGACAGGGAAGACAGCTGTACACGTTTGCAAATTCAGCTCATTATTCTGCGGTGCTTCAGCATCAGTTTCTTGTTTCATCGTGATCACTATCATCATCCACATTATCATCATAATCACTTTTAGAGTGTAAAATCTGCTCTTCAGAGAGAACTGATTCTCTGCACTTCCTGATTGGGGCATGGACCGTTCCTCTGTAAGCACAGCTGTGCGGGCATGCTGCTAATGTTCAGCATTTCAGCAGCTGAAGCATTTGGAAGTAGAGCTCATGGGAAATCTTTCTCAGCAATTTCCCCTGACTTTCCCCTCCCCCATGTCTCCCGTTCTCTTGGCTTTGTTCTGTCTCGAGGCCCCTGTAGGTCCAACTCCTGCTTTTTCCTCCACCTATTGGAGTTATGGAGGATGTTATCAGTGCCTGCTGAGTCACAAGGGGCAAGAAAAAGCAGTCTGTTCAGATTCAGAATGTCTTATTTATATTTGCCTTTTTCCTCCAGATGCCAGCCCTTTAACTTCAAGAATGGGGCAATCTGAATATTATTAAGGTGTATAATGCCTTCGTGGACTGTGAGAACTACAGTCAGTATCAATGTGCACCCAAGAGCTCTCGAGGCGTTTTTAGAGTCTTTGTAGAGAACACAGACACACATGCACAACAACACTTGCCACATGAGGCAGTACAGAGGAGCTGGAGTAGTGCTTGGGGATGCATACATTATTGTGAGATGATTCAAGGGAAGTTATAAATAAAGTAATGCAAGGAAGCTCACCTTATCCTTCTCCATCTCCCGCTGATCTTTCCTTTTTGTCTCTGCGTCTGCTTGCCGCAGGATCTGTTTCAGACCTTATCCAGTTACTGTTCTAAGGCCTCAACAGAACGGACTAGTTATGAGGCGCATGGCCTTCAATATTTATTCAGTAACTACTCTGACATGGATGTTCGGGAAAGTCTTCCATCTTTCCTTCTCTCAGCGGTTAAAATGGGAGGAGGTCATGCAGGTATATTTAGATCTTTCTCCCCTAGGAGCTATGTGAAACCTTCTGTCTAGGTGATCCTGAGAGAGAGAGAGAGAGAGAGAGAGAGAGAGAGAGAGAGAGAGAGAGAGAGAGAGAGAGAGAGAGAGAGAGAGAGAGAATGAATGAAAGAAAGAAAATAATTAATGGCAAAATTAAAGTTTACGCTAGAAGTAGTATAAATAGAATATTTTTTTTGACTCAGCAATCAATTCAATCACTTATTTGTATAATGATGTATTATTCAAAGATTGACAGTTTTTACATAGAAAATAGAATAAATGTTTGGGGGGCAATGCTGTGTTCACCTTGTCATTCTTCATCATACTGACTAGGTGCTCAGATTTTAGTGAGGTACTTTATTCTCGTGCTGGTTCTTCAGGATGGTTCAAGGTGTCCTGGAGAGGTTGGGAACATTTCAAGAACCCTCTGAATTAATGACTATAATTCAAGTAAACAATGCAAGCAAACACTCTTGGCTGCCTGGTTACATGGCCATGATCAGCCATGGTCAATAGAGGGTTTTGGGGACTATAGAACAAATCAGTAATCTTCTGCAAACAATTCTGTATAGTGCTCCTCTCTTCTGAACACTCACTTTGCAAATATGATTCAGTACACAAAGACTGGCAATGCAGACTCAGTTATAGATCACATACAATTTCTGGCTCACTTATCATCTCCGCAGCACTTCAGTATATCTGAGTGTTGCCTGGAGGCTAGGACCAACATCCATACTGATATATTATCTTCTGCACCCCCTGATAACATCATGTCATACACCTAAAACATACACCTAAAAGAAACCTACCAGATTGTCTGTAAATCTTTTTTTTTTTTTTTTCCAATTTAAAACCTAGTAATTAAATAGATAATAAATAATGGTGTACTCATGAAATAGATTATAAGATCCTTTATAAACAATTTCTGGAAGTATAATTGATGTGGATTTATTATGTTTTGTGGTTTCATTTACCTCAGTAGGAAAAGCTTTAGAAAAATCTAACCTCAGAAACCACCAATCTCAGGTACTTTTTCAGCTTTCATCTAGAGAAGATTGTCAAGTTCCTGTCTGATTTTGATTATGAAGGACTTATTACCAAATGAGTTGAATCAGGTGTGCTGGAGCAGGGATGATAAAGGACAAATCTTAGACACACTTACTCAGTTTCAAGATACTGTCATGTGCTCATGTGCCATGAACATTGGATAAAACGCATTGCTAATGTAGAGTGATGGCTCCTTTGCAGAATGGCTTCCACTTAATCACTTTATCTTAAAGAATAAAGTTGCATATTCCTGCCTGGGGATAAATTAATGAATTTTAAAAAATGGGAGAAAAAAAAACAAAACAAAAAAAAAAACTGTAGCCAGGGAAGCACCAAATTCAAGCTATAGCCAGAATGCAGTTTTTATTTTCTGGCTGTTTGTGTTCCATGACATAAATCTTTAGATCCAAATCATTTTAAACATGAATTCCAATTTTTTATAAATAATTTACAAATATTGTGTATCAATGCCATAAGGTACCTTTGGTGTATTTTGAGATATACCAAAATGTTTATTTGAAGAACACATGCATAACAATAATAATATAACAATATAACAGACCCAATGTTATAACAACAGAGTGGAATTAGCAAACTGCAAAAATAAATGCTCACTCTTCTTGGATTTATAATTAATCATGTTTGTATGAGTTTTTTGTTTTAAAGGGTATGCTAATTAGATGATGGAACACTATTAACCACACTAAATGCTCATTTTTATATTAGTTATGTTCTGAAAAAAGAAAAGAATGAAGTTTTAAAATGCAAGCTTATTAAGAGTTAAATGCAAAAGGTGTTGGCATTAAAATATTAAGGTGCCATGTACAAATAAAAAGTATCCTTTAGCTGGAGAGAGTTGAGTAATCACTTATTGTCTGCTTATTATACTGTGTGTTTGCTCTAGTGCAAATAACATGTTTTCCATGCAGGGTAAGACTACCCTATAAACAGAATAAAGCATAATCCGAGCCATGGGCCATCTCTGGCAGGGAGAGGGGCTTCATCTGCACCTCTTACTATGTCGTTTTTAATCTTTGAAATAAACAGCTGAAAGTTTATCACCTAAGGTGCTCTGTTTGCCTGGCATTCATTTTTATTTCATTAGTCACTGCAAAACACCCAAGAGATGGAAAATTTAGAGAACCTGAAAAAGAAGAAAGACCAGTCTTACACAAAAAAAAGACCAGTCTTACACAAAAGACCACTCTTACACAACAAAAGTCAAAAAGTCTTAAACAACACACATAGCTTGGTTCCATTAGTCTTCATCTAAATGAGAAGTGAATCTTGGCAAGTAAAGTAAAGTATGTAAAAAACAAGCATGAATGAACTAAATAGGTTTTCATATGAATTTTGGTTGCTATTTCCTCTCTGAAAAGTTCCCTTTTGGAGCTGGAAATGCCTTTATTCTTTTTTTAAAAAAGGTTTTTATAATGCTCGAGTAACATGAATCTAAACCCACAGTTTAATGAGCAAATATAAGTTATTCTAAACCAGTTTCATATATTCCATCTACTGCCTGTGTGCACTTTCCCATTATTTTCACTATAAGAAATTGCACTCTGACAGAAAACGAAACATCCTTCTTATGGTTTGCTGCCCAGAGGCTGTGCGCTTATTGAGAAAAAACTCTGAAGAACATTTCTTGTCACATGAGCACAGTATGGTAAATTATGTGTGTGCTGAGAAGCATCCTAGAAATGGCAAAGAAGTGACTGCTGCTTAACATGTAGTGTTAATGGGCTGTTTCAGTCATTATTTCAGTAATATAGAAATATAGAAAATATATATATAAAGGAGAACAGCTTTACTGGGAATTCGGCTGTATTAAAATACAACATAGGTGAGTGCAGAGAGTAGGAGAGAAGCAACTAAATGGAAATATGAAGAGACGATATCACAAATATGCTAATAAGTGCATGACTTGCAAACTTTCCATTGAGCCCAGACTTCAGTGGTCATATTTTGGGATCTAAGTAAGTACACCCCCATCTGCCCTTAACAATCCTGTGGCAAGACAAAATAGATGTGCAAAATGTGCATCTAATTAAAATTAGTAATTAGAGGAACATAGTGTCACGGAACGCTCACCTCTCGCGAGTCACGTGGTTGGCCCGCCACGTGCAATGGGAGGATCTGTTTGTGACCACGCCTGCACACCTGCACCGGGTTAGTGTTTCGTGTGTATATAAACCTGTGTCACGGAGTGCAGTGCTGTTGGTCTTTGATATGTCTGTCCTTGTAAATGGTTGTCTATGTTCACCCTTGTTAGATGTGTGTAGTTGTTCATGGGTTCTGTCACGTGTGAGTGCCATCGTTGTCTTTGTTCCATGTTGATTAAAGTCTGTCCACGTCAAAGGAGTCTGTGCGTCCTGCCCTTCGGCACTCGGGTCGTTACACATAGATTAATGTAATGGAATAAAAGAGTTTAAAACAACTCTTAAAAGTACATTTTGTTCAAAAGATTACTGCAGCAGATGCAACTGAGTAAATGTAGCACGTTACTTCCCACTTCTGGTACTATGGCAACTACACCATAGGGACAAAAACATCATTTGGTCCTATCCCCCTGTATGGGAAATCTTGTAGTAGTGACTGAGTGGTTGGCCTTTAGGACTCTCTTGGCATCTTGGCACCTCATGCCATATCGGTGTCCAGAGCAAGGAAAAGAACCGGACTAGAACTAAACATTTACAACCTTATGTCCCTGTGCAAACAGAATTTGTGGTATTGCATATTAATATTCAAATAAACAACGTAGTGAAATATTAATCTCCTTTAAATTTGTTTAGTGCATACTAAGTCATTTAATTTAACATTAGCATATTTATTACATTAGCATACTTTTAACATTAGCCATTTTAGCTATTGACTGAGTTCAAATAAAATTGTCAAGAATATTAACTCTATGCAAAATAAATTCACAAATTATCCTGAATAGCAAATTTACAGCCATTACAAAAGTAGTGCTTTCTTTTTCCAGCAAAAGCATAATAAAAATGACTTATTTTAAAGTTTCACATTCAGTTTGCATCTTCTCTCCATTTTGCTTTGCTGTTCTATTTTGTTCTTTTTCCAAGATAATATAAGACACATTGAGGAAAACTAGCCTGAAACTCTGTATGTGATAGTTATGTAAAAAATATAAAATAAATATAAAATATTTTAAAACAAATCCAGGGTAAAGGCATTCCTACAATAGAGAAAACCATAAAACATATCAACAAGAATGACAAGTATGTGAGCCTATTAAACAACTGGTCCCGTTATTAGCTCTGCTGGCATTAATATGTTATTTTGTGACTGTGAAATACTCTAACTGGAACTGATACACTACTGAAATTTTAAACAGTTTATTTATCTCTGACGCCGTTCATGAGGACAGACAATATATTCTCATAAATCACAATATATATTCATTATAAATACTACAATATTTACCTCCATTTCACAATAACTGTAATAACAAAAAGCTTCAACAGCTAAAAGTTAAGACATTTGAGCAATATACAATTATCATAAGTAGCAGCTATTCTCTTCAAATGTGTCAAAAACTGAGTGATTCCCCCCAAGCATAAATTTCTCAGCTTTAACAGATTGACCCATAAACTCTTGATGCACAGCTCCAAAGTGCATTGGTGGTTTTTAGTGTCAACGCTAGTGTAAATGCTCTCATCACTGTTATAGAGGCAATAGCTTTTCAACACAGTTATCCACATCAGCTGTTGCTGACCTCCTACCCTTCAGCTTATCAGGGTTCATGCTGCAGGGGCTACATTCAGGGTTAAACAAGTCAGCAGCAGTTTGAAGTCAGTTTGGTGTGATGTGTCAGTAGCTTGTTTTAAAACATTTACATGGACTTGTCATGCTTTTGCAAACAATAAGCATGTGAGGTTGTGCTAATGAGAGATTCATGCATTTCAACAAAAACTTATAAACACCTTTTCCGTAAATGCTTTTGATTCTGGAAAAAAGAAGAAGAAAAAAAATCACACCATAAAAGTGCTGCACATGTCCTGGTAACACTGGCAGTATCTTTCATATTCCTATAGAATAATGGCTTGCCACCAAACATTACACTTATCATCATGGTCATTTTTTACAGTTGATGTGAACTGATATGATACTGTGACTCTTAACGTTTTGAAGGCATTGTTTTGTTTGACCATTTTCTCATCAGATTTCAAAAGAATAAGCATTACTGGGTTGACTTCCAGCTTGGCAGTCTCTTTTCTCTAGCTGGCACTGTAAATCATCCAGTTTATGACTATGAACTGAAAATGATCCCATGCACATTTTTCTGTCTGTGCACACATGCATTCTAAGGTTTTATCAGGGCTAAAATGGTTAACAGCATGCAGAGGTGAAGCCACAATAAAATGCTGGAGACATGTGGCATGTCATCAAACCTTTGATTAAGGATCTCACATTTACTGTTTTGGGCATTCATTAGTGTTGCGGTTTATTGTGGTTTTGAAAGCTGTTAAATAACCTAAACAATGTATGTGTTGTTGACGCTTATACTGACTTTTTGCATGAGATAATATGTTTTCGCCCATCTCTTTTGCCCATACATAGTAATCATTTCACTTAATGTACTTACTTAATGTTCTGTCCTGTTTTAATAGAAGTATTTGTACCACCAAGATCCAGAGATCCAGTTAAAATTGGCAAATGTTTAAATCCCCATAATGAGTGTCTATAAGACCTTACCTCCCTTAAGCCCACCAGACATAGCCCTCCCCCCTAACTCAGAGAACACTGTGTCCTCCTCTCCATCTCTCAGCTTGTTTCAAGCAATACTAAACATGGTTGCGGTGTCCCCTCCTCCTGCCTGAGCTGAAAAGTTCACCCTCCTGGCAGGGACAGTGTAGGTGCTGACGAATTCCTGCTCCGTGTCATATTCGGGGCTTTCACGGGACGAGTCTTTGATGACGCTGTAGTAAACAGGGACACTGAACTTTGCTTCCTTCTCCTTCCCTCCAGGTCCCTCACAGTGGCAGAGTTTCTTGAAGGCTGTGCGGAACTTCTGTGACATGGCATTGTAGATGATGGGATTGATGGCACTGTTGGTGTAGATGCTCATACGGCAGAAGAGCAGGAACCAGGCATCCAGGTATGGAGGGTCCATGAGCGAGTTCACCACCACCAGCGTGCGATATGGCATCCACAGCAAGGCGAACAGCACCACCACTACGGCCAGCATCTTCGTAACCTACAGCCACATGGGAGAACAACAGCCCTGAACAACAGAGGACACTACAGAGGACACTAACAACACCACACTGTGAGGACAACTCATGACTAACTTCTATGTCTATGGCACTGAACTAATGACTGTTGAAATGGATAATGGACTTTGGATAAATATACTGAAAAAGCAATCTTGCTACTCTACAATCTCCCACCATTCATACCAGCCCATTCAAACATTATGCTGAGCCTTCAGGTTCATCTTTTAGTGGACTGAATAAAATTACTACAGGCCTCCATTTCCTATAAGAATATAAATTTCATGTTTTCAACATGACACCACTCCACTGCAAGGCTATGAAAAAAACTTTTTGTGCTAAATAATGATGTGCTTCTAGCCCCATGACACTTTAAACTGAAGTAAAAACTAAATTATATGCAAACAACTCAGCAAAACCCAAATTCAGAGTCAGATGAGAATATTGAAAACATATATATTTCCTAACCACCTTAATTACTTTAATATCATTGCTTGGCAATTGGTTATCAAGAAGGTTGCCTTTGAAATAACTTCCAGTGGGCTGAGGGAAAATTTGTGACATGAAATGTTATTTGCTATTTGATGCTTCTTTTGAAATAGTGCTGCACCTGTTTTCTGGAGGACACTGCACCCTTGTTTGGCTTGCAGGAGACCTTCACTGTGCTGTTTGTCCGTCCCTGATGGATGGAATCATTTCCTCTTTCTGACAAATTTGAGGGCAGTGGGTTCATGAACAGTATTCTGGCAATCAACCCATAGAGTACAGTAGCCACAATGAGGGGAATCACATAAAACAGTGTGAAGTCCAAAAAGTAAATTGGCATATAGAGGTTCCTTGAGACCCGGTAGCCACATCTGACAATGATCCCATTAGCATAAACCATCTCGTGTGTATCAACGAGGAAAAACCACATAATACAGTAGATGCAGGTGAAAATCCAAACACAGGCAATGATCTTCTTGGCTCTTGACACTGTGCATATGAACTGTGCCTTTATGGAGTGGCAAATCGCAATGTAGCGTTCGACGGTGAAAGCCGTGATGGAGCAAGAGGAAACATTGATGCCCAGGTATTGCAGGTAGGTTATGCACAAGCAGCCAGCATAGCCATAGATCCAAGATGAAACCACCTCTGAGATGTTGGGCAGTCCAGCAGCCAGGAGAACGATGAGGTCTGCAATGGCCAAGCTCACCAGATAGCAGTTGGTCGGAGTCATCATATGTTTGGTTCGGAGAACCACCAAGACCACCATAACATTGCCAGCTATTCCCACACCACAGATCAGCAGTGAAAGGAAAATGGTGATGACCTGGACTTCCAAAGAATTCTCAGGCATGTTGGCCAAAGGTTGACTGTTGGTGAAATTAGTGGCCGCGCTGATAGTCACGTTCTCCATAGTAGGACGCTGCTTTGAGTCCTGCACTGCTGAAGGAGGGTTCTCTGGAGAGATGTTTTTGATCTCTCTGATTTTCACCATCAGTTCACAGAGTAGAAATCCTGCAAGAAATATACAATCACAGAATAGAGGGACATTTTATTTCAGAGTTTTCCAAAAGAAAAAAAAAACCTTGAATTTCAGCAATTAATTAGCAGGTGTATAAATAGTATTTGGTTAAGGAACTCCATACCTTTCTGCTTTCAAGCTTATTGTCAATGTGTCCAGCAAAGAAATAAAAGGGAAAGAATTCTAACCACTTACCATGATTACTCCTTGATTTATGTGATTGAAAATCTTCTGGCGTTGTAGAAAGGAGCTGTGGTGGGGCCAGGATTGAGCACAGCACTGTTAACTTCCGAAATGTGTTCTTCTCCAGTGAAGTGCACCTCCTAATGAAGAAGCAGTATGCTGCAGAGTGCTAGCACTCCGTCTCAGCCTCCTCGTTTTCTCCGTCTCCCCCCCTCACTTTCTCTCGTCCTCTGTCAGCTTACCCGTTTTCCCCCTCTCTCCCTCTCTCTTTTGCCTCACTCTCTCACTCTCTCTTTTGCCTCACTCTCTCCCTCTCTCTTTTGCCTCACTCTCTCACTCTCTCTTTTGCCTCACTCTCTCACTCCTGCTCTTCTCCTTTTTTTCATCTTTTCCTTTAAAGCCATCCTTAATAACCCACTCTCATTATCATGCCTTGGTTTACACCCAAAAATGAAACCTCAGAGAAAACTAACTTAACTTTTACACATACAGATCTTAAGTCTTCAACACCTACGTGTTTCCATTCTATTCTATTCTATTTTCACATGATCTCCATGGTATCTAGTGAACAGCCTTGGTTCTTTGGGGAGGCTGATTTGGGAGCTATGTGCCATGCAACTATGCAGGACAATACTTTATGATAGTATGTGTTAAATGGGTTACTTGTGTTTCTACTCTATTATGCTCACTTGGTGATCAACTTAAAAATTATTATTTAGAAAATTACTACTTAATGATATTCATCAGGTGTGTCAGTGATGTTCATGCTAGGTGTACATTTAAAATAATGCCCCCCCACCACCACCACCCCACCCCACCCCAACCATCTGCCTCTGATGCATCCGTCTGTCTTTGATGCATGGATTTGTTATAATTCCTGTCTGTCTGTGCTGGTGGCGCCAAATAACTGCTGTAAATTAGGGTCCACACTTATTTCTGTGTGTGAGCTGTTAGTGTCGAGAGTGCTATAGCACAAGAGCCTTTCATTTGCTCTGCTGTCATAGTGTGAAAGGTTCCCACTACCCATTCCATTTACCTCATGTCTGCTTTCTATCCTCATACCCACCCCTAACGCCCACCCATCACCCCACACTCATACACAATTGCTGTAGCCCAGTGGGAGATAGGCTATTCTCTACACGGTTTACAAACAATTCCAGTGTAAAGAAAGAATGGAGCATTTGCATGTGCCATTTAGTGAGTGTTCAGAAGTCTGTCTATGAATTCCAGATAGAACATACACTTAGTTTGCATACATAACAAGCCAAGCCAATGAACAAAACAATACAATTGAAAATTATAAAATATGGTGTATAGTATTCCTTTTTGAGAGATTGGAGAAGACATAATTCAAATCAAATCTCCAAGAGGGAGTAACACAGTTGGATCATTTACAATGAAGGTGTTCAATAAAAGGGTCCCATATCTTCCTGAATGAGCCTGCATTAATATTTTATAATCTTTTCAAGTGTATAGAGGAAACCATTTTAGAAAGCCATGTATTAAATGAGAGAGGGAGTTCAGATTTCCAGTCCCCGAGAATAATCCTTTGTGCCAAGGTCATGCCGAACAACAATCTCCCAGCAGTGGGTGCCACTGAGTGTCTGGAAAATACAATAACTAATTAATTGATTAAAGGTCTATAGTCTGGTGGTTTGTGCATGAGTTCATAAAATGAATGTTCTTGAGGCTGTGTCAAAAAACTGTATATGCTATGTTTAACAAAGTCTGAAAATTTTATCTTGAGGAAAAGCAGAATAAAAATGAGCTTGAGGAAGATTAAACCTTATGTTCAGCCATGATAATGAAGCAAGGTTTGGACATAATCTATATTTTTTTGAGTTTCTACACCCATTTTTAAGATTAAAATACAATCTGTTTCAGGTGACCATTATCCAGATAGTTCAGCAGGGATTTATACAGTTCAGCAACAAACATCTCTCTTTGAATCAAAATTTAAATGCTTTTCATTTTACAAGTCTGAAAACCTACCACATTTAACTATATTTGTTAATACTTGTACAAAAAAACCCAACAAAAATATGGAAATGTCTTTACAAGTTTAAGAAAACAACTTCAAAGGAAATAATGACATGGATTAAAACAACAAGTTAAATATACACTTTACCATCCAAGTCAATTTCCAAGACAAGAACTGTATAAATCTGAGTGACTGGAAATGGCAAAACATGATGATAGCTGGCATGGTGAAGCTACTTTACCACATCAGTAAGGATGATCCATAGTGTTATAATAAATGAAGAATTAAAAACTACAATTAAGTTTTTTTTTTCAATATATTTAGCCAAACTGAGAATAAAATGGACAATTGATTCATATTGATTAATGTAATGAAATTTTGTATTTTTTTTACTAATACACAGAGAAAAATTTTTAACATCTTTTTAAGATATTTTATTTCTTTAAGCCAATGGTTACCAGTTACATTGTAATAGTAACCTCTACCACTGAAATCTCTTTATAGACAGTGGTCTAGTTAATTGGAGACCCAATATCATTCTCAAGTGATAATTCTCGATAATTCTTTTAATCAATCTCTAATTTTCACTCATTATTTTTATTAGCAGAATGTGATTAACTAACTCCTGGCACTCTTTCATTGGCTCACAAAATTAATAATCAGTCCCTCATAATTCCTCATTTTTGGAATATGAACAGAATGATCTATAAATATCAGCCACTTTATTAGAAACAGCATCTTGATGCCATGTTTATGTTTGCCTTGGTCACCGCTCAGTTTCTTACCACAGGGATGCCATTGGCTGAATGTTTGCAGATGACCCAGCAGTGATGCTGACCCCGGTGAAAACACTAATGTGTCAATAATACTTTGTAATACTAATGTGTCACTCAAATAATATTGGGTCATGGGGCATGCTGTGGTCAAAAACTGTGCAGTGATGCACAGAGAGTGACTGACTAACTGTGGACACTGTGGACAACAGATCCGCTATAGTCTAATTCATATCTTGGAGCTCTTATAAAATGCATCTCTAATAAACTGGCCAATTGGAATGGTGAACGGTAAGGAGGCGGATGCATGTGCAGAGAAGAGCGAGATTTATTAGGGGCAAATCCAGATCCAGAGTCGTTAGGGTAGTCCAGGGTCATAGAGCCAACATAGAGATTCCGAGAACGCATGACAACAAGCAAACAAAAACACGTGAAGGCAAACAGGGGAAGCAGGCTATAACAGAGGCTAGGAAAAACAGTCAGACTAGGATATGCAGAGTACAAACTTACGAGCATACAAACACAGGCTTTCGGACATTCAGTGAACAGCAAAGACACAAAGAACAAGACAGGGTTTAAATACATGAACTCAGTAATACTAGAAACAAGGAACAGGTGTGGAAAACCAAACGAAGGGCAGAGAAAACTAAACTATGGAATGGAACCAAAATGCAAGACAGGGAAACCATGGAAAAGGGAAGCCAGGCGGGACTAACTGTGACACCAATGCAACATTTTTATTTTTTATTTTTACTTCTGACATACATTAGCATTCAATTATTGCACAATGCAATTGACATTCTATGTGTATGATTTACTTATTCTGTAATTGAATTTTCTTCAGCAGGAAAATGATAGTAGATGTGTATTCATACATTTTTTTTTCTCCACTGTTCAGCTGTCCTGAAGATATGCAATAATATGAAACTCGTTTTAATCTGTTGGCGAAGATTTGTATCAAAACCCCTTCACAATTGCTTTCATTCACTTTCAAAATTACTTACTGCACTTTTCAAGTGTCACATTTGATTCTAAATTCATATGCAGCTGAACAGACCAGCTTGCATTATTATGGCTACAATTGGTGGCCTGGATATGTCTAAAATAAGGTTACTGACATCAAGTGGAGGATCAGAGTCATGACACCTTGCATTTGCAGCAAAGTTGTGGCAAAGTTGTATCCCAGGAATCATCATGTAATAACACATTTTTCTGTTACATTGTTATCATTAACTAATTCATTAATTCATTCTAAATAAATTATTTAACAAAGGTTCCATCTGCTATCCATCTGTTTTTGTATACTGTTTGTATGCCTTGTATATGTTAAATTTGAGCTCTCCGGTACAGGTCTACTTGATCACAGCCCAAAATTAAATTTCAGTGAGACTGCACTTAAAATCTGATGCCTGGCTTTATTCGTAGATCTAATCTCACTTTTCCTGACTTCTCTTTGTTGGTCTCTTGAAGCCTATAAAATTTGCATTAGCTGTCCTGAAGTCTACCTATTATTCCCTCTCATCTTTTCCTCCACACTTTTGGGTTCCGCTTCTGCATTCAGCCTCTTCTGTCGCTTCTTCTGGATCTTCTGGATAAGAAACCTAATTCTTTTCTCTTCCTGCTGCGGGAAGAAAGAGGAGGCCACTTTCCTGTGGAGGCGTTGGGCATAGGCCTGCAGGATGGCGAGGCAGTAGGCAAGAAGGTAGAGCAGACCCAGCAGGACAAGCACACCTGGCTTCAACTCGCTTGGCCTGGCCTCACACTGGGATGTGTCAGAGCTGACAGTGACATGGTATTCTTTGCTCACATCCACCAGCACCTGCTGCTTGCAGATCCTAAAAATTTCACAGATGGAATAAAGATATTCAACCTGGTAGAGAATAAATGAATGGAGAGAAGCAGAAGAACACAAATGATGTTAAACACATTTGAAGTAACTAGCAGATATGGAACATCAGCTAGCGATGAGAAGTGAAATGCTAATGTTCTTGGAGCTAAGAAAATGGCACTTTTTCATAGTTCACATGAAATTAGTGATTACTGTTCCTATGTCATGACAAGCATTATAGCCACCTATGTGACTAGCAGCAAGATGTATGCAAATATGAACAAAATGTTCATATTTTTGAATATTAGTTTAGACTTTGCTAAAATAGTGGGATCTACCTTAAAATCCATCTGTATGGTAATATCAGTCGATGGGATGTCCATAAGCCAAGGCCTAGCTGTTATAACAAGGTAATGTACAATGTAGTCGAGCAGTATCAGAATGGTGGTCATCAAAAGATAAAGTGTGATGAGTAGAATGGGAGTTAAACACTTGATCAGTTCTCTTTTTGCCAATTTAAAGCTGGTGGAGTTCATGCCGTTTTTCACGTCCTTGGCTTCAACGTGAATCCCTATATCAGCTGCCGTATTTCGCAGCAGCCCTGTGACGTAGATATTATCAAACCTCACTGATGTCAAGTATAACTTTAGGTACATGGTGGATTCCATGAGAAGATATAACACAAAAATAGTAGCAAGTATTCTGCTTGTGAGCAGTCTGACTTCCTCTAATTGCTGTTTGACTTTTGAAAAGTCCTCCTCTACGTCTTCGCTTAAGGTCCTCAAACGCTCTCTTAGCGTCAGAACATTGACATCCGTGGAGTGGTCAAAGATTTGTACATGCGGCACATCCATGAACATTTTATCTTTAGTCTTTTGAAGTTCAGTGGTCATGTTCTTGCTTAGGTCTAGATCTAATGAGTTGAGGAGACTGTGAGCAAGGTTCTCAGACATGCATTTCATGAGATGTGTAATAGTAGTTATATTCGTGACAATGTTAGGCAGGACATAAAGTGCCACAATCATTGCACACATGGACAGGACGAGTTTTCGTCCTTGTCTGGTGCCCAGTGTTGGAAACATCAGTGTGAAGGCACAGCGGAAAGGGTGAACAAGAAACAAAAGGATGGCTATGACCCCTGCATAGATGCCTGCAATGATGGCTGCAGGCTGCATTTCATACATCAGAAGCCCATTGAGCCAGTAGAAGAGCAGTGCACCCGTAACAGTGGAGATGGCAAGGCAGCAGAGCAGGAGGGTGAAGATCTGTGCACCATTCTTTGGAGTCGGAGTGGAGTAGGAGAACCAGAGGAACTCCACACTGTTCCTCACCGATGTTCTACCAGAAAGAAAAAATGAAAATGATGAGATAGCTTTGACAAATACAATTCTGTGGAGCAGGCAGTAGGTATGGCTCTGCTGTAAACCCCACTGCCATCATTGCCCCATGCCTACTACTCCGTAAAGGACTAACATCATAGTTTACACAGCGTTAGTCTGTCTGCGGATAAACCTGGTAATGGGCCCATGTTTCCAGGCTTTGTCCTAGAGTACTCGTGCACGGCACATTTTGACGGGGCAGGGAAAACACTACGGTGTGCAGTACAGGGCCTGAGCTGAGAAACACTGAGCTTGATTAGCTGGCATTTCCCTGAATAGACAGAGACTGACAGGAACTATGTTCTTCTCATGCAGTTAGATGGCCAGAAAAAAGATGTTGCTGTCAGCCAAATAACCATCTGTGCATATACATTTGAGCTATGGCATCTTGAAAGATAAATACTTTATGCTGCTTGACTGAAGTATACAGTATTTGAGTTGCTATTTTTAATTTAAATCCATTTTCACACCAGTGTTATAAAAACAGGAAAGAACTTTGTACATGTGATAAATAGTTATGGCCAGACTTTGCTTGCACAGATGATGAAGGACCTCTGCCTGAAACATGCTGCTTCTCTGATGAAGGACTTGAAACGTCCTCTGTTCAGGACTGCAAACCTTGGGTACTTCACTGCAATTTTGATTTTCTCACAAAGAGGCCACAAGGAAAGCAGGTACAGCCAAATACCTACAAAGAGTGAGGCAAGTCCTAGGAAATCAGCTGAATAAGGGACAAGATCCAGGCCATCAACATCTATGCTCTGCCAGTCGTCAGATACGTCATTATTACGTCATTGGCATAATAAGTTGGTCTAAGGATATAGAACAACAAGACAAGGAAGCTCCTCACAATAAATAGAGAATTTCATCCCAAATCCAGCACTCTGAGACTGTACACTAAGCAGAAGCGGGGGGAGGGGGGCATCAGAGCCACTATCCATGAAGATCCAGCTAAGATCCTACTAAGATCCAGGGGTGCACCAGGGTGATGGCCCCAAGTGATGAAGTGCTTAGTGAGTACATCAGACAACAGAAATCTGAAGAGAAGAAACCAAGAGAAGGCTTGCTGATCGGTTTGTTGAACACCTTCAGACCATCAGAATCAAGAATTTGTCGTTTACAGTGGCAAGGCATTTTTAATACTAACAGACACTGCATTAATAACATATGTGTTTATATTGCCAGTTGTTGCTATGACAGCAATGAAATTAGGAAACTTAAAAAAGAACTGATCTACACTCCTGAAACTTTAGAACCCCATGGAATGAATGTTGTGATTTAAACAGCTACTTTTTTGGACCTCTGTCCAAAACATTCTGTTTCTCTTGTCTCTGGTACTCGGTGTACTACACACACAACCTGGAGTATAGTATACTCCAGTTACTCACCTGGAACCTTCTTGCCTTTGATCAAGCAATTAACATGTCAGTGCTTAATCAGGATTGTACATTCTTCAACTGCTGGACTATACCATCTTCTGTTTAGACAACCAATTGGTTACATGTGCTTGGGCTAAGACCAGGCTTACCAAACATATCACATTTGTTCGAGGGGTTTGAGAGACAGCCTTCCAAAGGGCTTCCAGGTCAGCTTCATTCCCAACAAAAATAACAACCACTACTAATTGTCAGTGTAGTTTACATAATTCCCAGGATAATTATAAGGCAAACAGTTAACAGCTACATTCAGAAAAACCATAAGATTAATGAAGAAAGATAATATTAAGACCAAGATTAAATATATTGCCTGCATAATTCTGATCCTACCCTACTCTGAATGCCAGGGTTTACTCAGACAATTTATAAGGAAAGTTCATAAGAAAAACAATCCTAGACATCCTATTGTAGCTGCTTGTTCTTGACCAACACAGATAATGTTTCAGTTTCTGGATGACATTTCTCAACCCACTGTTCCGTCCTTAACTAAATATGTTAAAGATTCTTGACACTTTTTACAAACACCTAAAAGAGTAAACACAACCTTCCGACTCTCTATTTCTTTCAAATTCATTAAAAGTTTATACTTCTTCATCCCTAATGAATATGGTTTATGAGCTTTACAAAAAAGAAAATGATTTTCAAAACCTTAAAACATTTTTAACATGTATGCTACTGTGACACTGCAATTTTTTTAAGGATCAATAAAGTCTTGTATTCAAATTGTAGTGAAGTACACAAGGTTTTCAGTTTCCACAAGATTTAAAAAAAAAACAAAAAAACTTCTGTGTCATACACAAGGTCAAAAACAGGACATCAGCTTCATCAGCTGTGCAAGCAAAATTCTTCTTTAAGTAAATGTATGAACTTCTATCTATCAATTATCTATGAACAAAGTAAATTTAAATATCTGTAAAGTAGGATGGCGCTGACTATACTTACTCTGGCATTATAATTTTGGTGGCACTATACTTGGTAAACAATAACACTGAGAGGAAGTCACATGACAAACCTGAAAGAATGCCATATATTCCTTGGGGTCATTTTGCAGTATGCAGGTTGATAGATGTGTCGATAGATGGATGGTTCGGTTAAAAGAGTCATATGGTAAAATGTCGCAGTGGCTACTGCACACACCGATGCATTCACATGTGAATACAGACCCATACATACAAACAAAAAAACCCTCATGATTCACAATCTTGCTCAAATTCACATGATAAATTCGCACACATGCTGACACATTGTGAATCCACAAACCCACTACATGCTGACGTGGTGAGTTCCTACAGAAAACAAAATAAAATATCTTCATTCTAAGTAACTACACTTACTGAGTAGCCCACCAGTTAATTTAAGCTTAAAACTTAAATAGACAGTTGGCAAGCAACATTTATCCAGGCATATAATAAAAGGGAAGTATGACACACAGACAGTTTAAAACTTTAACTTCTCTAAACAAAACTGGAATAAGTCCCAACATAACCTGAGTGACTCAGAAATTAATTCATATATTTGGAGGACATTTAGAATGAGAGAGAGAGAGAGAGAGAGAGAGAGAGAGAGAGAGAGAGAGAGAGAGAGAGAGAGAGAGAGAGCACAATCAAACCAAATAAATAAATAAATAAAATATAGTCCTTTATTCTTGAACATTAACATTGAATTCACCTTTCTACATTTTGCATATATTAAGCATTTCTGTGACTGTAATGCTTACTGGTAGACACAGCTTTTATTGATTGTTTACACTAAAATTAAAAATAACACAATTAGTGAAGCCCAGATCTGCACAACTATAAGCACCATCACGCCCTCATCGGCATGCAGTCAAGACCACATTCACACATCCAACAATCACAGTGCTCAATTAATTCCCCATTCCCAGTCATGCACTTACTGATTAGAACCCACACCTATTTTACCCCACAGGTGTTGATTCCCAAAGCTTTGCATTGGTTTTCTAAAGCCTAACGTCAAAATCGCTATCATCACTCTTCAGAGCTGTTTCCTGTGCTTCTTTATAAACGCAGTCTTTTGATCAAACTTTTGGCTCCTACATTCATGCCTTGCTCTTGCTTGACGAACATCTTATAACCACATTCTTAGCCTCAAACATTTGCAAAACACTACACAAAGTGTAGTTACTTTTGCACAAAGTAAAATACTAAATGTACTTCTCTACATTAGATACAGAAATGTAATATGATGTAATTTCTTTGCCATTTCAAAGCATTGCCTTTCAAAACGCCACACCTATGAATCAACTTATCAAACACAGACAACAGGTGTACAGACACTTGATTTGTAAACTTATCATTCATAAAAACTATAAAAAGGCAACAGGTGAGCTTATGTATTCTACAAAAATGGTTTGACATTGAAAGACGGTGAACAGAATTCAGCCACATCTTGGCAGACCTACATAGGCATGAATGCATAGAGGTAATGTAATGTACACTTCAGTACTGTGTTACTAACATACACTTTAGTATTGTGCAAATTACTGGTGACAGAGCTATTTTGAATGTCTCTGTCCAACATTTTACTAATATCACAATGCACACAAGGTCCTTACAACACAGCCCACATACTCATGTTTTATACAGGCTATAAGGGAAAATATATATTTCGATGGATCTGCTCTGGTACAAAACTAGTTTCATCAGCATCCCTTCCTCAAGTAATCCTTCCTCAATCCTCCCTGGTGGTAGGCTTATGAACCCCAGCCCTATGTCAGGATACCCCTCACTCAAGCTGAGCTTTTTTGCTACATGCTAAAAATATTCACTTGCTGGCCCTCTGTTAATCAGTGTATAATTTCCTACAGTTGGTTAAAAGAGCAATAAGGCATTCCACCCCCAGTGATTCTTCTTCATGTTACAAAACAGCCGTTATACTGACACCTAGTGGCCTGGATGTATCAGAGATTCTGTAATAAATGCATTTGAAATATGGAAATTTGGCTCATTTCATATGAGGTGTACTTTATGGGGGAAAAAAAAGTTAAAAATAATAATTAATCACTTTCATAAATATTTGTTACTTTATGGTGGCAAAAATGTCTGATTGCTCCTTTAAATACTGAAAGTGATACAGTGATACAAATTTACAAACTCTCTCTCTCTTTCTCTCTCTCTCTACCTCTCTCTCTCTCTCTCTCTCTCTCTCTCTCTCTCACCTTGCCTCTCTCTCTCTCTCTCTACCTCTCTCTCGCTTTACCTCCCTCTCTCTCTCTCTATCTCTCTCTCTCTACCTCTCTCTCTCTTTACCTCTCTCTCTCTCTCTCTCTCTCTCTTTATCTCTCTCTCTCTCTCTCTCTCTCTCTCTCTCTCTCTCTCTCTCTCTCTCTCTCTCTCTCTCTCTCTGTGTGTGTGTGTGTGTGTGTGTGTGTGTGTGTGTGTGTATGTGTGTATGTGTTTATACTTTTTTTTAGTGGTCAGTGAATCATGTACAGAGGGTTTTAGAGTCACTGTGCATTGTATTCCAGTACTAGGTCCCCTGCAATTGAATATGACATTATTCAAAACCAGGCCATTACTCAAACCAGGAAGGAACTCTATGACCTCTTGTGATCACAGTTTATCTGTAGCTGATACAGCTGCAAAAGAGTCTTACTTAAAAGTGAAACTAATGTTTTCTAGAGAAGTAAAAAAAAATGGAAGTAAATACAAAACTTCTAAAACTGAATAATGTAGAACTAGCACAGTCAACAACAAAATAACAGATAAACATTTACCAAGGTAAAATGTTACAATACAAATACAAATACTGAGATTAAAAAAGGTGTCATGATTTTTATGGCTTCAAAGTTGGTGGGCTTGTAGTTAAATTTGTTGGCCACAAAGTCAGTTCCTGGCACTGGCACTAGAGGGCACTGTTCTATTGGTTTTAGTTGGTTTTAGTCTTCAAGGTTTGTAGCATGAAAAAGGAAAACATAAAAAAAAACCGCAAAAATAAACCAACAAACAAACTGAAAGTGAGATGCCACTATTTATCAGACCTGTAAGGAAACTGATTTAGGACTGTGTGTGTGTGTGTTTGTGTGTGTGTGTGTGTGTGTGTGTGTGTGTGTGTGTGTGTGTGTGTGTGTGTGTGTGTGTGTGTGTGTGTGTGTGTGTTTGGCTTTCTCTATCCAGTAAGGTTAAATGCTGGTAATGTAGTTACAGTCATTGTGGTTGCTGTAGTGTTGAGAGTCCTAGCCCAATCTGGGTAGGTGTGCAGGGCGAACAGGTGCAATCCCCATGTGTTTATAGCCAGAGACGCACACAAGATGCCCAGGATGTTCATCATAAACCCAGTCTTCACCTGTAAAAACATCATCACGAGAAGTTGTTTATTAATGGCCTCACAAGGACCAGCTCTGAGTCTGTTAACAGCAAGCGAAGACAACGGTAGTGCCTGTGTGATTTGAGTCTTGCCACCCCTTGTGACACCATGTTAAGGCTTTTATGGAGTGGCTCGATTGTTTTCTGAATACTCTAAAAACAAAATTACTACTGGTTGTACATTGAACGCCAGTTCCAAAACTGCAGTTCCATCGGTTCCAAAACACACATATATATATATATGTGTGCGTGTGTGTGTGTGTGTGTGCGTGCGTGCGTGCGTGTGTGTGTGTGTGTGTGTGTGTGTGTGTGCGTGCGTGTGCGTGTGTGTGTGTGTGTGTGTGTGTTTGTGTGTCACTCTGATAGTGTAGCATTTACCAGTGTTTTTAGTTTGTATTTTTGTTTCTCTGTTGGTTTTACTGTTCTGCCTCATTTACTCTGCATAGAACTTCCATTTTGTAAAATCTTTTGGCCTTAGAGCTTAATGTACTTAGTAAATATGTCATATAAGAACTTAAATTTGTGCATACATTTACTACATGATAAAGGAAACAGTGCACTCAATGAAATTAAATGTGTGTACAGCTTCTCCATGTATTATTTTTCACATGATCCTGTATATCTCTGAAAGTGTTTATTGGTTTAATGGAAGCCTATTTAGTAATGTTTTATAGATAGGAACCATAGACAGCAATAGAGAGCAAACAGTTTTTGCTTTAAAAAAAAGTCTAACCCTGCATGCATTTGCTACAAGACAAATAAATAAAGCAAAATTTCAGTGGTGACCTCCTGCCAGCCTGATATTTTTCCGCATACCTACCATGTCTTTGACCATGAGGTGTCCTGAGGCAAAGGCAATGGAATTGGGAGGAGTGGACACTGGAAGCATGAAAGCATATGAGCAGCCGATCGTTGCTGGAATCATGAAGTACAGGGGGTTCACGTTGACACGCATGGCCTGCGAAGAACAAACAAGCGAACATACCAGCAATGTGAACCTTACTACCCATGTACGCCTCTCTCACTGAACATGCTGATGCTTTCTGTGTGGCAGTGGTGTGCTGTCTGCTCTGCTTATGAACACCCTCTCACTAGTTCAGCGATGACTGGGAGGAAGATGATGATGGTTGCGGTGTTACTGGCGAACTCGGTGAAGCAGGCGATGAAGGCTGTGATGAGAATTGAGGCCACAGCAGGAGGAACATGAGCTAGTGGCTGCAGATGCTTTCCAATCAACACAGCCAATCCAGATTCCTGTTGCAAGGCAAATGAATCAAGCTGAACTAAAATAGCATGAGCAGAATGGAGCTGATCTGAACTAAGCTGCGATGAAATTGACTTTAAGTGAGTGACTGAATACATATGGTTTAAGTTTCCATTGCCTTGATGATGACACAGAAGTGTATCCTCTTACTCGACTCAGGAAAAAAAACAGTACATTAACTTGTTCAAAAACTGCTAGAAGCAAGCTCTCTAATGTCCCTGATCCTGATAACTTTTTAGTCGCATCAAGGGTAGCTGTGAAGAATCTTTGTCTCTCTCTACCTAATCTTGCAATTAAGGCAATCAGGTTACCAGATCTGCCTTCTTCCAGCTAACCAATATTCCTAGCCAAGAAATATATTCTCATTGCATGATGCAAAGAAACTAGTCCATGCCTCTTGGTTGGATCAATGCTTTTGCTGCATTAAGAGGAGTCCTTATTAGGACCTTTATTACGCATTACTACATTGGCTGCGAGTTAAATCAATACAAAATACTATTTTTAACATAATATTTATGTGACATCTTTGCCTGTCATGGCTCATAATGACTGCTTTGATCACAAGATTTTATTGGTGGCTAGAATTATGAAAACTACAGAATGGGGCAGAGATCCTTTGTCCTATGCACCCCCACCTATAGAATACCCTTTCTGTCTGTGTTCATGACTCATGACTCAGTTTCAATCTTTAGGTCTGGGCTGAGAATCTACTTATCTACTCAGGCTTTAGTCATGGGGAGAGAGATATACCTCTCTGTGTCTCTAAAGATAGCTAACAACCCATTATGAAGGAAAAACAAGCATATCAGTCTAGAATCAGTGCCATTATTAGCCAATGGACTTTATTATTATTATTATTAGTAGTAGTAGTAGTAGTAGTAGTAGTATAAGATATGTAAGATATAATTAATATGAAGAAATAATATGAAGAATTCCAATGTCTGGCTACTTTGTTGTTAGCTGTCACTTAGCCTCAAATCACATGGCAACCTTACATGGCAGGAGCAGAGCAGAAGGATGCTAAAAAAGAAAAAAAAACCTTCTGCCCACTGCCAGCAGTGTGTCAGGTAAAATGACAGAATATAAACCAATAAAGTGTATGTGTGTCTACCTCACAGCCCTTCGCCATAGCAAAGCCGCCACCCAGGAGAAGGACAATGTTCCAAGGCACACACTCCTGAGCTCTCTTCCACGACAGCAGAGGCACATATGGGGTGGTAGAGGCTGCAGACAACGGTGAGACTACACATTTAGCTTCTTCAACATTTTACCTTATTTACTCATTTCTGAATGATATTTATCCTGTCATATTATGGGCATTGTGGTTACTCAAAAATAATAAAACAATGATTTTAATTTCATTTTAGGTGTCGAAGTAAACATTCAATTCAACTGCTGATAGATTTCCTATTTAAATTTTTCAAAACAATGACAGATTATTCTTCTATTAATCAAAACAAACATTAGTTTAAAAAAAAATAATCACTGTTACATAGAAGGCTAATAAACACACAAATTTTGCTTTACCTTAATGTTTTAAGAATAAGCTCTAAAGAAACTCAAAGAAAGAAGTTCCTTTAAATATCTGTGCATATGCAACAGGAAGACTAGAGAGTAATTTCTAAAATCTAAAAAGAAAGCATGGTACATTTTTTTTTTTGTGAGATTACTGTAATTACTGTAGCACCGTGAGCTCAAGATAAAATGTACTAAGCTAAATAATTAACATTCCACAACTTATTTATTGTGCCCCAACACAGGAATATCCAGGAATGACATAGCCTACATAAGACACTGGGTGAGACCGTCACTGCTCTATGGAACGTTACAGTGGGTGCAGAGCACAGCGTGTGAAGGTTCTGCAGCAGCAGTCTTTGGAAGTTTGGTGGAAGTCAGAATCTTAAACCAATCAAATATCAGTACTGTTCTCTGGTCCCCACCAGCACACACTATTATATATAAAGATTTTGTTACATTTACATTGATAATGTTTTTCTTTTTTCTTAAAGCATATACAATAAAGTGAATAAAGTTACATGTTGTGTATTAAAAGTAATCTCTGTAAAATTAATCTAAACATAATCATCAGAATATGAAAGGCAGTAACTATTTAGAGATCTAAGATGCCTGCCATATTCCAGGCTTGCTACATCCATGGGAGAACCTGTAGTTCATCTGCTCTGAGATCAGTGCCAAGTACATGTGAGTATGGTGTGAACTTGTGCTCTGACCTCGAGGGTTGAACCACCACCGCAGCGAGGGACGCTGGGAGGGGAAGAAGAAAAGGATGGAGACGATGAAGACTCCTGTGACAGCATCTGACACGTACCTGCACACATAAGACAGAAAACATGAGGAGAAAAGTACAAGGAAAAAAATATAGCCTCATTTTCTTTGACTTAATGTAGTCCTTATATATTCTTTTAAATCTTGCTTCAGAAATCAGACTTCTCATATGCATTACAAAAGCCTTTAACAGAGCCTAGATTTGTGTTCAGTTTAACTATCCATTAACCTCAAACCCTGTTGAAGCCTTCTGCTTTCTGGTCTGAAGACAATGTTGTTAACCATTATTTAGGGTAACAAATTTAGCAACCCACATTAGACTCTGCGTGGTTCATAATGGACCAAGATAAGCTCAAAGTATGTCTCTGCCTTTGTCCAAAACTCACTTCTTCTGTGTATGCTCATTAGTACACATGCTGTGGTGCAGTGTTAGTACAGCTGAGAACCCCGTAGAGTGGGTGTTGAAGCTCCTTCGCTCCCTCGTGTTCTTCCCCTCAGGGAGAGAAGGGGGCGGGGTGATGGTGCATAATAACAACAGGTTTTCTTTGTGGCAAGTTAGACAGCAGCGTTTACCGACACTGTCTGTCAGTCCTGGCTGATTGAGGGTACGAACATCTATAGTATCTGAAAACGTAAATAAACATCTTGCAGATGTACAGCCTATAATAGTGAACCACTGAACCTGCTGTACTTGGTGATTATTGATATGGCAACACATGCTAATAGTCTCCTTACAGTCCATAATTCTTAACCAAGTTCATGCTGCATCTAATGTTACTGAGGATGAATTGTTGTTTGGCTCTATTAAGGATGTCATGCCTCTCTCTCTCTCTCTCTCTCTCTCTCTCTCTCTCTCTCTCTCTCTCTCTCTCTCTCTAGTCAGAGAAAGGTCAGTTGGAGACTGTGGAAGGAGATATGCTTGCCAGGATCTCTGCACCTCATGTCACTGTGCATTAGAATGATGGGGATAAAATGTGTAGTAAAGACAGGTGATGGCTCTCTGAATCACTCTCTGATTCTTGGATCTCTCCATCGTTATCACCTGATGCAGAGGTTCCCTGTGTTTCCATGAATAGGTTGCTATGTATAAGTTGAACTTATTCTAACACTCTGGTTGCTGGCAAGCAAAACACAAGTTAGACAGCTTTTATTAACAATGAGTTTATGATATATAAAAAAAATAAAAACAACTACAACAGAAAATACTGCTATTATTTTTAGACTGCAAGGCATACTATGACATAAAACACTCACTATCAAGTGTGAGATAAAGCACTCACCAGTATCGACACATTGCCACCAAAGTTAGCCTGCATAACACAACCAGGAATTAACTCCGACCATTACTAACAAATATTCCACAAAAGCTCAACAATTAACAGCACTGTGAAAAAAAAAAGGCCCATGAGAGTTATGCAACATAGCTGTCCCAGGAACCAGAGAAACACAGAACCAGCCTCCAGGAATGTGATACTGGATTCAAAGCTCTTCCCAGTCTTGCTAATGTATTCATGACAATAGTTAGCAAAGAAAGCTGATGCTTGGCAGGTGAGTGTGCTCACAGCATGTCCTACCCCAGCCTCCATCCTAAATCACCAAGATGAACTTAAATGCTGCTTTTCAGAATTTGAGTAGTTTAGGTGGGAAATGAGCATTCTAAAAGAAGATTCCTTTAAAAGGTAAGAGCAGCTTGTAACTGTTCATTTACTTCCTTCTTGTTTCACAGAAAACACTGCATTACAGAAAGTTTTAGATCCAGATGCCTGATTTAAACTACCATGTAGAAATGCAGAAATATAATAGTTTTTTCATATGTGCTGTGTGTGACCTTGATGGATTCATTGCGCATTATGACCTTGAAAGTTTGCAGTGAAATCTCTGACATTTTGAATCTGAGGCTTCAGAATGGGCATTTATGAGATAAGCATGCTCGCAGAAATAATCTCAGCCCCCAGAGCTGGAGATTCTGTGTCTTACCCTTTGTTGAAGAATATGGACCACCCTGTGACAAATTTAGGGTCTCTGGTAAACAGGAGGACAGCAAAGATAATAAAGAAGAATGAGATGGATCCCTCTGCAAAACTACAAGGAGAGAAGAGGCTATATAAGGTTGCAGAAATATCAGAGAGATGTCCAATCCACTAAAGATATGATGGTATGTGTTAACAATAATAGCAATATGAATTTATAGCAGACAATGTTGGGAGTAATGAGATGGAAATGTCTTGACACAGAAACGTCTACACATAAAGCTTAGGTACCAAAGACCATATATGCAGGCCAACACTTGACTGTGCTCATTTCCTAAACCATAGTAGAACTAAATTATGAGAAGATACATGACAGCTAAGACAAGAAAACATTCCCAGGGCATAATACACTCAGTGGTCACTTTATCAGATAGAGCAACTTCATAGCTAAGACTATAGGCTACCAGTCCTTTTTGGTGAGTTCTCAGGTGTTTGCTGACTGACTTTAGTACTTCAGAGGGAATTCTAATTGACTGTCAGATATATAACAGCCAATTGATGAGTTTGTTTTCATTGACTGTTGTTACAGCATTTAATTCTCAATGAAGTACACAATTTATAATCTTTCATCTTGAGTCTATTGTTCATCGAGATCTGATTTTTTTGTGTGTGTGTGATGTGTGAAGTGTTCCCTTAATTTTGGGGGGGGGCAGTGTATATTTTGAAGGGATATCATAAAGGGATATCATTTTATGTGTTCTCAAAAATTGTGCATTTTTGTATTAAATCTAAAATCCCAGTGTAAAGTCTCACTTGATGGGCCCAAGCTTTTTGTAGTCTTCATCAATGATTGCTCTGGCCTTAGCCTCTGCAGCTGCGTGGCTCTTTTGTTTGCTTACACACAATCTAAACAAACACACACACACACACATCCACATGCACATACGTATGCACACAAACCATGCATACAAACACAGTCCAATGCACACATTCATGCCCAGATCAATGCACACAGACTGGAATAAATTAATATGCACAGGACATACATACAGTTTATGCATACATACATGTGGGCATCAGTCTGTGTTGATGTAGGCAAACATACATGCATACATATCAGATTATGTGTGTGTGTGTGTGTGTGTATGTGTATGTGTGTATGTGTGTGTGTGTGTGTGTGTGTGAATGTGTGTGTGTGTGTATGTGTGTGTGTGTGTGTGCGTGCATGTGCATGCGTGCGTGCGTGCGTGTGTGCATGGGTGTGTGTGTGTATGTGTATGTGTGTGAATGTGTGTGTGTGTGTGTGTGCGTGCGTGCGTGCATGTGCATGCGTGCGTGTGTGCGTGGGTGTGTGTGTGTGTATGTGTATGTGTGTGAATGTGTGTGTGTGTGTGTGTGCGTGCGTGCGTGTGTGCGTGGGTGTGTGTGTGTGCGTGTGTATGTGTGTGAATGTGGGTGTGTGTGTGTGTATGTGTATGTGTGTGAATGTGTGTGTGTGTGTGTGTGTGTATGTGTGTACCGTGAGGTCAGTCCTCCATAGAGGATCGCAATCCAGATCCATGCAACGAAAAGGAAGATGACCATGAGCGGGAAAGCGAAGACAATCCATGACCCGAAATTGATCAAGTCACACTGTGGGAAGTAACTGCAAAACACAGTTACCTTCGTTCACTGAAAGATTTTTGTTGACCAACATGCTAATCTCTCATACTGCAAGAAAATGATTTTCCCCAATAGGTAACATATTCTCAATCTATAGGTTAACTGAAAACTGAACTAAATCTGCTTACAATTACATTTTTCTTCCAGATTTCACCTGTGAACAGCAAAACATCTGTGCTTTTACTGGTGGCATTCTTGAGCCATTTAATGAAAATCCTTCCTCTGGGCATCTCTCATTTTCTGCCTACTCTTCCTCAGCCATCCTCTATCAAGCCTTAGTTACAATCTAAGTGCTGGAGTGTTTATACTTGCCTTTTTTTCAATGGTCCTCTTGTAAGTCGGGCAAAGTGCAGTTAGTATTTACACATGTAAGGATTAAGTAAGGACAGTAGTTCGACCTGAACTATTTGCACAGATTAAAGCCACAGAGTCTGTCAGACAGACAAAATGATTGGGTTTAGATGGATTAGAAGAGCACAAAAGATTAAAATAGCTTTGTATAGAAATTTGCTATGGGGCTATGCATATGAATTGCATGTTGTAGCAATTTTTCTTTGAGTGTTTTTGAGTGGTGCATTGCCATATGTATTTCCATGGGGATAGCATCAGATACTAAACATAATTTTAACTAACCTAGGCAACCTACATCTCAGGCTAGCACACCAGAATGACCTAAAACTTCAAGTCTATGAATTACGCAAAACGAGCCGACTGGGCTTATGCTTACACAAGATAATCTTTGAGGTCTGAGCAGTTATTGCGATGACCTCTTGAACTTTTAGCACTCCCTTGATTAGTCATCAAAGAGGAATTAAGGTTAATAATCAATGTAGGTTATCTCATGAGTTACTGAGGGAATTATTTCACATCTTTACTTCACAGCTCTGCTAATCAAAGTCCACTGCCCTTTTTCGATGGTACACTTTTTGAGATTTGGGTGACATCAATTATAAGTCAGCTGTCGAGACAATGATTAAGACTAGTCAAACTAAACAATGTCATAAGACCCTTTTGATTTTAGAGCAACACGCGGTGTATGTCAGAAAGATGGCTGCCCGTGACTATGCCTCTGTTTGTTTGATGAACTGTGGATTCCAGAGATACACTGCTTCCTCCCAGAATGCATTACTTCTTTACTGTTAAATACTGCTAAAAATCTTTTTTCATAGAAATCTCAAATTTATTATTTACATTTATGCCATTTAGCAGACGCTTTTATCAAATAGTCTACTCATAGAAGTATCTTCAGCTTGAACAAATAGGTTAAAGTCCCAAAAAAAAAAAACCCATAACCCAACATTCTGCCAAAAACAAGAGTCAGAGCATAAAACTAGATTGAGTGTAAACCTATATTAATACAGTTTCATAAAATGAAAGACAATTTGAATTAAATTACTATCTGCTCCTCAGAAGAATACTTATGCAGGGACACTTAATTGAATTTAAGTGATAATGCCTGTGTGATAGTTCTCCTGCCATGATGCAGGTCTGGAGAGCATTGTCCTACTAGGTCCCACTCACCTCTTGAGCTGGCCGATGAAGATAAGGTTAGGTGCTGTTCCTGTGAGTGTCGCCGTACCTCCGATGCTTGCAGCATAAGGAATGCAAATGAGGAATCCTTTCCAAACTTTCAACTGGTATTCTGCATCTCCCCTGATCTCTTCTAGACTCCTCTCGTCCACTTTTTCCATTCCATCAGCTCTGTGCAGTTGCCATGGATACAGCCGGGACATGAGGATTCAGAATCTGGGTGCATTTGACTTTGCATTGAGGCTAATAAGATATAATAAACTGATGACAGTTTCAAGCACAAAATCAAAGACCAGACTGCTGCTAGTCAATAGCAGAAATCTTAAAATTGTATCTAATTCACACTTTTCTCAAAATTGACAGTTATAATTCAACTACAAGGCATATTGTTTAGTGGAAATAA
The DNA here is from genome assembly GCF_041902795.1 of Electrophorus electricus. Lineage (NCBI taxonomy): Eukaryota > Metazoa > Chordata > Actinopteri > Gymnotiformes > Gymnotidae > Electrophorus > Electrophorus electricus. The sequence continues at coordinate 8,371,165 of NC_137521.1, read as the reverse complement.
TGCAGTTGTTATGCCAGTACATCCACACTAACATCACATCCATTTGCAGCACCCAAACCTCCTTCATAGTCTTTGGTTACCACATAATTAGTTTGATATGACACCCTGATTTGCTTAGGCCATTATTCACGATGTTATGATGTCAAGGCCATTATCTAAGAGAGGCCATTTCAGTGGACCTGACCGACATTTCATGCAGTTTTGCAGCAGTATCCCTTAATGCCTTTACCTCTCCTCCTCAGTCAGGATGTGCTTTTCTGATGGCAGTATGTGCAGCTTTACCTGACACTGACCTGCAGAGGGAGAACATGGGTGTTAATGTCGATAATGTTAATTCAAACCCACATCTCTCTCTCTCTGAGTTTGCTGTAATGCCCAGCTTTTCTTTTTTCTTAGCCATTACATAATATTTTAATTGCACAGTGTGCTAAGCAGTGTGCTAAGCCCATACAAGTTCAAGATTTACGTTACACTAATGGATTCTGCCTACCTGATGAATAAGACATTTCTCAGCTAATCTTACATGTAAAAACGTAAAAACTCTATGTAAAAATGTTACAGAACCATAACAATGCTAAAGGCTTACTGTCTACAAAAGTCATCGCTCAAAGTTCACCAACTGGATTATGTATTATGGTTTTACAGTCTAATTCTGCTCTGCAAAAGCTGAAATTTTGGAGGAAGACCACATTCTTGACCATGCCTCACTCATAAATTAATTTCATACATTTTTCCATCTCTGTTCTCAGTAACAAAGCTGTCACACCTTTCGACTTCCCAGTCTCCTGCCTGTTCCTTCTTGACTTCCACATGTATCCCGTGGTCCTTCGGCAGGAGTTATACTGAACTCTACCCCATGTTCTAGGAGTCCTTTCCCTTCCCAGAATTCCAATTATCCCTCCTCATACTATAGCCATCCAAAGGAACTGTTGTCTGCAGTTGGACAATATCTTTGTACTACTTTCTACGCAACCCTTGCTGCTGTCACTGAAAGCATGGCAACATTTTTTTCACTAGATTGTTTAGCTATTCCACACACAAATCGTTATACGGATATATGTCTGGCTCCATGAGTATTTGATGTCCTCATCTATTTTTGCCTAAGAAAGAGCTTGAAATTTAATTGGAAGAAAAGTCTTGTGAGTTTCACATTAGTCTCATATGAGATGGCATTAATAGATCACACTGCCTCAAAGCATATAGAATACAGAACAGGATCAGCATGCAAAAGAGACATCAAAGTGTTGAGCTAGACAATAGCTGTTGAATTGGGGTCTGCTTTCCTGATGTGTCTTCTAACTGCATACATATGCAACTCAAAAACACATTTGGATAAGTGTGACAGAAGTGTGACACAGGGATATAGAACATCATGAAGAAATATAGAGAAGCCAGCTCTTCTTAGACACAATAACAACATTACATTACATTATAACAGTTTGGGTGAACAACTGAGCTCTTGCCATGAAAATCCATATATTAGCCATTTCCCCTTTTTGTGTAATCAGTTATATAAGTTTTTGATTTTGTACACCTTTTATATTAAAATTATATTAAAATGCTAAACATTCTGTATTTAGACTTACCTTAATTCATGTTGGCATGTAAAAATAAAACTTGCAATAATGCTTTATAATCTTGTTTCTATTTTGTACAATGCAGACAAAAAAAATTAATATACAAGTATGATTTTTCATTACAAGGGCTCAATTTAAAAAAAAAAAAAGTGTTTACTCACTTACAGCCAGAAAGAAACATGAAACAAACTCATGTACAAAAGGCCACAAATGTACACTCTTAATATTTTATCTACTTACTTTCAGGAACTTCCTTCACCTTGCAGTTGTCCTTCAGTGTCTTCAGGTCTCCAAACAGGCTTTCCAGAATGGCATTAGCGATGGGTAGCATCATGGCTGTGGTTGCAGTATTACTCAGCCACATAGAGAGGAAGGAGGAAGTGATCATCATGCCCATAATCAACCTGGAGCACAAACAAAATGACAGTTTTGGGGATGGCACAACAGCACAATGATACAGGAATACCGTAACTCAAGAGAACAGTTACACCGAGATTGAGAAAGAGTAAAGTAGACTGGAATCCTTTCGGATAGGCCCAAGATTCTTAGGCATATTGAGCTGGTATTTTCCAGCTTTGATTTTATGCACTTTATACCTTTCTATCTGCTAGATGATAGACTCAGGATTAAAAAAAAAGCTTAATATTTCTTGTAAGTCTGTGTAAACTGAATTTCCACTGTGCATTCTGCAACTGCAAAATGCAGAGGGACATCTCAGCAGAGATAGGACAATTGAGTATGTTCATCAATTCTCAGTCCACACTCGTTACTTTCAGAAATTGAAAGTACTTTTCAGGAACTTGGGCATCTTTGTCTGAAAAGCTGGCTGATATAAATGCTCCAGTTAGATCCTTTGATAGGTATGATAACCAGCATAGGGAAATTTCATGGTCAACTAAAATATTTTGCATTCTACCTACAGAAAATCCACAAAATACCTGAACTGATTAAAAAATTAAATAACTTATTTGAAATAGCTTATTTGACAATTAATAATTTTATAATGTTCAGGCAATCAATTGGAATGTGTTCTAACTAAAATCAGACATTTAAGGTGAATGTAAGGCCAGAACTTTAGGTATTGGAATATATATAAAGTGATTAGACATCATGATGAAGGTCGGTTTATGGTGTTTTGTTGTGATAGAGATTGCTGTAACATTGATTTGTGCAAATACAGAAAACATGGCAAACATAGGAAACAGATTGGTAAATATTAAAAAAACTGAAAAGAAACAACATCAATGACCCTATGCAGACTTTATTAGAACAATATTTCAATCCATAAAGGTTCATTCGGTTTCTTAACAGTTCTAAAGGACAAATTCAACATTTCCAAAGCCTGTCATTCTCTTAAAGAAACACATTGTGCAATGCAGCCTGATTAGTTAAATTCCAGCTTCATAACTGTATGCTAACTAACCTTGTTCCTTGATTTCTTAATAAGCCCTCCTGCCTCTGCTTCTTTCACGTCAACTCAACTCTTACCACAGTGTTCCTTAAATAACCACACTGACTTCCTAAACCCCCCACTCAGTAGCTTTGTGGAACATAATATGCTTATATAAGCAAAACATCATTTTAGCTAAAACACAGTCAGAATACATAGCAATGCACATTAGACCTCTCACCAGGCTGGTTTCACTCCAACAATCTTGAGCACCCTGAGAGCAATGCGCCGGTGCAGACCCCACTCCTCAATTGCTGAGGCCATCAGCAGACCACTCAAGAAGAGGAAGTTAGTCTCCAGGAAGTACTGAGGGCAGACCTTCTTGGAGGGTAGAATGCCCATGGTAGGGAAGAGACAGATGGGCAACATGGCAGTCACAGCTAGAGGGAGAGCCTCCGTACACCAGAACAGTGCCATGAGGAGTACCACATACAGACATTTCCCCTCCTGCCAGAAAGGGAGAGGAGATCGAGATGTATTGCATAACAGCTGGGTAAATGAAGAGATATGTGGCTGAAGAATGGTTGGATGTGGTTGAATGGACATTAGGCCTGTGTTATCCCCCCCCCATGTTCTTTAGCACCCTCCAAATAAGTATGCATTATTAGTTTAAATTGTCAATAGCTCTCATTCATTCTTATATAACCATACCATTGTGTATCCAAATTCACAGTACACCGAGATAAAGGGCCACTAGGAGGTTGGACAGGTAATGCTTACATTTATGGCATTTAGCTGACGCTTTTATCTAAAGCGACTTAGAATTATGAGTGAGTACAACTTGAGCAATTGAGGATTAGGCTCAGGGGCCCAACACTGGCAACTTGGCAGTGGTGGGGCTTGAACCAACCTTTTGATTAGAGGTCATGTACCTTAACCACTGAGCTACCACTGCCCCTAATGCTTTGTACTACACCCCTGAAACTGAACCATGATTTCAGTCTGAAAAATTCATGTTTGGGTGATCTGTGATACTATTGATTATTGCTCTGCACTGCTTTTCTAAAATGTAAACCAGTCTGTGTCACACTATGTGTGAGACATAGGATCTTTCTTCCAAAGAATGTTCCTGAAGACTATATAACTTCAATATAAAAGTATATGTCATTCAATTGCCTGTTATAATTGTCTGAAATGAAATCTGGTTGACAAGGTTGAAATCTGGGTTTTGTACATGTCATTCGAGTTTGTTGATAATCTGACAGCCCATTCCTGAGTTCTAATACATTGAAATCCTGCTCTTGGAGATTGACTGATAAGTGGTAGCCATAGTATGTTTAAAAGTCAACATATTTTCAATAATTTGCTAGGGAAGCTTTCCAGTTTCTAGACCCATATTTGAAATGAATAACAGATACACCTAGCCCCAATTTACACACAATGGGATTGGCTGATTTCTCAGATTTCAAATACCTTTTATATGTTATAGTGCCTCTCCTATTGGTGAATGCACCAAAATCAGCAGGCTACCTCAAGCTCCATAACTGAATGTTCCTGTCAAGTTTCATGAGAATTACTCAAAGAGTACCTAAGCAACAGATGTATACATTGCACATGTACACCATGCAGGCATTGACTGACCAGTGGAGACCATACAATTTACATGTCAGCCTGTTTTTGATGTTTGTTGAGTTTTATAAAGTCGTAGATATTTTGGTACCAAATTTCGTTTAATGCTGTGCTGTAAAGCCCCCTTCAGGCTGATAAGACTGATGACTAGAAGAAGAAGAAGAAGAAGAAGAAGAAGAAGAAGAAGAAGAAGAAGAAGAAGAAGAAGAAGCAATTGTAATAATAAAATTACACTGCTGCATTTTATGCTCTGACCCTTAAAACCAGCAATAAAAAGATAGAAAAATTAGAAAAACTTGAACAATTTCAAGAAGGCCCAGCACTACATGTTAGGACCCTTAATTAGTATAGTTACAAGGATCTCTACAACCTATAAATACTTTCAGAGAAACAAACGTCGTAAGTAACCTACCTTCATAACACTGATTATTCAATTAATTTATTATATTGGGGTCAGTGAAAAATTTTAAGACTCATCATCCTAAATATCCTAAATAAGGATCCTAAATATCAGTTTGAAAACCAAAGAATAGAATGGCACGTCCACGTTAGAAATGGCTAATAGGTATTATAAATTTGTTATTTTGTCCAGTGAATCAGAGGTTGCATATGTGTCTGTTCATGATAAATTACATGGTACTGTAAGGCCATACTGGTCGTCAAACACACACACATGGTCTTCTCTTGACGTTAAACTACGTCTTTCAACGAAGATTCACTATAAAAATCGCAACGTGTGCTTACATAACGAACAGTGAACCCTACCTTTGCCGGCAGAACGAACAGCAGCGGAAGCAGTACCAGAGGCGCAAGGAGCAGAACAAGTTGATTACGCACGCACCAGAGTTTTTTGGAGAACTTTACCAATTCCATAACGCAGTTGTATTGTACGGATTGTATTTCTTTTTAGCGGACCCCTCTATTCAGCGTGCGTTGGTGAAGTTCAGACCATCGAGGCTACTTCTCAAGCTTTATCGCCTTTTATTTGTTGATTTTTTAAGCACGGCGGGAGAAGATTAACTATTGGTTTACACGTTAACTCGTCGTGCGTAGTTCTGTTTTCAGAGCTTTTCTTCTTTTGTCTAGAAAGTTTTCAGTTCGACAAAGGGAACTTAGAAGAATCTATATCAGAAATATACTATATCACGGGAATGTAATAAGTGCATCATGTAAATCCTCTTATTTTATAATCTGCTGGATTGTTGACCATATAGAGTGTAACAATGAAGTTCACGATTGGCGCATTCACTTTGTAGGGATAAGAAGACTCGAAAACAATGGCATGAGATGATTAGTCAAATGCCTAAAAGATCGTCTTGTAAAGCGGACAGTTTACTAATAAATATATGGTCATGAATATTTTTCTTTTGTGTTTCGTAGGTTTACTTTGGCAAAAGTAACGAGACTCCTTTATCAGCGAGTGCCGATATGTGGTCTGTTATATATGTTAAATGTAATGCTGTGACTGAGTAAAAGCTGTGGTTATGAGTACGGATCAGTGGGCTACGTTTTAGTCCGGGGTTTGGAGAAGGACGTAAACCTTTCACTTAAGTAGAATGTATGCAGTGTGTGTTCAATAGTATTCGGATGGTTGCTGAAACTGAATGAAAATGTATCAAATGTATATTGAATAATTTTCACCACTGAATGTAACATTACTCTCTTAAACGTGAAACTCATATATTCACAAAGGTAAAGTAATCAAGTCTTTGAACTAAAATAAACCAAATAAACAAAAACAGATATAATTAAATTATTCCTCAAATTTGCTTGTGACAGAAGCATAATATAAGTAGGCAGTTGCCTGTCAACAAAACATTTTATTTAAGTGCAAAAAAAATAAAATTTAGTCATTTGTTAAAATGTAACTATAAATTTAACTATTTAACTATTTTCTGCCAGTTCACTCAAACATCCACCATACACTTTATCAACTCACCAAAGTAACTAGTTATTAGACAAATGATATGGAGTTAAAGGTAAATGCTGTAAATGTAAATGCAAATGCCGTAAATGTAAATTTAATTGTAAAAGTATAATCCATCTCTTTTAACTGTAGTCTTTAAAACCATAAATATTCCATTTTGAATACTCAAAATGATATTTAAGTACCTATGTGGAACATTTACTGTGTTATTCTTCACAGTATAATATGAACAGTCATTCCTCCCAAGAGGATTTTAGCTTATAACCACATTTGAATGAAAGTCTTTGAAAGCTAGCTATACATATAGGCTGGTTCTTATCAGTGACTACAGAGGACATTGACCCTGAGCTCTTCTGTTGAGGCTTAGATATAAATCTCAAACATAAGTGCCACAGCCATGTCAGGACATGCGCCGAGTTAAATAAGAGCTAGCATGTAGTAGGTTGCTCATTTTGATGACTACTGTCTTTAAGTGTATTCATTCTTTTAAACGGCATTCTGGTAGCATTTTAGGTTTCAGCATTCCAGGTTACTGGCCAAAATTATGTGTGTGTGCTGCTGCAGTAAGACTTAGTCTTATTCAAAATGTAAGACAAGGTTGAGAATCTTCTTTGGTTCTCCTTAGGCTTAGTGTTCATCTAGCCAAACTGGAGGTTTTGGAATGGAAAGTGACACAATGAAGCATTTCATTACAGTGTGCAGTTGGTCTATAAATTCAGTTCCATTTCTTTTCAGAAACACAGATAGTTAAAAGAGGAGCAGAACGCAGGGACAGTTCCACTTTGTATGGTGCTCTGGGACACCCCCACCCCCAATAAAAGCACATTTCTGCCCAAACTAATTTTTATTAAGATATCTGGAAAGATACAAATAATCATAAAACTACACAAGTATAAAAATATATAAAAGACTCAAATACTAAAAAGAAGTAAAGACAAATGGTAACAAATTCTAGTTCATAAATTGCTAACAAAACACATAAATAATATGAAATGTTACAAATCCTATAGACCTACAACACAAACGTGCAACTGTACAAAGTTAGAGGCACAACATTTTATAGTTTCCCTCTAACTTGGGCTTCCAGTGGGGAGACCTAAGGTCAACCTACCCCTGCCCCACTTCTCTATGGAAAACCTTCCCAGATAGTAGCCTGCCTAGTTCACAAACAGGAATAAAGGTGTGATGATGAGAGAAGAGGCAGACTGCACTAGTGTATGTTTCAGTGGATTAGAAGAATGGATTAATCCACATTCCATATCAAGGGCAATATAATAGGAAAATGGATTATTAAAGAAACAAGAACATTTAGACATTAGAAACTGGAAGAACAGCGCTCAGTCACTTCACAGGAAGACATGAAACAGAGTGGTATAAATACAAAGAGGTTAGACATGATAAAAACAAACAGCTGTAGACCACAGAGTGATAAGCGATGCATAAACAAAGTTGGGATTCCATGCAAACAGAAGCACATGGATTGACTACAGGTAAACAAAACTACTGGGGAATGTAACACATAGGGCGTCTACTCCGACATGATTAGTTGTCCCACAGAGAGACATCGTGACATCATTGACGTGACTTGCAATTTGTGTGTGTGTGTGTGTGTGTGTGTGTGTGTGTGTGTGTGTGTGTGTGTGTGTGTGTGTGTGTGGGCGGTCCGTACCACCCACATAAAGATATCTATGTCACCACTACCTAAATCCAACACTTGTGGAACCAGTAAGCTCTTTCTTCTTTTAAAAATGTAAGCACTTTTTTCTTAAGAAACTTTTCTTTTCAAGTCTTTTTTTTGTGTCCTCTCCATACAAGACAGGTTCTGGTCCTTTGTCAAGCTATATTGTATTGTTTGTATAATTTGATGCACTTAAGTTAATGTTTTTATAGTTGCAGTCTTAGCATGCATCTTTCATGATCTCTATATGAAGCAGAGCCTTTCTATTGCACTGGCCTTGCACATCAAAGTAATCAGTTCACACTCAGTGTGGTTAGTCTGCTTAGCCTTCATGAGTACATTAGCAACAAAGAACCAATATGCATACTGCTTTTAATGTAGACATGGATTTCTGAACAGTTGCTTATTATAAATAAATCTGTTTACTAGCATGTCAAGTCCTTATCCCCAACATGATTTTCATTGTGTGTAACCCACTGACTGACATCATTTTGACTGACAAAATGATAACCAGTGAGTGAGATGGATGCATCTTGTATTAAGCTCTTTCCTGCCTTTTGTAATTCTCATGCTGGGTCTTGCGTGGGTATTCTTTCTCGCATTCTGTTTAAATGCTACACTCACAGTTCTAATGCTTGTTACCTACACAGGCTTCCACTACTTTACAAAGGAAATAAATAAAGGCTTTTTGGTTTTTTTATTCTTTTACAATTTTGCCCCTCTGCTCCACATCTATGCCCTCTGGAGGACAATCACTTAATTTCATGTCAGCATGTTTACTCAATGTACTTTTTATTTAAATAACAATAATGACATCACTAAGAGTGGGGCCATAAATCAGGTGAAAGGTAAACAATCACTTTTCTAATGCTTGCTACAGTGTATAAAATGCAGACTATAAAATGCTGATTACTGGGTTGAGATGTTTCAGGAACAGGCAAAAACAGACCAATAATGTGAACTGGCTCATTAGTGATTTAGTAATTTAGTTTAGTGATTTAGCTATCCTGAACTGATGAATGTACACATTATTATGGTATATATGTGTGCATGTGTGTCTGTTTTCTAGACTGAGACAGGTTCAGATGGCACTGTGTTGCCTCTGCTTCTCCTTGACAACAAGTGCAAAATATGTGTTTATGCCATGACACCAGTGTGTGTGTGTGTGTGTGTGTGTGTGTGTGTGTGTGTGTATGTGTGTGTGTGTGTGTGTGTGTGTGTGTGTGTGTGTGTGTGTGCGCGTGCTCTCCCATCCATGTTCATACCTGAGAGGGCTCTTTGTACCTGATGAAAAACAATCTTTTTTTACTTCCATTTTCATTATTCTTGTTTTTGAGATCCTGAATACACAAGTCGCACCACTAATCACAGCCTTTCATTTTGGGATGCTTGGTAAAGGAAAGTGGTCCCTTTTCGGGCACAGCTCTCTTGCCTGTGGCTCTAGTTGCTTGGTGACGCCAGACTAAGTATTGTATTTATTACAAATATCCTACTTCTAGTCACACACATAATAGTTCTATTATGACAGAGCTGACAATTAGCTGAAAAGTTGAACCAGGAGGTAAAGCAGTGGAAAAGCTAATGGCCTCTTGATAACAGTGAACTTTACTGTGAGGGGATTTGAAAAGTAGATTGGAATACCCCTTGGCCTTGTCTTTTATAATACTACTTATAATACTATACTACATAGGTTTGTTGCAGAACAACTTCCTTGGTCATTACTGGTCCAAGAGTAGTTCAACCCAAAACCGTTCAGAGGTTCCTGTCCATGTCTCCTTGGCTATGTCCCCATCTATATGAGCACTGCAAAAGCAACGTTCGGGACCACTCCCCAGTCCAGCCATTATGTTTAAAAATGACCCTTCAGGGGGTACTGCACTTTCTAGATGCCTAACAGCTTGTCTTACCTTGACAAAGAATCTCAGTGATGTGATCTAAACGCCATGCAACACACGTCACTCTGGCATATTGAAGCATGAAACGCAAGCCTAGCAGTGAACAATGTAGACCAAATCCAAAAGCTCATGTGGAGTAACAGTTGCTTCCATTTTTACTGCAATTAGTCAAGAAGACCTGTATCACGGTAATTATCATCTCCTGCTTATCCAATGACAATAGATATTACAATATACATAATAGTACATACATTAGACAAGACTATGAGGAATTTCCAACAAATAAATAGCACATTCTGTAATACTAGGTCTAAACATGATAGTGAATAGTGATAGCTTTAAAGAGCATACAAAACCTATGACAAAAATTTGTAATATTATTTAGACTACAGTATCCATCAGGACACTTAGCCTATGGCTCTGTTTCAGTCTTTATCAAAGTTGAGTCGATATTAAATGGCAGGGATCAGTGGCTTCTGCTCTGAGGGGAGAGGAAAGCTAGGGTTCCTCATGTTCGCTGGGGTTGTTTCTGGGGAACTCAGCCACTTATCTAAAGAAAAGATAATTGAATATCTCAAACCTCCATATTCTCTCAAATCAAGTGCTGCAGCTGGATTTGCACTGCACAATCAAACCTATCACTTAGATCGAAGTATCAGTCTAACTGCTGAACTAATTCTTTTCAGAATGCTTTTTTTGAGAAGGCAGCCAACAAGAATTAGTATGATCGATCAAGTGTTAGGCACAGGAGTGTGAATCTTATGCTGTTTGCTCTAGAGATTTTCATGCTGATGCTGAGAACATGGCCCTTGAAGGTGAGAAATCATATGATCAATAACCTGGTGGTGTGCATATCCCTCTTCCATCTGCCTTGCTATCTCTATCTGCTTTGAAATTCTTTAAGCTAAACTATGATTCTCTCCATGCCAAAGCTTATGCAAATCAAAGACATTTTTATGTTTAAGTGACATTCTCTAAAATTATCTACAAGTAATACACATTATTATACAGTTATATGCAAAATAATAGCAGTCTAACATCACTAATGTACTTAATTACTGATTTTGGCAGAAAAGATAATACAACTTGGGAAATATATCAAAATACTGGAAGATATCATGTTGCCTTATGCTGAAGAATTGGATGTTGAGTGCCTTTGTGTATATGGAAATAAATGCTGTTATGAGGATTGAGCTTTTTCTCAGTTGTTTTAAACACACTGCTATTATTTTGCACATAACTGTAAGTACTTGCATGAATGAAACTTTGCAGGTTGTGGGGACAATAAACAAATAAGAATCCTGCTGTTTTGCAGACAGGACAGACCCTTAGAGGCATTCAGATGACCATAACAATGCAGTCATACAAAAACTGTGGATTTAATATTACTCAATACAGCTCTGTAAAAAAATAAGAGACCACTACAGAAATCTGTTTATTTAGTTTTACAATTGATGGGTATGTGTTTGACCAGGCTAAGAAGTTTTGTTTTATTCTATGAACTACTGGCAGCATTTCTTCCAAATTCCAGATAAAAAATATTGTATTTTAGAGCATGTTTTTTTATGAAAATGACTAATGGTCAAAATAACAAAACAGTTACAGAAATTTCAGACCATAAATAATGTAAAGAAAACAAGCTCATACTTATTTATAAACAACAAAATACTAATATTTCAACTTAGAATAAGTCAAGAAATCAATATTTGGTGGAATAACCCTGATTTTTAATCACAGCTTTCATGCATCTTGGCATGATTTCCACCAGTCTTTCACATTGCTGTTGAATAACTTTACACCACTCCTGGCACAGAAATTCCAGGAGCTCAGCTTTGTTTGATGGCTTGTGACCATCCAACTTCCTCTTGATCACATTCCAGAGGTTCCAGAGGTTTGCTGCTTGACCTTGTTCTTAAGAACCATAGTTTTTGAAATTTTCAAGATGGAAGCAACCTGACACTCACTGTATCCCTCTGCCAGTACAATTGAACCCTTCTTTTCCTCATTAAGAACCTTTCTTTTCAAATCTTTTGGCATGGTCTGTAGCTGTGTTTTGACTGCACTTACTTTTTGGGTGCTTTTCCCATCCATCTGGTCCTATAACAAGAGAATAGTGATGACAGCAGCAGTGGTTTTGTTGCGCGTTAGAACAGGATTTTGTTAAGCTGATCACCTATTCAGCATCTCATTAAGTAGAATGAGGTGTGTCTGTGAAGGAATTCAACAAACACTTGAATGGAAGGGCTGCTGTACATGTGGAGATGCTGATTTAAGAAAAAATTGGAGTGGTCTCTTATTTTTTTCAGAGCTGTAGATATGCTGTCATATCTAAAACGTAACCCCAAAGCTGTGCTTTGTGCTCTATTTATATTGTTTTATTTATATACTACCTTTCATATATAAAATGTAACTCAAAGTGCTTCACAATATATGTAAATAAAACAAATCAATGTGAATAAAATGTAGACATGCACTTCTATGCGCTTTGCACTTTGCTTGAACAGCTGATGAAGTACCTCTGTTCAAAACGTTCTGTTCTCTAGAAACTCTGTGCACTTTACTACAACTTTGAATCTATCTATCTCTCTCATATTAAAGACACTGGAGCAGAATTTCTATATATAAATTACTACATAGAAATTCTGCTCCAGTGTCTTTAAAATGATTTCGGAATTGTGTCTAAGGTGCAGGTTAAGTTCATCTCATGAAGATTTGAATCTCTTATTGTTTTTAAATGATTAATTGTAAAATTCACAATGAAGGTCTTCACAGATCTCAGAAAATAATCTAAACCTCTTTGAAAAAAAAAAAAAAATAAAATAGTTGGCCCCATCCCTGGTATCCTGGTCTCCCTAGTCAACCTGACATGTGCTTCTTTGTTCTGGTTTACTTCCTGGTTTTCGTTTCCATGTGCGTCCCAGTTTTTCTCATCCACCCATTTTTGGTTTTACAGGATCAACCTGTACCACAAGACATGAGTAGACAGAAGTAACACTCAGGAAACCCATTTTATGGTACTCAGCTAGCTGTCAAATGCCACTGTGAGCTTCCCATAGCCTGTGAGAGTTCTGCCAAGAGGATTGTGCTTCTGATTGTTCATCCAGAGTCAAGCAGTGTGGCCCAGTGGTTGTCCTGCAGGCCACCCAGCCTGTTCCTGTCCCCAGCATTATGGATGCCGTACAAGTTCCTGTTCCAGGTGTGGAAGATGCTGTCCTAGTTCCTGATCCAGACTTGGAAGACGTCGTTAGAGTTCCTGTTTCTGTGTCCAACAGCACGGCTGTGACTAAAGTGGCCACACCTCCAGACCCTCCAGCCTCTGAGTCTGATCCTGGGCCAAGCCCCATGGCAAGACTGTTCCTGTGGCTGCACCCCTGGACCTGCCTGCTGTCGTCACTGCCATATAGTTCCCATCTGTCCAACACCTATCTGTGTCTGCTGTCCATGGGGGCCTACTGTGTCTGCTGTGGCCTCACCATCAGCCTTCCATGTGCATGTGCCTGCAGTGAGTTCTCCTGTGCCTGTTTCTGTGTTTTTGACTTCCCCTGTGCATGGATTGGTCCTGGTTCCTGTTCCTGTGTGTGCCCATGTACATATTTGTTACATTTGTTGTTCCTGTTTTGCTTCCGGTTGTCCCTCATCTGGCGTCATGTTTGGTTGTGTCTTCGTCCTCCCTGCTGGGATTTTTGTCATCCTCAGCCTGTTAGCATGTCATCTGTTCCATGTGTTGACACTGTGTCTGCTCCTGTCACTGCTCCAATGTTTGTGTCTGGTTGTGCTGCTGCTCTGCTTTCTGCTTCATGTTCTGTTCCTGTGTCTGCTTCTGTGTTCACTGTGTTCTGTTCCTTTTCCTGTGTCTCCGATTTCTGCGCCTGCGTCTGCTCCTGCGCCGGCTCCCTGTGTCACTTCATACCCTGCTCCTTTCCCTGTTCTTTGCCTTTGCCTTCCTGTCTGTTTCTACTCTTGTTTCTGCTTCATGTTCTGTTCCTGTGTCTGCTTCTGTGTTCACTGTGTTCTGTTCCTTTTCCTGTGTCTTCGATTTCTGCGCCTGCGTCTGCTCCTGCGCCGGCTCCCTGTGTCACTTCATACCCTGCTCCTTTCCCTGTTCTTTGCCTTTGCCTTCCTGTCTGTTTCTACTCTTGTTTCTGCTTCATGTTCTGTTCCTGTGTCTGCTTCTGTGTTCACTGTGTTCTGTTCCTTTTCCTGTGTCTTCGATTTCTGCGCCTGCGTCTGCTCCTGCGCCGGCTCCCTGTGTCACTTCATACCCTGCTCCTTTCCCTGTTCTTTGCCTTTGCCTTCCTGTCTGTTTCTACTCTTGTTTCTGCTTCATGTTCTGTTCCTGTGTCTGCTTCTGTGTTCACTGTGTTCTGTTCCTTTTCCTGTGTCTTCGATTTCTGCGCCTGCGTCTGCTCCTGCGCCGGCTCCCTGTGTCACTTCATACCCTGCTCCTTTCCCTGTTCTTTGCCTTTGCCTTCCTGTCTGTTTCTACTCTTGTTTCTGCTTCATGTTCTGTTCCTGTGTCTGCTTCTGTGTTCACTGTGTTCTGTTCCTTTTCCTGTGTCTTCGATTTCTGCGCCTGCGTCTGCTCCTGCGCCGGCTCCCTGTGTCACTTCATACCCTGCTCCTTTCCCTGTTCTTTGCCTTTGCCTTCCTGTCTGTTTCTACTCTTGTTTCTGCTTCATGTTCTGTTCCTGTGTCTGCTTCTGTGTTCACTGTGTTCTGTTCCTTTTCCTGTGTCTTCGATTTCTGCGCCTGCGTCTGCTCCTGCGCCGGCTCCCTGTGTCACTTCATACCCTGCTCCTTTCCCTGTTCTTTGCCTTTGCCTTCCTGTCTGTTTCTACTCTTGTTTCTGCTTCATGTTCTGTTCCTGTGTCTGCTTCTGTGTTCACTGTGTTCTGTTCCTTTTCCTGTGTCTTCGATTTCTGCGCCTGCGTCTGCTCCTGCGCCGGCTCCCTGTGTCACTTCATACCCTGCTCCTTTCCCTGTTCTTTGCCTTTGCCTTCCTGTCTGTTTCTACTCTTGTTTCTGCTCATGGTCTGTTTTGTTCAGTTTTGTTTTGTTTATGCACTTTGGTGCCACATGGTTTTTTTTTTGTTTGTTTTGGGTTTTTTGCCCCTCCCTGGCACCTGGCCTCTCTAGCAACCTGTCATGTGCTTCTGTTTTGGTTTACTTCCTGGTTTTCATTTCCATGTGCTTCCTTGTTTTGTTTTTTTCTTATCCACCTCTTCATTTTGGTTTTTCCACCCGTGTTTCCGCTGTTTCTTGTTTAGTTCTTACTGGCCTGTGCACTTATACCCAGTGTTTTTCTCTGTGGCTTTGCTGGTCAGTTATGCTAGCTGATGTCATGTCTGTTTGTACATAGCCTTTGTACTACACCTCTGTATGTAGCCTCTATCATGTTCTCGGTATCGTGTTTTTGGCCTGTTTGTTTATTTTCCTGGTTTTCGTGTTTTTGCTTTCTGTTTGTTGTCATGTGTTCTGTATTGTCATGTATTTTGTATGCATTCGTTCTATGACTCTGGACCATTTTACTGACTATTATTTTGGATTTGCTTTTTTCAACTTTTGTCTGCCTCTCTTTTGCTCTGTGCTACACGAGGTTGTAACCGTTCTCATTTATAATCTTTGAAAAAATGTCATTTTTTCTTCATTAGTGCAGTATCTGGGAACTGCAGCATGTAGTATGAATTTAGTTTTCCTCCCAGCGATGAAAAAAACATAAGGTTAAAGACGATTTAAAGACTAGTCCATTGGTAGACTAGTTCTTCTGCAATTTATAGGCTGTTTCTGTACATTTCTGTGATTACAGATTTTATATTTTGTGAAAGTTTCAGCTATTTGGTCTAGAGATTTTTTGCATGCAAAATAGCCATGAACCACATCTCCATACAACATATTTTTTGCTTCATTTAAGATCCCACTCACCAGTTTTCTTTTGGGTTCTTTGTCCTTGGATGTAACTGTGCCAGTATGGTGCTGTTTGCTAGTCAAAGGCAGATAAAGCAAGAAATTTCTTCTTACAGTAGTCATGGTCAACAGTGTGTGTGTGTGTGTGTGTGTGTGTATTCACTGACTTATAAACTGTACTGTGCATAGCAGCCCGTTCATGGAATCTGCTGAGACCTTCATATTAAGTTAATGCTAAGAATTGAATGTGAGTGATGTCAAACGCCCACTTGGTTTTTTTTTTTCACCATTCGTGTTTCTCTTTTCCCTTCTGTGTTTTTCTCTTTCTCTCTCTCTCTCACTCGCTCACTCACACATGGAGTGGAAGAGAGCGCTGCATTGAGTGGAGACAGTGTCAGCAGGGGCATCAGGTACAGTCAGTCTGCTCTGGCTCTCACAGGAAAGCATACAGGAGGACTTATAAGCAACACCTTTTGACCAATTCAGCTACGTCTCCTACACCCTACATCTAATGTCAGTCTTGTTCATTTAAAAAAAAAAAAAACTCTTTCCTGGTCGTTTTTTGTTTGTTTTCCAGCTTTTTCTCTTTAGACATGTTATTCACTAATTCTTTCTGTTGCTGATTTCTCTTCTCCTCTCCATTCCTCACCTCTCCTTGCCACTCTGCTTCTCTCTAGTGTTTCCTTCTCTTTGTGTCTCAGTTTTTTTGCCTCTTTCACTTTGTCCCTTGTTCTGTGGCTCCCAATGAACGGATCTTACCATCATGTACCCCGTCAGAGCGACAGCGCTCAACTCAGCCTCATGGAACCAGAACCCAGGAATGGAAGCGCACCACTGTGGTCATCTAACAGCAGTACCAGCTCCTCTCCACTGGGGGCACTGTGCCAGCAGGTCCAGATCCATGCGGAGGTTTTCCTCACCCTTGGCATCATCAGTCTCCTGGAGAACATCCTGGTCATTTCCGCTGTTGCGAAAAACAAGAACCTCCACTCGCCCATGTATTTTTTCCTCTGCAGCCTGGCAGCTGCAGACATGTTGGTGAGTGTCTCCAACTCCCTAGAGACAATTGTGATTGCGGTTTTGAGAAGCAAACTCCTACAACTGAGTGACCACTTTGTGCGGCTGATGGACAACACCTTCGACTCCATGATTTGTATCTCCCTAGTGGCGTCCATCTGCAACCTCCTTGCCATTGCCATCGACCGCTATGTCACCATCTTCTACGCATTGCGCTACCATAGCATCGTGACTGTTCGGCGCGCACTGAATGCCATTGGCGCCATCTGGCTCATGTGCATCATCTGCGGCATCGTCTTCATCGTGTATTCCGAGAGCAAGACAGTCATTGTTTGTCTGATCACAATGTTCTTCACCATGCTGGTGCTGATGGCCACGCTCTATGTACACATGTTCCTTCTGGCCAGGCTCCATGTGCAACGAATTGCCGCATTGCCCCCGGCAGTTGTCACTGTTGACAATCAAGCACCGCGGCACCACACCTGCATGAAGGGCGCGGTCACCATCACCATCCTGCTGGGAGTGTTTGTGTGCTGCTGGGCGCCTTTCTTCCTACACCTCATCCTCCTGGTGGCCTGTCCGCAACACCCATTCTGCCTGTGCTACATGTCCCACTTCACCACCTACCTAGCTCTCATCATGTGCAACTCTGTGATCGACCCCCTTATCTACGCCTTTCGCAGCCTGGAGATGAGGAAGACCTTCAAAGAGATCCTGTTTTGCTTTGCCATGGGCTGCCAAGTCCTGCTGTGCGAGAGAGAGCAAGAGACGGACACAGAGAGGCAGAGAGAGAGACACCAGGAAGGGGAGAAGGAGCGTGAGACGGAGTGAAAGAGGCAGAGCAAGAGAGACAGGGTGAGACTGAGAAGCAAATGGCTTGACTGGAGAAGGTCAGGATTTTAGATGATTTGAGAACAGAATGAACAAATAACATTCATTAAAGAGAACATATGCATACAGTTAAACATAAGTGAGCTTGATGTTCTGTAAGATTATCATTTGCTTAAAACAGAGATAGAGTACTAACAATTCTATTAACATGTTTGTCAAGAATGTTTTTGTGGAATTTTGTAATGATGGATGTTTGTACTTTCTGTGAAGTGGCCATGCATTTGCCAAATATTCTATATTATATATTGTTTTTTTATTTATTTACAGTATTCAATACATTTTTATACAAACCGCTTTGGGATTTTTCCCCCCACTACATGACATTATGCAACTGTGATATAGCTGTATGATTTGCAGATATGTATTGCTCTATTTTTCTGTAGTTGTTAAGGATTCAGAACATCCTGGATATTTAAGGAATTCTATGACAGAAGTTTTCTTAAAAGAAAAAAAGAAAAGAAAAATGTCTACCATTTGCTCACGTAGTACCTAATACTGAGTGACATGACTTCTGTGTCTGGTCACACATCTTTTAACAATGTTACTGTAAACTCTGGCCTTTCTCTTTAATCTGACCACTGCAGAAAAAGTGAGTCTATTCCCATCGAGTACTGTGAGTCTTTACTTTCCATCTCAGCAGCGTATACCTACTACTATAAATAGGGTTCTACTTTTGGCCTGTGTTTATGCTTTTAGGACTTGGCTTTTGAGCCTGTAGACAAAGCTTGTATCAAACTGACAAGAATTGTGTCTTTTTTTTGTGAGGTGGGGTTAGTTTGGGAAAAGGTGAGACATTAATGAAATGTAAGACAATTTCAGTGTGCTAATGTTTGCAAAGAGAAAACACAAATGCATACATTCTTATTATATATGTATGTATGTATGTATGTAACTTGTATATGTGTCCATCTTGCTAGCTAAAACAATACAATAATGTATTGAGTATTAACAAAAACAGAGAACATTGTACATAGTGGTTCCAGTAATTTGCGATTTAATAAACATAAATTGTGTTAACATTTTAATCTGTGGATGTGATGATGTGTTAATCTGTGGATGTGTTCCTTATATTTATTAGGAAAAACAAAGACAAATATATGAAAATAAGTCTATAAAAGATTGTGGACCCATTGACCTTTTAATCTATTTACTAGGTGTTGAAAAAATTGACTTAAATTAGGTTTGCATTGGATTTCATGTTTGTTTGTTTTTTCAACATCAGATTTTAAAAAATAATAAATAAATAATTTTGAAAAATGTACACACATCAGGCAGCCACTTGCCTGCACATTCAGTAGATATATAAACAGAGGTAGACTGATAGATTAATAAAACAGTATACCACATCTTAATACAGGTTAAAATCTTCAAAAATATTCAGAGTTGCATGAACAGTTAAAGTTCTCGTGTGGCCTCTGATGTCATTTGCTAGTGTGGGTCTGATACAAAAACGTATTGTCTGTCGCCCTCGTGTTGCTAAGATAACTCCCCACAGCACTCACTGATTCCTCGAATTCACTTCACGTCCTCTCTGGTAGTATCTCATGAACTGTGAGATACTACATTAGGTCTGCCTCATTAGGACACCATGCAAACTCATGCAGTTGAGAAAGTATATCATTTTAAGTTGGACAGTGTCATCATCCTTCACGTCTAACATTATAAAACATGTTGGCTGTAGATTACTTATTAGTACTGCCCATGTCTGCACTCATGTTGAGCCATTTTGTGTCATTTATGGTCAGTGAAAATAGTAAAAGGACAACCTTTTTCAGAGATACTTGTAAAATCTTTGTTTTACAAATAGCACAGCCAAACCCTCTTTATTTAGCCGTAAGTACAGTTAAGTACAGTTACCTATTTGTTAACTGTTAGGGCCCAAGTGATTTTTTTAGATCTACCAGCTGGCAAAATGGTTTTTTTTAGGCTTCCCCAGGCTTAGGAGGTCACACACACTGCACTTCTCAAGGGCCAACACTAAACGGTAAAGCCCTCTGATATCTCAGCTAGTGTTTGCTTCAGAGAAGGAACGGCCATCATTGTTTAATGTCCATTTGTATGTTTCGTTGAGCACCACAACTTTCAATCCTACCTTCCTTTATTCTTTCCCCCTCCTTTGCAAGATAACTAGCCCTTCTGATGTATAATCGCTGTGTTCTAAGTATTACCCATTCAACATTAAAATTTAAGTAAACTCTCTTATTTTATGAAATCTCTTCAAACCCTGCTCTATATTAGTAGAGCCTGTGGCATTCAAGTGTGGACATGAATTTTAGGTATATTGATAGTTAAGAACCCAAAAAAATTCCTCTCTTTCAATATAGTAAAATATCCACACCAGATATACTTAATGTGCTTGGGGATTATCATATCATTTTTGAACAGTATGTTTCTGAGTTTTTCCATACCCCTCCAGGACAGTCAGTGGTCCCATTGGTTTGGCATGCTTTATGGCACTGTGAGAAGACTGAAGCCATCCTGAATGCCTCTATACCTTTAAAGTTAGGCTTCAAGGATTCCAGTCATATGTTCCCAGTTGGACTCAATATGAGTTTCTCTTGGAGCCTATGGGCTTTGAAAATAGTCAACTTCCTCTAACTTTGCTTTCGTCTCCTACTCTAGTTTTGGCTAAGAATGGCCTTTTATGTGCCTCTATTGTTAATGTCAGCAACTTGTGGCTCCCGCCTCTTAGTAGTGATCAAACAATGGCAGTGTCCCCCGTATATTAATAATTGTAACAGGACTCATTCCTGCTCCGTGTTAAGCACATTAGTAAAACAGTGGAGCAGGAAAGATGACATACAAAATGAGAATTATTTTATTTCAACTCTAAGGGATTGTCATCAGGAGGAATAAACTCAGCAATTCCAGGAAATCTGTAGAAAACAAGAACAATTGTAATTGTATTACATGGTTCAGGGTGGCCAACTGAAAATATGGATAATTACTAAGGTTAATAATATACTTATACCTAGATGTTTATTGTAATAATGTTTTAAAATGTGTTTGGTATGGAGTTTGTACTTACCGGGTTTAACTGAGTGTCAAAAGACCCGAGTACAGAGTCGAAGGGATTTGTAGTCTTTGGTTCGTACCACCATTTGGGGTATTAGATTTGCCATATAAAAAGTGGGAGTATTATTTGTTATATGATGTGTTCTGGCTATTTATTTTAACTGATATTTTGTATAATAATTGAAAATGTATAAATGATATTAAAAGGTTTAATCTTGGACAAGAAGTATGGGAGATGTTAGGAACTTGCATGTTACCTGTCTTTGCTCCAGACCAAGGGACATACTTATTTAAAGAACAAGCAATAGGTGGGTAAGTTAGTTGTAAGAAAGTAGTTGGTGGTTGCCTGTTGTTAATAGTTGTCAGCAGTTGTTGCTAGGCAAAGTGAGTGTCATGCCTTCAGCTAGAACACCACCTACAGTGGACTACATTTCCCATAAGCCTCCTGTGTGAGCCCAGCCTCCTAATTATTAGCTGTGCCTGTGTCTCTTTCTCCCTAATATGTTTCCGTATATAAGCCCTCTTGTTTCTATGTATCTTTGCATAGTCTTGTTTGCCTGCCTTACGTTTCTGAACCATGGATTATTGTTCTTTCCTATTCTGGACTATCAGATATTTGTTTTTGGATTATTCTCTTGCCTGTTCCCTTATTTCCCTTATTAAACTGATTAAGTTTAACTGTATTTGACTCAGTTTCTATTGGCAAACGCTTACAGTGAGCAATGGGGCTCTTTTTGCCATTGCTGGAATATATGCTCAGTTTTACTATAGTTGGAAGTCCTTACATTTATTTTAATTTTACATTTGCCTTTTGATAAAATGTTTTTGTATTTTTTAATGCTCCTGTCATGATTAGGCTTGCTCCCATCACCAGACTTCTGGGAAAAATAAATCCCCATCATTTGCATCGCTACCACTTGCATTGTACACTGTAATCAAATGCCAGTGGTCAAAAAAGAAAAATACAAGACTGCCTTTTGCACTGCTTTTGGATTGTTTGAATTTAATCAGATGCCATTTGAACTCTGAAATGTCCCAGGTAACTTCCAGCACCAAGCATATGCTTGGAGATTGCCGGTACCAATCCGTTCTTTTGGAGCTTGATGATGCGATTGTGTTTTCTGCTATTGTGGAAGAACAAGAGGTGTTTGCTTAGCTACACAAACATTTGAAAGTTAACCTATCAAAGTGCAAATTTTTACATTATTTGACCATGTGGTCTCAGCAGAGGGTGTTGCAACTGACCCTGTCAAAATTGAGGTGGTCAAAGAGCAGAACTGACCCTAGTGCCTACAGGAAGAGGTCCTAAGTAGCATTCATAATGATCATGGACATCAGAGTCTAGAAAGAACCCTTCACCTGTTGAGTAATAAATACCTTTAGCCTAAAATATAGACCAGGACCTAGAATGGTGGTGCCAGCAATGCCAGAGATGTGTGCTAAGGAAGGCAGGCCAGCCCAAAGTTTTAGCATACCACTGCACACATGAGATCCTGGCTATTGATTTCACTTTGTTCATGCAGTGTACCCAAGCTATTCCAACCAAAAACCAACGGGTAAGTACTGTGGCCCAGGTGTTGGTGCAACATTGGTTTCATCATTTTGCATCTTCAGAACAGATACCAATATTTCTTGTGGCACATGAGCTATATATAGGCATGAAATCGATAAGTTTTGTGGTTTATTGCTAGCTGCTCGCCCCTCCACTACAAACAGTACAAGTCTTCAATGTGCTGATTTAGACGTTCTTGTATTTTAAGCCTGTAGTTTAGGTTCCAGGTTCCCTCTTGGCAGTGGTTTCTTTCTTCTTTTTGTTGCTGTTTTTGTACCCAATTGAAAATGGGCCTAGCTAGAGAGAATTATATAATATCCATGTGTCTAATTAAACTTCACTGTGTAGTTTGAACTGGGTTGATTTGCGACTGTGAATCACATGGGCAACCAAGCTGGTTGTTTTATTTTATTAAAGGAAATTAATAAAGATTGAACATTATATTTATTAAATTCTGTATTGTCTGAAATCATTTAAAGCAGAGCTATCCTTTGCTTTTGGTGTAAACTAAAGGGCAGTGTAGATGGGTCTGTACAGGGTAGGGTTTGCCATATTTACAGTTTCATGTGGAGTTCTAATTTGTGCATGAGTTATTACTGTAAGCCTCTCAATTTGCAGTTTGCAAGAAGGTAGGCATATATGCCCTTAAGATCATACAGAAATGGTGCCGAACCTGTAGCAACAGTGTTGTTTAATTCTATTTTGTGTATAACATGCTCCATTCCATGTGTATTCACTTTATCAGTGAGCTGTAGGCCTAAGTGTAAATTTGTATATGAAGAGATGCATTGTGCACATTGTCCTCAAATATTACATTTTTTATTGAACATACAAGTATGTTGATTTACATGTACAGTTTTATTATACACTGCCTGGCCAAAAAAAGATCACACTCCAATATTTCTTTGGACAACCTTTAGCTTTGATTACGGCATGCATTCGCTGTGGTGAAATGTTCTGCAATGTCACAACATTTATTTCTGTCCAGAGTTGCATTAATCCCCCCTCCGCCTCCAAGATCTTGTATTGATGATGGGAGATTTTGACTACTGCACAAAGTCTTCTCCAACACATCCCAAAGATTCTCAATGGGGTTCAGGTCTGGACTCTGTGGTGGCCAATCCATGTGTGAAAATGATGTCTCATGCTCCCTGAACCACTCTTTCACAACTAGAGCCCAATGAATCCTGGCACTGTCATCTTGGAATATGCCCGTGCAATCAGGGAAGAAAAAAATCCATTGATGGAATAATCTGGTCATTCAGTATATTCAGGTAGTCAGCTGACATCATTCTTTGGGCACATAACATTGCTGAACCTAGACCTGACCAACTGCAGCAACCCCAACAGGCTTGTACGGTAGGCACTAGGCATGATGGGTGCATCACTTCAGCCTCCTCTCTTCTTAACCCTGATGCACCCATCACTCTGGAACAGGGTAAATCTGGACTCATCAGACCATATGACCTTCTTCCATTGCTCCAGAGTCCAATCTTTATGATACCTATCAAATTGAAGCTGTTTTTGCTGGTTAGACTCACTGACAAGTGGTTTTCTTAAGGCTACACAGCTGTTTAGTCCCAATCCCTTGAGTTCCCTTTGCATTGCGTGTGTGGAAATGCTCTTGCCTTCACTATTAAACATATCCTTGAGCTCTACTGTTGTTTTTCTATTAAATGATTTCACCACACATTTAAGTGATCACTGATCACAATCATTCAAGATTGTTTCTGACCACATTCCTTCCTCGTAGATAATGTTTCCCTACTGTCCTTCCATTTTTAAATAATGTGTCGGACAGTTCTTAACCCAATTTTAGTAGTTTCAGCAATCTCCTTAGATGTTTTCTCTGCTTGATGCATGCCAATAATTTAACCCTTCTGAAACAGATTAACATCTTTTCCACCACCACAGGACGTGTCTTTCGACATGGTTGTTTTACAAATGAGAAGCCACTCACTGCATCAGTTAGGGTTCAATAACTTGTTGCCAGCGGAAACATAATCACCCATGCAGTAATTATCCAATGGGAGGCGCTTATCTATTTGCTTAGTCAAATCCAGGTGGTGGTGACCTTTTTTTTTTGGCCAGGCAGTGCATGTTAAGATGCACAAATTTTGATGATTGTAATTTTCATGACAATTTGTAAAGAATGTGCACACAAAATAACACTACACAACACTTAGTACGCAAAGAATGTGAACACTACATACACCAAAAGAATGAAAATACTACATTCCTGCTTATTTAAGTTTATAAGTACTTATAGCCTATTGTTGTGACTGCAAATTGTGAGCCTTCGAGGAAACTCATTACCAACACCAGTGTTGCGAGTGTCCTTCCTTATTTCTCCCTCATCACCATGAAACTGAACGCAGAGAACAAACCTGTTAGCCACAGTGTGCGTTAACTAATTAGAAAACACCAGTCCGCTGTCTAATCCTTGTCTGACTTTGTGCACCTCACCAAAAACACGTAGTAATGCAATTTAATTAGGGCATTGCCTTCTTAAACGAGTTTTTAATGATAAAACAAAAAACAAAAGTCCAAGGACAGCTAATAGCAAAGATAATTAACAATAACTGTCCCAGTTCCCCTCCTCTGGCATCTGGCATCAAGCCATGCTTCCCACCACATGTGTGGTTGTCCCTGTGTGGTTGTCCCTCCTCTCCTGCATGTAATCAGCCCCAGGTGTCTCCTGTTAGTATCTTATGTATTTAACCCATGTGTTTTCCCTGACTTGTTACAGGTCATTGTTAGATGTATTATTTTAGATGTACTGTGTTACAGTTTCTGTGTATTGGTTATACTGTGCTTTGTACCCTTCATTTTTATGGTTAGCCTTATCTGTATTTTTGTGTTTAGCTGCGTTTCTGTGTTCTGTTCTTTTGTTATACATTCTGGCTTTGTTTCTGTATCTGGTTTTCATCCTTGGACTGTCCGTGATTTCATCTCTCATTTTTGACCCTGGACCATCCCTCTTATCAGCATTTGCATCCTGCCTCAAATCGCTCATCATTACAGAACTAAGGACTCAATGAGAAAGCAACATTCTGGCATGTGGTTGTCCATTGGAACAAAACTTCACCGTTGGAACTTCACCAAAGCAGTCAATTAGTTCCGTCCCAATACTGCCAAGCCAGAGAGAGCAAATCTCCTGGCACTGTGGGTACAAAGGCAGCTCATGGTCACTCCAGGAAGTCTTCCATGGAAATTCCCCTGCTGGAATTTGCTAATGCCAAGAGCTTCACCATGCCATGCCACAGTTGCAAACAGTCAACATTGGGAGCCCTTACTGGAGAGGCTAGAGCAAGTATCAACTCTTTGCTTGCTGCCTCTGTCTCATGGCCCTTCTCAAGCCTTCCAGAAGATGGCATCCAGACACCTCCAGACTGCTGGTCTTCAAGCCCGCTCCTGAACCATCCCGTCTGGCTTCCTGTCACCTCCTGTGGTCACCCCGCCAGCCTTCCAGCCTCCTGGGGTCATCTTCATCTGCCCATGTTTCTCATCTCCTATTCCTGGGCCTATCAGCATTATACTTTTGGCCCCTGTGTCTACCATTGGGTCTGTCCCCCTGCCCATGACCACTTCAGTTTTCCTTCAGCTCATTGTCCAGTCCCCACTCATCCAGCACCCTATCCCGTCTCTTGTTATTTCTCCGTGTCCTGTTCTCATCCTGATCCTGCCTTCACCCTGGTTCCTGTTCCTATTCATGCCTATGCCTCGGCTTCTGTTCCTGCTATATTTTTTGTCCCTGACCCAGTCCGTGAATAGCCCTGTTAGCCTCGATATCTCTACTGTTGTGCTTCAGGAGCCATGTGTTCTGTCACAGTTGCCTGTCCTCTGGCATCGTGGTTCCCACAGCCACACCGCAGCATGTGATCTTTGTTTTGATTTCTTGTCTAGCCCTGTGTTTTGGTTCTGGGTTCTGCTTTAGCCATGCCCCGGTGTCTATCTTGTTATCCCTCCCCTGTCTAATCTGCCCCAAGTATCCTGTTAGTACGTGCCCGATCTGACATCAAATATCTAACAATGAACAGGAAAACCACAGGGAAAAGGCGGGGTTTATATACACTAGGTGCTATGTTAAATGTGCCATAATACAGCTTCTACATATCTTTTATCCTGTGTTTTCTTCATTCCTCATTTTTCTAGTTAGCCTTCTGTGTTTAGCTTTCGTGACATCTCAATGACACCTATGCAAATTGGACAAAATGTGTACTAGCATGTACCATATTGAGTCAGGTGGTGATTGAGCTATTGAGCTAGTTTGTGATGACGCAAACGTGCATCTATTCACCCTACTCTGGAGTAATGAACCGGGCAGGGTGACCGTGTGCTGATGCCACTTTTGTTCCCTTCTGCCTGGTTTTCTCAGAATTAAAATAGCTCTGCTTTAATAAGAAACATAGGAGGACACCGAAAGTGGTTCTCTTTGCATCAGAGATCAGATTCTTAGAATATGCATGACAATTTAAAATAAATGTACCTTCTTAACCTAATAAATGTCTCCATTTGTGTAACGGTGAGGAGGCAAACGCATGTGCGGAGAAGAGCGAGATTTATTAAGAGCAAACCCAGATCCAGAGTCTTTATAACAGCCCCTGGTTAATTTAGCAACATGGAGAGTCCAGGATACATAATCACAAATAAAAGCACACGAAGAAAAACGGGGAACTCAGTCTAGAACAAAGAGACCAGGAACAATACAAATGAAGGATAAGAATAACAAATAATTTTTAAATAAATATGGCTCTACTTACATACAGGCTTCGCTGCACAGGCTAGAAATTACATACTGGCTTCACTATACATACAGGTTGTCGATTAAATACTGAACATAACAAGGCTAGAAATGAGGAACAGGTGAAAGTAATGCCAGGCGTGGAAAACCAAACGAGAGGCGGAGAAAACGAAACTAAGGTACGGATCCAAAATAAGGAGGTAAAACAATCACAGAAGACAGGGAAACAGTAGAAATATGGACGCTAGGAGAGTGAGAGATTATTCTGGTGTTCTTGTTGTCACATCTGTGGTTTCCAGCCTGCCCCAAGAGCACTACATTACCCATAATCCCCCAGTTCCCTATTGCCAGCCTATTAGTGTCACCTGTGCCCAATTACCCTTAAAGTTTTGTCTAGTTAAACCTGTGTCTGTTAGTCTTTGTGAAGTCTCGCTTCAATGTGCATAGCGTTTCTAAGATGTTCCGTTGTACTTACCTGATTAGTGTGGTTCTGACCTTATGCTTGTCTTCTTTGATTTTGCTCATTGTCTCGCTCCCTGTCTGCCATCTCATCTAACGTTTCTGCTGCTAGACCTGGTTTTTTTGTTTTTTTTTGGATCTCCCTGTTATGCCTTAATTAAACGTTTTGGCTCTTAATATGCTTCCTGTCATGAAACATGACACTTGCAGGATTCCTGAATGTCAGTGATGTCATGAGGTCAGTGAGGGGATTGAAGCTCTGAAGTCATAACAGACACATATTTTAACAAAACAGTCCGAGTTAGTTCTCTGAGTCTCTGATCAAATTCAGTTTAAATTTCACATCCTATAGTGTTTCTCCTATGAGATAATATTTACAATAATGACTTTGTTCTGGTACCGAGAAATCACATTTTTCATACATCGTACCGGTTCAAGTCATATTAAGATTTGTGTTTTTTGGTAGACAGCGGTAGGCTAGCATTTTAACAGTGTGACCAGCTTGACATAAAGGTTATTGTTTTGGTCTAACTGTAACGTATGCACACACGTAGAAGAAGGTCGAAAGGTTTTATTTTAGCAACCAAACTAATGCATGCAGTAAAACAGGTAAGCGTGGTCGGGTCGGTCCAGGGTCGAAGCACGGGGTAGCATTCAGGAGACGTCCGAGGCTCGGGCAGGAGTCCATAACCGGGAAACGTAAAACTTCGCGACTAGTATACAGGGAGGAGAAGCTGATAAAGGGGTTGGTAATGAGGGGAATAGGGATCAGGTGTGTGCTAGAATTCCAGTGAGTCAGATCGTGGGGTGTGTGAGTGTGCGGGGCTGAGGGTTGTTCCTGGTATTCGTAACACTATCAATGGTGATGAACTCATGTCTCTCTATAATATTTGCTGACATACCCTCTCCTGTTAATCTGCATTCATCTTCCACTCTGACAGCAGAGGTTGTAGTCCATGCTAAGAAGGCAGGAAGAATAGGAAGGAGCCATTGACATTATGGGTAATTTGTGGAAATATGAGTTCACTGGTTTATTAGCGGTGTCTTGCACTGGCCCACGCCCACGCAAAAATGCATAGAGTGTGTATGTATCATCCACACAGACACGTTCACTTTCAGCCCGTCAATCACCAATCCCTCCACCAATCATGACACACAACCACGTTCTTGTTTACAATCACCTATTTACTAATTATCACATACACCTACACTCATTACTACCCCCTTACTTAAGCCAGGACCAGCCGTCAGTTCTTCGCAGTGACGTCACCCTCGTGAGAGCGTGTCTTGTAAGCCTATGAACTTCGAGACTGCTCAGCCTTCCTTTTTCCCCTTGTTGTTTTTTTTTATTTGTTTGTTTTTGTTAAAGCTCATTTTTGTTTACTTCTCACTTGTGTCTCACTCCTTCACCCAAAGATGTCACAACTGGCTCTGAGCTAGACACTGAAAACCATTTAGATCCTTGCTTTGCCTGTCTCACCTTGTATATATTGTAATAACCTACTGTGAATTTTCTGTAATTCTCAGTTGTCTTTAGTATGTATGACCATTTGCATGTTACCTTTTGCTATGGCCTACACCACTGGATTTGTTTGCCTGTGCAAACCTAACTAAATACCTTGTATATATCTTATTAAATAATGTAGGTTGTAGAGAGGAGGGAACCCAACACCATTTTCATTTCTTCTAGTTATCAATATATGCAGAGTTGGTGAAGACATGTATTTTTGTTTTATTACCTTCACTAAGCTAGAGATGTTTTACTGTTATTTCATCCAGTGTTCCCATAATGGTTGCAGAGGTTTAAATGATGCGATTGTCAATATTTGTTGTGAAACTCATCAGCCACCTGTGACGATGCCCTACACCCCATCCCCCCAACTCACCCCCAGCTTCGTTCTTACAGCAATGGCAGCTTGTGTGGCTTTGTTTGCTTTAATCTTCTGTTTTTTCATCTTTTGTTTTCTGTTATAATTTGTGCCACATGTCCCTCAGATGGTGAGTGTTCTGCTACATTCACCAGACCACCTAGCCAATTGTGATGGTTTATTTTGATAATGTTTTGCATTGTCATTATGTTCAGATAACAAATAATAATAATTACAATCAATAATACAATAAAATCAATAGCCTATTTTGCCATGACTTTATTTAATCCCACATCTTCCTTCTTCTATGTTTCTTAAACACTACCACCACCTATGCAGACAAAGGGCAAGATGGTATCATTAGTACACATCATCTTAAACCGAGATTTAGCTGTCACTTGCACTTCAAAAAAATATATTAACAATTTCATTTATTCCACAGAACCAACAGTTCCTGGTATATTTATGTGTTGAGTAAATATTAGTGCAGTCTTATGCCCCTGCCAGTACTTAACCAAAGCCCACCCACAGCTCCCTTCCACTTCTCCATTTGCAATCACTGTGTCACTGTGATGCCTCTTGTTGCCCTTATAAACTGGTAATGCTGGTAAGCATTTTTTGTTTTTGTTTTTTTTGCCTTGTTTTCTCAACTTGCAACTCACCCATACCTCAATATCACACATTTGAATTTCTTTTTAAAATCACCTTTAGAATGGAACACAATCACATACACCACCCATTTGGTTCCCACTGTGAGCTGCAAACAGTTGTGGGTCTCTTTTCCCCACATATGTCAAAGTGGGTGTGCTGAGTTTAGTCATCATAACAGATTATGCCCACTCTGTTATACTTATTCAATATCTGCAAGAGCAACTTTACAGTCATAGTGGGAAATGGAAAATTGAAATGGTAAAAAGTCAGAAAAGTATAACAAATGTTTAATTAGCAAGCGGTGCTTGAAATGTTTCCAACATTAGGGTGAGAATGTTGAACAGACTATTGTTTTAAGCAACTTGATAAACTTTGGCAGAATTATTTTGTCATTCTTCACTAAGAAACTGACTGCAGTTTTCAGTGTGTTTATGATAGTTCCCACAACTGATTAAAATTAAAATATTACAATGACACTGCTCAGTTGTATAAATTAGCTGTGAAGAAAAATGAACATGATTAAACCTTGCAAATGATCCAACACGGTAAGAGCAGATGAACATAGAGCACTTACCCACAGATACACTGCACATAGTAGAACTTTAATCATTCCAACAGTGCTAAAACCCACAAAGGCCCACAAGGCAGTAACTTCCTCCGGTTTAATGTGCCCCATCCCAGTACACTGCATCTCAGTGGCTTGAGGAGCTAACACAGCAGCGAGGAGCAGAGCAGGTGCTGTTACACTAGCACATTCTAGGAAAATTGAAAAGACTTCAGGAAAAAAAAAAAGGCCAAAACTAAAACTTTTCAATACACAATTACCAATAAACATGAAATTCGGGTAAATTAGGATTTTGTCAGAAAGTCGGAGAGAGAGAGAGAGAGAGAGAGAGAGAGAGAGAGAGAGAGAGAGAGAGAGAGAGAAAGGAAAGAAACCAAGTTCAGCAAACTCAGTGACCTGATTAAAAATTCAAAATTTTAAGTAGGACATTTAATTTGTTTACATTCATAAAGCACTTTAGTAGGGATACCTGAGACATTCAGCATGACAAGAGAGTGGTTATTTGTTTTTCCAACTTTTGCAATTAGGGAGCACTTGTATAGCCCCGTTTGTCTTACAGTGACATTCTTCAGGACAAGATCATTTTTTTCTGTGAGAGATGCTACATTCCGAGAGCTTGGATACAGCTCTGGTTCCAGATTCCCATGTCTTCTCCTAATAATGCCCTCATCACCACTTCCATTAACCTGGCAAAATAAATCAAAAATCTTTTGTTGTTTTGGGCATTTCTAATATTTTAACAGAGTTAACTGTACTGTGCAGGTATAGTATTGTAGCAACCAAAGCACTTCTCTATCAGTGCAGTCAATTGATTCAAACACTCTCTACATTTGAAGAAAGTTAACCAACAAACATGCTGTGAGACTGTCCAGGGAGTTGTACCTTGTACCATGTGATGGATGTGTATGCATGACTATAAGCAGCTGGGTTGCAGGGCAGGGTGATGTTTTGATTGCAGTCTGACTTAATTATCATAGTTTCATCTGTGGCTGTGGAGAAATGAACTGTGCAGACACCTGCACACAAAGCTGGAGGAACCACCATAAAATGACCCAATTTTCTTTGCAGAAAGGCACTGTATAGTGATTCATTATCAGAACAAAAAGTGTCATTTACAATAGCTGCAAGCAAAAACAGAATTAATAAAGCCCATATTCCATAAACCAACAGTTCATTTTCATACTTTCATACTTTTCATACTTTCATTTCATATTTTCTGTTTTGTTTACAGCAAAAAAGAAACCCCCTTCCTGTTTTGACCTGAGAAAAGAGAACATCTTTGGCAGTTGCTTTGAACACCACTCATTTCATATAAAATTTCCGTTCATGTCTGTTTATAACCTCCTCAGACATTTTCTGAGAAGTACGTAGGAAAACGTATTCACATTAAAACCACAGCGGTACGACTGAAAATGTCAGGTTTACATAGTATGATTTTCACCTCTAGAGTTCCTTGGTAACAGATTGTAACATCTCACTGTTTTAGGGTTTGATATTCACAGCTTACAAATACTGTTACACACACTAATTAGGTTCATCCATGCTTAAGAGGCATAATAAAGTGAATTAAAGGGCAGTGAACATTTCACATGGTTTAAAATTGTTCCTTGGACATGATTTTGTATTCAATTTCATGGCCAACTTGGGTACATATCAGTAACTATTTTTACCAAGGTACTAATTGTTATATTAGATAAATTCATCAGCTAGAGTTTACTGGGATAATTATATATTAACTTGAGATGGTTTGTCTTTAGCTTAATAGTACCTCTATAAGCATAACCCACACAAGGAATATGAAATTAACCACTGTTCAACAAATCCGCATTTCAGTCTTGAATTTCCTACTCCAGGGCTATCCCTATTCCAATTTACTCAAAACCTATCATTATATGAATTTAAGGAAATAAAATCAGAAAAGTTGCTTACCTAGTATTTTCCAACATGTTGATGTGATCATATTTCTTCAGAAGTTTATGCTTTTCTGTCAGGTTTCACCTTTTGATTATGTGTGCTGTAAGCTGTGTACACATGTGTATGTGTGTGTGTGTGTGGGGGGGGGGTGCTCAGTACAATGTGGGAGGAAATCTGTTTTATATTTTGCACTTCAGAAAAAGATTTATTTATATATTTTACATTATTTATATATTTTACATTCATATAGTGTGTCTTGGCATATTGGGAAGGTGAGCGACCAAAAAAAAAAAAAAACCTAAAGATTTATGAATGAATTTCAAATTTTATTAATACAAGGAAGCATGTTTCATTTTTCTGTAGGGTCATCTGTTTCATATAATTGTTCAAAGGAACAGACATACATATATATATATATATATATATATATATATATATATATATATATATATATATATATATACCTTTATGACACTAAAGCAGTTCAGTCATTAAACACTCAAAACATGCATGCAACATTATGCAACATTATGCAACAGGAAACTCTAACTGTAACTACATTAGCATGTGAGTCACACTAGCATGTGAGTCACATCCACAAACTGCTCTACTCCTGGAGGAACCAAGTAAAGCCAATCAACCAACCATATGCCCACCTTGTTCATCATCTCCTGAATACTAAAGTCCTGCACCTGTCATTTCCTATTAACCTCCCTGTGTAATTCATCTCTCCCTACTTCCTCACTGTGAGGTTTTTTTTCTCTCCCTATACTCAGTAGTTTCCTACTTTTCTGGTATGCTGATTCTCTTTTCTGCTATTCTTGTTCTCTTTGGCCCACTGTACCACTCTATGTCTGACACTTTTGTACCTTTTGTTCTCTGTTTTGTTTTGTTTTTTGGAATTGTGCAACCTACAGAACATGTTTTTACTTTACAGAAATCACAAGAAATTTCCCAAAATACATATTTTGTTTCTCTTATACACATTGTAGGTTCACATATTTACAAGACTTGTTTTTTGCTTGTATCGCATTTTATTCTTGTACAGCAGAGATAGATTATCCCCATATTAGTAATGGTAAGCACCCCCAGGATTATTAGGAACAGAGGAATATTACTCAGACTCAGCCTAGTCTTCATACCTGGAACTATTTCACTATGCTGATGACGTTTTGAGCAACCTGAATGCAAATATTAAGTAAACACAACAAACACAAAACCAAAAAATAAATTTATTGTCAGCTCCTAGGGAAAACTACACACACACACACACACACACACACACACACACACACACACACAAACATTTACTGTTTACTTACTGTTTAGAAATATTGCCTCTTGCCTCAGTAATGTTCATTTTATTTTTAACATTATTTTATTCAGCTGTGGATTAATACAACATTTGTCAGATATTTTTAAATGTATCTATGAACGTGAGAAAATATGAAATGCTAAATAAATAAATAGAAAACTAAACAGAGATGGTGGCTGGTGAAGGGTGAAGTATTGACCATGAAATAATGCCTGTATTGGCTGGAAAAAAAAAAAAGAAGAAAAAAAAACAAAAACCTGTTTCCATATTGTTCTATTTTTAAAACCATAGTCTTAAAACCTAAGTCCATTTTTTACATTTTCAGTTTCAACCTGTGGTTGCTCCATGTTTAAAATTACACAAAATACAGTTACAGTTACATAAAATAGAAAAAGAAATTAAAAACATAAAATAGAAAAAAAAACATGAAATAAGATCATTAAATGTACTCTGAAAAAGTCTTATTGTTTTAGATTTCAATGTTTATCAAGGTATGCTGACGTTCCCTGTATTTAACAAAAATGTATATTTGGTGTTTTTTAATTCATTCTAAACTATTAAACTGAATGATTCTTTAAACTCAGTCACCACAGTTCTGAGTTAAAATGTCTTAACTCTATTCTACCAAGAAATGAAGCCATCATATTAAAGATGCCAAAAACATTGCACTAATGTGTAATTTAGAAATTTGAATGCATGATTTTCTAAGATTTAAGATATTTCACTGCTTAACACATTTTCTTTTGTTCTATTATTGACATTTCACTGTGCATTTATATGTATTCTGTACATGAAAGAAATCTCTTCCATCAGCTGACACAAGCAGAATCAGTGTGTTTATGTTTTAACTGGAACAAGCTGGACAGGGAATGTCACTGCAGCACTAAATAACTCACTTTTGAGATATCTGACTCACCTGGTGGATAGTACTCATAGTCTCCATCCTGAATATAATGACCCACAGGAGGCCAGAGAGCGCAACGGTAACGCCCACAATCCTCCCCTCCAGCCTCGGGGACAAGCAGAGCATAATGACCTCCCACTTTGTAGGGCTGACTGGCATATTTATATAGGA
Organism: Electrophorus electricus; assembly: GCF_041902795.1. NCBI lineage: Eukaryota > Metazoa > Chordata > Actinopteri > Gymnotiformes > Gymnotidae > Electrophorus > Electrophorus electricus. The sequence continues at coordinate 8,336,099 of NC_137521.1, read as the reverse complement.
AAGTCAAACGTGTACGCAGATCTTTCATCACAAGACCAGTTAACACATTAGAACCCTCTTCCACCTGGGATAATTAAATTAAAATACATAAATTATGCTAAATTAAAATTTTGGTTAGTTCGCTACGTAATTTCAAATTAATCTTTTCAACATTTTTTTTTGTTTAGGCTAAAGGCAATAATAATAAACATGTTTTATATGCAAGTAATAACATATGTTTTGTGCCACACAAACCTTGTACCAGGTGATTTTCCGATACTGAAGTCCTTGTTCAGCGGTTACATGGCACGGTATCTGTACGTCTACGAAACGCTGCTTGTCATTTACCGACATGGACAGGCCAAGCAGATTGAAAACTGGGGACAATAAAAAACAAAAACGAACTGTATTTGAAAATTTCTCATAGCTTTTTTGAATACATAACATCTGTTAACTACAAAGTTTAAACTTTTTGCTCATTTAAGGCATGTAGACCATTTTAGACCTACGTAGACTACATTAAGTAAGCGAAAAATTATTTCAAGTGAAAGTCTATCAAATTGTTAAGTCCTCGTAGCAGGTATAACCACCAACCATTCCTAGTATCGTTTTCGTTGTTTACATTCGCTTCTCTTCCGTATCGATTTATCTCCACATCATAAAACTCCTTTTTACACCCAAGCATTATATTCATTGTAGATGCCAGAAAGCAACTTACGTTTTGCTCTAGTTGGAATTTGGTCTTTGTTTTGTACCAGCTAGAGTTGTTTTGATCCAAACTATAACAACGGTCTTTGTTTGAACCCTTTCTCGTTGGTTGGCTACAGTAAAGCCTGTAGTATATTTGGGCGTGCAGTAGTAACTACCTGTAAACATAGCCTACTTGGAAGCATACGTTAAAGAAAATAATTATGACAGATGTGTTGTAATAAAAACGAGTGGTGTCCACTAATTAATTAGTCTTATTGCACTGTTACTGTTTTTAGGGGTTTAGGAAAGGCAGGTCATTTTGACCCTTGGGATTAATTTCAATTTACAGAATCCAGAGAGATTTACAGAAGTGCTTTGTTTTCTCCTTCAACAAATTATGCTAAAACAAAAAAGTCACTAGAGTCTAAGTATCTCTCTATCTCTCTCTTTCTGTGTGTGTGTGTGTGTGTGTGTGTGTGTGTGTGTGTGTGTGTGTGTGTGTGTGTGTGTGTGTGTGTGTGTGTGTGTGTGTGTGTGTGCGTGCATGCGTGCGTGTGCCTTGTGTGTGCTGTGTGAAAGTTTTGTGTGTGTGCATTAATGTAATGTGTTTTGTTTTGTTTCCTTAATGGTCATTACCAAAGAGTGGGGCAAGAAATCGGAGTGACCTACAAAGTATGCAATAAGATCAGATTTCTGGAATTTTTAAGTGCTTTATGATATAATTCTTATATTATATATCTTATAATGATATATTCATTTCTTTTAAAATTGTATGCAACTTAACATAAAATGCACTCATAACTGATTTTCAGTATAGAAAGTTTCATTTACTTTCACATTTTTACTTATTCAGGTATTTTGAATTAATCCCATATTGGGTCTATGTGGTAGGTCAATTAGTTCATTAATTAATAATTATTAACAATTATCACATATGCAGTCCTGTGCAAAAGTATTTGGTCACCCAATATAATTTTTGAAGGCCCTAACAGTCAGGTAAGTGGTGTTTATATGCCCTTCAAAAAATAAAAAACTTTTTGATCTGTAGCTCATGTGTTTCAGAGCTTTTGAAATTGGTGTTAGATATTTTGAGGTCAGACCTAGAAGCAAGGTTTGAGAACCAAACCTGTGTTCTTCCAAAAATTTCACAATCTATCAATACATTTTGGGGGGGGCAAGGGGGAATATGCACACAAAAATCCTGTTACTTTTCATTGTATTAGTGTTTATTTACATTAATGTTTTAGGCATTCATGTTTATTTACATGCTATAGTGTTTTTATATGCTGATAAAAACTGCCTAAATAAAAAGCTTGTTTTGCAGTGCCCTATGACTTTTGCACAGTAATGTAGTTGCTCTGAAGGTGCATGTTTATAAATCTATAAATGGCTTTGAGTCTAAATATATTTTTGACACACTGGAGTAGTACAGTCTCGGTGGGTCTCTTAGATAAATAGGTATTGTTCAATTAGCAGTACCAAGAATTAGAACAAAACATGCTGAGGCATCGTTAATTACTAGCCTACCCACAGCTGGATCCAACTAGCATAGGGTCTGAGGCCCCAAATTTAGCTGTCATTAAATCCAGAATAAAAACATTTCTGTTCTCATTGTCATTTATTCTTTTTTTCTTTATCTTTGTACATTTAACATCTACATATTTTATTTAATGTATTTATCCTTTAAAGTTCTGTATTCATTTATCAATGTTAAGTAAAGCAGCATTCAATACTGCATTATTACATTTGCATATGAAATGTGCTATACCAATCATATGAAAAACTAAGTACAGAAAAAATGTAAAAAGGTCCCTTTTGGAAAACTCAGGACATCATGGGTTTGTTTTGTGGTCTGTATCTAGGCTTTCCTTCCTTTCTGTGGCCCACTGCACTTCCTCTCTGCATCTTGCACACCTAAACAATCAGCAGACATACAAGAAATGAACACCTAAAACAAAGCTCACATATACAGAGGAAAGAGCATGGGTGTTAAGGTTGCAAGCTTTTTTATTTCTGATGTCAAACCTAAGTCATATACTTACATCTTGTTATCAGTGACTTATTATTTATAATTGTACATGCTAAATAATATTTGACTAGCATGATTAAAACTAACTGTTGCAGAATACAATGCTGAACATTTGCCTGCAGCTTGTGTGTAGTATTTGAAGTTTGTTCTTGAATTATACAAGAACACAGTTCACATGAAGTTTGTTTCCTTTCACGGGTGAGAAGTAAAACAACAGCCTAGATTAGCTTCTGAATTTAGAAACGCAGGCAGGGAGCTTTTTCTTCATTTGCAGCCATCCAAACCTTTTGTGGCCGATCATGTGGCTATCTTATGTTTAAACTGAGAGTATGTGTGTGGGGGTGAGAGAGAGAGAGAGAGAGAGAGAGAGAGAGGGGAAAGAAACCAAGTTCAGCAAACTTAGTGACCTGATTAAAAATTCAAAATTTTAAGTAGGGCATTTAATTTGTTTACATTCATGAAGCACTTTAGTAGGGATACCTGAGACATTCAGCATGACAAGAGAGTGGTTATTTGTTTTTCCAACTTTTGCAATTAGGGAGCACTTGTATAGCCCCGTTTGTCTTACAGTGAAATTCTTCAGGACAAGATCATTTTTCTCTGACTGAGAGAGCAAAAGAGAGAAGGGGACATTATTTGATCTCACCCAGATTGCTGTGGAGCAGATGACGACTTTGGCCACGCCAAGGATTAAAAAAAACAGCAGAAGCCACATATCTGAAACCTCCTCCAGAGTAAAAGGGCATGTAGATGTGAGAACCGTTGAGGCACTGATACATTCTGGAAAGAAGTGAAAGATCAGAATTCTTTTTTCCCAAGAAACATATTACAGTTCAATCCAGTGCCTGGTTGTGCCCATATATAAATTGTCACAAAAGAATGAAACCCACCAGATTCGAGAATCTGATATCTAATAATTTGTGCGCGTAATAGAATTTAACCTGTTAGTGGTACTGATCAGTTGTTTGATTCAATGTGGTCCTTTAATTCAGAAGACAGAAGTACAGTAAGGGTGATCCCACACACACCTGAAACAGTGAACGAGACATGCGAGTCCATATCTCTACCCCCAATGTCTGCTCCCAAGGAGCAACGGTACTGTCCAGAGTCAAGGGGCTGCACATTCTGCAACACCAGGGTCTCTCGCACACCCAGAGATGCAGGAGAGGAGTTATTATAAATTGTCACTTCATTGCTTTTCCTTTTAATGATGGCAATGCTGTCTTTAAACCAGACAATGTAGCGATACTTGACCATGTGATCCCTAGCTGTACAAGGCAGTTCAATGTCATCATTGCAGCTGGCTTGGATTACAGAACGGTCCCTGGCCTCCAGTATCCCACAGTGCAAAGCAAACACAAAAAGCCATGCTGGAACAAAAATGAAAGTCAATTTATGTGGGAGAGATTATAATCTTGTGTTATGTAGGTGAGATAATTAAGATGATAATAGTAATTTATTATATCCACTGAAATACTGAGAATAAAAATAATGTTATCAAACCTAACATCAGCCAAAATAAATCATTATGTATAAATATCTTCCTAAGAACATGATCTCAGGAAGTAAAGTTAAAAACTCTGAGCTCTGAGTACCCAGAACCTGTTACAGTTACAGTCTCAGTTTCAGAGTGAGACTAACATCCATAATAACCCACATGATATTCCCAAGCAGTTCTCAAAAGATCTTATTGGGTAACCATAGCCATGAAGTTACGGAACAAAATAACTGTTTCCAACCAGCCCAAAATAACGAAAAAGGAGGACAGGAAAGTGGCTAAAACATAATGCTAAATGCTAAATTTTGTTAAATGCATATAAGCTCTATAACAATCAGTACAATAAACAGTAAGTACTAGATTTAGTCAGCATATAATTACTAGAGTTTTAGTTAATCAACAAATGAGCAGGGTCAGTGGTCATTTAAATAATCCACAAACATATGGGTTTTTTAAGAGTAATAAACTTTTAAGAACAAAATCTACAGTAGAAGTAAGGTATCTATTTATCAATATTAACCAGCTACATTTCCTTTCAACTATGCTACTAGCTTTAGTCAGCGGTACATGTTTGACACATCGTATATAATTATATCAATTTTTATTATCAGATGATGTGACCTAACATATTTACATTTTGAAAGGATACACTACGTATACATAGTATGTATAATGAGTATTAATAGTATAATATGGCTCTACTTAACAGTAAAGTTAACCTTTAAATGGCTAGATATTTCATTTAACTTACCCAATACTCCCTTGTGCATTGTGAACTCTTCTTATGTTCAACACCCTGAAAAATTTCTACTTAATAACAAAAAAGCTGAGAAAGAATACAAGTCAGTTTCATTTTGCTCACGATTTGCGTGTTACGTTGATATAGACAGGCACTTTGGTTTTTCGCTGAAGGCCACTTTCTGGTGATTGCTCAGGAGAGGGTTTCTCTAAGGATGAGTAATGTACCAGTATCTTGCCCCACAGCGCCCTCTATCGTATTGCTGCAAAGGAACGTACAGTATAATTCTCGTGAAGTCCTTCATATAATAGGACAAATTCATTTAAATAGCCCAAACAGTCTACATTGTTCATTTGTTCATTTATATTATTGTTGACATTTTTTTAATCAGGAGACTCATTTTTTAAATTAGTGTTTGTTAGAGCACATCACATCTCTCTCTCTCTCTCTCTCTCTCTCTCTCTCTCTCTCTCTCTCTCTCTCTCTCTCAGTGGGGGAAAAAAGCTAAAAAAAGAGAGATCCAAAATTCTTTTTGTAAAAACTTTTGATTCTAATACCACAACAAAATCAAACAAGAATTTGACTTTATTCACTGTCCAGATCTCTATTGACGTTTATGCAAATGAGTGCATATTTGATTAGATAATGTATCATTTGCATATTTAAACATAACATTTCAGAAAACTTGCAATACAAAAGTATTTGTCCTAATTTAAGTAATCAACTGGAAAAGTTTCATGGTGATATAGTTTAGTTAAAATCTTTACTCATCACCTGTAGTGTCTCTATTTTATGCGAGACTCCTGCACTGCATATGATGAAATAATAGTTGACTGATAAGTCAAGATAACTTTAGATGGCAATCATGACAAACATGAGCTTCTTCAAAGCGTTATAGCACTGCATAGGATCGTCATGGCTGAGAATCATCCAAATGTGGCTATCCATGCAACATGCATCCGAACCATAGACCATATACAGTGGTGTAAAAAAGTGTTTGCCCCCCCCCCCTTTTTTTTTTTTTTGCATGTTTGTCACACTTAAATGTTTCAGATCATCAAACAAATTAAAATATTAGATAAGGATAACACAAGTAAACACAAAATGCAGTTTTGAAATGAAGGTTTTTATTATTAAGGGGAAAAAAATCCAAACCTACATGGTCCTACATGACAAAACATGCAAAAAATAAGATATCGGGAAGGTGGCAAAAACATTTTCACACCACTGTATGTGAGTTGAACTAGTAAGCTGTCGTCATTAGTTAAAAACTACTGGAAAGATAGCTTTGGATTGCAGTAGTCCGTTTAGTGTACCAAAACAAAAAACTGCACTATGTCCTTTATAAAGTGAAATAGGACCTTCTGAAATGTAAAAAGGTAATTTAAGTAATGAGTGTATGTTTTTAAGGTATGAGGCACTTCATATGGGGTTGTGCAATATTCAGGGTAAATATGGTACTTTCCACCAAGTTTCAAGGTTTACAATGAGGCAGCACGATGCACACAGAGGACGGCATGTGTTTGTGCAAACTATCGTGTATGAAGTTTTAATGAAGCTAGGATTTAAAGGAAAGTCCGCTTGTTTGTTGTCTCTGATGGAGTTATTACATTACCACAAAGAGGTATGTATGTATTTGGAGTTACGCTAAATAAACTGTATGCAGGAAAGATTGTGCGTTGTGTGGATGGAGTTGCTGGAGTTAATAAGTTCCTGCTGCCTACAGCTATATTCTGGGTATGTGTTTTTGATTAAATTATTGTGTAATGAAGTACGGATAATATTTCTGTGCAAGCTTTGATGAATAGCTTATAACATTTGTATTTGTGGCTGTTTCAGATATGGTTTGTGTCACTGTTCTATATAATCATTTATTATGTTCTTGACAATTCTTGAATTGGAGTGTTGGTGATTTGCATATTTGTACAGAACACTACACTGAACAGAGCTCGATCTGCTGCTATTACACAGACCACTGTTAGAAGTCTCATCATTATGTTTTAACCAGTTTATTTAAACTTGTAAATATATGGTCACTGTAACATCGCTGCTGGCCCGAGTGCTGCAGGGTGCAGGGCAGGGCACACAGACTCCCTTGACAATGTGAAGCATTTAATGACATTAAACATACACAACAAGGGTGGCACTCACACATAACGCTGACGGAAAACATGACTGTACGCTTAACGTTAAACACAGAACACCGATACATTAATATACCATTACACAAAACAACGTTACGGCTATGCAAGGATTGACACAGATGTAGCAACAATGACCAACAAAGGGGAGCACACACGGACAGGGGTTTAAATAGAGACAAGACATTAACATTAAACCCAGTGCACCTGTGTGCAATCCCCGGGGGGGCGTCGTTACAACACAAGCACAGTACATATGGATCCCCTTGCACGCGGTGGGCCGTACCACGTGACTTATGGGGTAGGAGCAGTCCGTGACAGTCACAATAAATACTGTGTAGCTGGTCTGTGGGTACAGCTCAGGTGCTACATAAAAACAAAAGCGATGATGACAAGAGAGTTAGGATTGAACTGGCTGCATTACATAATGTAGTATTTTAGCACTTTGAAGAACGAAGAAGCTCTATGACAGTTTTTTTCCCATTGTATACAAATAATGGAACTCTATGGAACTATGACCAATTCTGAAGACTTGAAACTCCTGTATCAACAACATGACTCCAAACTGCTAACCTAAGCACAATTCCATTTGTTCTCTCTTGTATCATTCTAAATCAGCTTTTCAAATCTCTAAACACGAATTGTATTTAGCACACTTAAAACACCTAAAAGCAAGAAGAAGCTGTAACTCATGAAGCCAAAACATATATGAACACTTCTGATAGTAGTGTTACGAATTTATCTGTAAGATATAAGCGTATGATATATGTGTTGTTTAGGTGGAAGGAGAAGAAAGCACATGGTTTTGAGTGCTGTTTTTTTCTGCAGGCAAATGGTGTAGTTATGACAATTTAGTCTTGTGTTTAGTTTTAAGAAATTGAGCCACTGTTTCTGGAAATGTGTTTAAATATTTGGGAAAAACTGTAAATGGGTCATTAATTCCCTGCCCTCCACTCCTCAACATGCTCCTTGAGAATTCAATTTGTTGTTACAAGTCAAAATTTCATCTTTGATATCAAGCTGCTACTTGTATCACTGATGTAATTTTAGGCTAAAACAGCTATCTCATACATGGCCACTTCCATGTGGTGGGACTCGCTCTACTAAGCATAAACTGGTTCATTTGTCCTATGTGAGCTGCACTTTATAGGGGAAAAAAATCACTTTCATAAATACTGTTTGCTTCTTTTTTGTGGTAAAAATTACTTCTTGCTCCTTTAAGCACTTTGCAGATGAGAAAGTTGTGGTTGCATTACATTTGACAGGTATATAGGTAATGATGGACCTGACTAAGCAGAGCTAATGTCAGCCAACTTACCCAGCTAAACTTTTAATTCTACCTACATTTCTATAAATGGAAATATTTACACTGGTGCCATGGGCCCTTAGTTCCACCTAGTGCAGGACAATGCCAGGCCTTACGCGGCCTAACGTGTGTAGGCTTTTCCTTGATGATGAAGGCATTGATACCATTAACTGGCCCTCACATTCCCCAGACCTGAATCCAGTTGAGAACCTCTGGGACATTATGCATTCGTGCATCCGATACTACAAAGTAGTGTCACAGGCTGTCCAGGAGCTCACTGATGCCTTGATCCAGGTCTGGGAGGAGATCCCCCAGGACACTAACAATCAGGAGCACGCTCAGGAGTGCATACAGGTACATGGGATACTACTGAGTAACATTATGAGACATGATAAAATTAATTCATTCATTGGATTGGATGTGATTTCAGATTTGTATTTTGATTTTCGATGTGATTTTGTTCTCAATGAAGTACAGTATCAGTAGACAAGATTTTCAACTCTCATTTTTCATTCACGATCTCTTAATTTTTGAGCAGTGTAAATGCATTATTGATAGGCTACTCGTTGTGTTTTGTTTATTATTTGTTTATTGTTATTATTGTCATTATTATAGCATTGTATTTATTGTCACAAATTAGATATAGGCAAGAGGTATGCTGATATCACTGGCATTTTTGTATATTTTTCCCTACGTTTGTACTTTAGGGCTATTGCAAAAACACTTAAAAGAATCAGAAACACAGCTGGGACAGAAATTAAAATATGGCCTGTTACAATGGTGTCCAATGGCGCGTCCATTGTCTGGCTGACGCTATCAATTGTCGCAACACTGTTACTTTGGCAACCTACACAAAGAGAAAGGTAGAGCAGTTCATGAGTATCCTAAAAAGTGTGGTCTTAAAATTCCAAAAGTAGATGTAGACCTATAACAAAGAGATAAAAACTTAAATCGGGTGTCGTGTATATTGATTCTTACCTTGTGGGATTCTATAATCGCTCTTCAGAATACGGTGTCCTACAGGTGGCCATAAAGAGCACCTGTAGATTTCACAGACTTGTTCTGTAGAGTCTTGCGGAATCAGCAAGGAGAAATCGTCTCCGATTTGGTATGAGTTATTCGCGATTTTATAAAAAATTGTGCTGTTCTTGGGGATGTCTTTCATGACCAGTCCTATCAATGAGTTGGATGTAGTTATGACCTGCAAACAGGACAACCACGGGGAATAAGTTGAACTTTCGCATGTTAGTAATTATTACGTATATGCAGTAAAATCTACCGACCTTATACCAGGTTATTTTGCGATATTGAACACCTTCTTCCATCTGCACTTTACAAGGTATTTGCAAAGACATCGCCAGCTCCGCTACTGGAAACATGAGGAGAAGCGCTGAGAGTATAAAAACAAATTATTAACACGGTGTCGAACACGACTTAATGGCACGTTTGAAAGAATTTGGTTTCTTAGGCCTTAAACATAGATGTACAATATGACCGACAATTTAAGTTATGCGGGGGTTTGTCAGTTTATATAGCATGTAGGTTAGGTGCAAATTGACCAAACGAAGAAGTAAAATATTGTTATAGACCACACAATTTGGCGAATAAGCTTACTCACTGAAATAATGCCGCATTTTAGTTGTTTAGTCGATTAAAGGCTTAACCGCAAATCAAAAAGAAACTGGAAGTGATCAAATAAAAGTGAAACTGGACTGATGGTTGGTAGTTTGGTTTTAGTTTTAAGTTACGTCATTGACGGTTTCCGATACATTCCACCACTCACAGAGTAAGAGAGATCAATTTATGAATTAATCGATATTTTCACTTTTAAGCGGAGAGGCGGTAGCATTTCAAAGAATGTTATAGCCTCCATTTCCCATACGTACTAGCGCTTCTGTTGCAGACGGAAGTGCTGAAATGTATCCTGTGCTATTTTATTGATGGATCTCAATACACAATGCACAATGTATTTCGTAGCGTTTCCAATTAGAAACTATGTTTAAAGCAGGTGTTCTCTCCATTTAAATATCGAGTGGTCCTTCCAAGGGCTATTGCGCATGCCCACATCTCTAATCCAATATTTCTGTTAAATCTTTTAATGCATGTTGTTTTAGTTGTATAAAGCATAATTTCTGCTGACCTTTGTAAAGCTTTGTTGTACAGTATTAATTGAACTTTTTTTTCCAAGTGTATCATACGTTATTGTTATTACGTGTTGATATTTCAGAGGTTTACAAGGAGATTTTTAAAAGAGCCTAGTCATTTTCTGCCATGCTTTACAAGTTTTTTTTCTCTCCAAAATGTCCAAACACGGCTACATATTCAAATAACAATTTTACTGTAAAGGTCACAGATTGAAGTCAAACGAACCTAACGCGTTTAACCATGCAGTCCTTGCATTTAACCACAAGGGGGAGACAGATTACTTTATGTGCAGCACAGTTGTCTTCAGTGGTGTGCTGAAATAAATAATATCAGCATACAAGGTTACTTGTGCCAGTTGTTGAGCATAGAGTAGCAATGGTATATACATACTTTCTAGAACAGCACACCTTGTTGACTGCACAATCATACAGTATTTGGTGACTCAAATGGGTAAGATCAAATTCATTCAAAATACTTATGTTTTTAGTTCTTAGCTGATGTGAGCTTATGCAAATCTTATACAGAGTTTTGGGTCACCTGCTGTTCTCAAACCTTACCTGTCAGTATGCATTTTAGAATTTGCAATATGACAGATGAAAGATATTTTGCTGAAAAGGCTTCCTGTGTTTTTCTGTTCCCCCTCTTTATATCTCTTACCCCTGACCTGCCCCCCACCCCCACCCCACCCCCCGTCTCTCTCTGTCTCTGAAGTGCTTGGTTTCCTCTGAGGCCCATTTGTAGGTCACAAATGGTTGAAGCATGCAGCCGTAAACCTGAGTTTCCTCAGCAATAAATTATGCCGCTGTTGCAGTGGCCCACTGTGGGCTTACAGTCTTGCGAGTGAAACCCTCTCCTCTCCTCTCCTCTCCTCTCCTGTGTTTGACTCCCATCCATCCTGTTGTTCTTCTTCCAGGGGATCCCCTCTCTACCTCTTACCCCATTGTCCACACTGGGCCTGGATGTTTTGCCTGTGTCAGTCTTGTTGACAGCGGAGCAGGGAATGAGAGTTATTAATAGGAGGTGGGAAAAAAAATGGAAAGAGGAAAAAAGAGAGAGCACCATGATCACACCATCTGCATAAAACAATGCCTGCACCCTTCAGGATGGAGCGACACAATGGAGGGAGAGGAGGATCTAGAGAGGACGGAGAGAGAGAGAGAGAGAGAGAGAGAGAGAGAGAGAGAGAGAGAGAGAGAGAGAGAGAGAGTAATGCGCCTCACTCACTAAAGACAGTCCTTCTTAAATGTGGTTTTAGTCTTTTGGACTTTTTATGAAGAAAAAACATCATGGGGCTCATCACAGTATGAATATTTGGTATTTTACCCATGGGTTTTATTTATGACCACTAACCATAAAGTGACTCAAATAACTCAAATGCATTTACAAATAACCAAGTAGCTTCCACGTCCATTCATATGTCTTATACATATGCATGCATATATCTATACGCCAATCAGTAAACTGGCCTTTAATTGAACTCTAAAATGTATTCCTAGCTTGTGTCTTCTGTGTTTCCCTCAAATACTCTTGTATTCCTTTGAAACTAATCACAGCAAGCACAGGTGCTACTCCCTGTATGTGAACATTTGGTCTGCATGTGTTATTGTCACTCAAATGTATCCATCTCTAAGCTTTCATCTCAAAACATCTACCACATGCATATTACACACACACACACACACACACACACACACACACACACACACATATATATATATATATATATATAAAAATCTGATATAAATCCATATTGGTCACTGAATTCTCAGCTAAGTCTGTGAATGTAAAGGAGGTGCACAGCCATGTGAGAATAGTGGAAGGTGTGCGTGCGTGTGTGTGTGTGTGTGTGTGTGTGTGTGTGTGTGTGTGTGTGTGTGTGTGTGTGTGTCTGTGTGTGTGTGTGTGTGTGTGTGTGTGTGTGTGTGTGTGTGTATGCATGCACATTGTGCAGTTGATCCCTGAAGTTGTTAGTAGGCTCAGCTGTGTGTGCATTTGTGTGTGTGTGTGTGTGTGTGTGTATGTGTGTGTGTGAGGGCCTATGTTTCTGTCAGCGAGCTTGTTCAGAGTGCTCTCTCTGGCCCTTGATTGAGGATATCCTCTGGATGATCGTTCGTTCTGCGCACACACACATAGAGGAACGCCCTGAATGGTTCCTACAGTGTATTCACACAACCCTTGCACAGCTGGGAGACTTTCCCATGTGAAAACATAGTAACTAAAACACACAAACACACACAGAAACACTACAAGTGATGTAATGTGCAAAGACATATTGGTAATGTGAGCCATACTCATTTTCATGTTTCATATGAAAATTTTAGTGAACAAGGATTAGCCATCAGCTTAATAACATTGATGAGGTTCGTATGTTTATATGTGCATGTGTGTATGCATGCATTCTTGCAAGAAGCATGCTAAGCTTGTATTGTAGACTGTTTATAGTGACCTAGATGTGTTTGTGTATACTTTAGGGGAAGCCATGATGCTTACTGAATAGATGAAAGGTCACGATCATGATGATGATGATGGCTGTCCTTTCTCCACCCTCCTGGTGCGTGTCTCAATTGTTCGATTGTTTTCTTTCGGAAGCTTTGTCCGCACGATACTGTAGCGGACTCTTCACCTCAGGGTCGTGGCTGCATGGGCTTTATGTCTGGGCGGGTCACGTCTCCACACCGACAGCTCTCTGAGCCGATCACAGCGCAAAGTTTGCATTGTCCCGCAATTCCCAACACAGGGAATTCCTCTTGCACTTCCCCATTCTTCAACATACAGCACAAACAATGTGTGTGTGAGTGTATGTGGTGCGTGTGAGAGAGTCTCCTTTAACAAAGTCTAGCAATTCTTCCTGCATAAGCCCTTCCTCCTCATCATTATTTAGAGTGGAAAACGAAATGCTAAATAATCTACGTGAGGAATAACCAAACCCCCACTGTGAGAGAGACACAGAGACAGATACAGCATGCATCTGTAAGTCATTAGTGTCTTTGATTTGCAGGTTGACCAAATGGCAGTGGTCAGTGATCATTTAAAGTTGGTATATGTGTTTCTCGAATTAGAAGGATGTGATTCAAATATTTTTTCCTTGTACAATTAATCCATAAGCGCCACAGAAGACCGAAGCCATGTAACTGTGTTTTTTGAAGAAGGTATTTGAGTTATATCTGTTAGAGAGCTCAAATTGAACCCTATAAGTCTCAGCAAAGGTTTTTGACACCGAGTCGATTCTGATTATATTCTGGCTCCTGTCACAATGAATACAGAAGGAAGTGTATATATCACCATCAGACATACAGCACCCAGTAATTACCAAGTAATCGTTTCTTGTTCTAACAATTCTCTTCCTTCAAAAGAGGGAAGCAGTCAGCTCTCCAGGGAATGAGGTTCAGTTCTATCCCCATGCAGGAAATACTGTACATACAGATGGCATATAGGGGGCGCTTATCACCTAGTGGTCAGAGGGCTGGCCTCCTGGCTTGTCACAATATAAGCACAGGAAGTTTGTTCCAAGCACACAAAAGTGTGACTGTGAACCTTTTTGTTGCCAGGGAACTTTCAATCTATTCACCTAAGAAAGTGAATTTCACCTTCCACCTAAGAAGCTTATGAAAAAATGTGTTTCTTCCAAAAACATATATCCTTTGCTATTACTAGCACATCCACTGAAGCAAGATGGTCAGCCAGACTAAAAGTATATGTTGTGCCTTCCACAAATAGTATATGTATTCGTGTGTGTTTATATCTGTGGTGGGTGTTCAGTGTGATATTTTGTGACAGCAAATGTCTTTGTACACAAATAGTTTTGATGGTGAAAAGTAATAAACTTGTTTGCCTTACAGGGAGGTATTTGCTGCCGTTGATGTTTGACTTGCACATGCTCTGTAGTTTGTTGTGTATGGCCTACTTTAGAAATCAGAAATGGAGGCAAGAGTTAATGGATCTGGTTTCCAGAACTCACTCTGTCCCTATCTCTCTATTCATTCATCTCTGTCTGTGTCGTTAACATGCCTGCTGAATTTGTTGGGAAGAAAAGGATGCTTTCTCTCCCATTCTTTTATTCTTTTGCCCTGGTTTGGCTTCTGGGAGCTATCCATCTGCTTTGGCTGCCGGATGATGTCAGGACCGGAGCTGACCCACAGTAAGGTGTTGGGGGTGGGTGTATGGGGAGACGTCCGTGGTGGAGTTGGACACGCATGTTTTGCTTTCCTGTGTGCATCAGACATCTTCCTGCAGAACAGATGCCTCAGGGAGCCATCTCAGATCGGATGCCTGGGCCAGCAGTACACCCACACACACCGACACTCACCTCTTCACACACACACACCCACACACACCGATACCCGAGAGAAACAGAAAAAGGGAAGACCCTCAGCAATCTTTTCTATTAAATAGGAATGGTGTTTCCATGCGCTCCCAAGCACTGGGGAGGCTTCCTCAATTCCTCCCCAGACATTTAGAGTACAGTCTGGTTTGGGTCAGACAAACTTCGAAGCAGTGTGTGTGTCTGAGTGAGTGTATGTTTGTCAGTGTGTGTGCCTGTGTGTGTTTGTGCGTTTTGCAGTGTGTGTGTCCAAGCTGGCTGGACCCATTTCCCTGCCGGAACTTGCAGAGGGGAGTTCTCCTTGGAGACAGGCGTAACTAGGCAACAGTTCAGTTGTTAGTAAATCAGTGGGAGAGAGTGTGCTTCTAATCAAACCTGTTCAGAAAAGGCAATAAACAAGCATTAGTTTGAGTGTGGTTGGTGGCACAAGTTAATATATGGCCAAATAACCAGCATAGTAATAATTAAATTAAATTGATGTCGATGGGTTAAAAACATTTTTATATACTATCAGTTCATTGAAGGGAATATTTTACGAATGTTGGACAAAATTAATCCATCAGTATTCTCTTCACTTCTTTTTTCCTATCAAGCTCGGCTTGAATGATTGTGCTTTAGTTCAGGCTTCATTGGTATGAATTAAAATCTGGGTAAGCTAATACATGTTTTACACAGCTACTGGCAAGAACAGTAAAGAAACAGCTGAGCTGCATGTTGCCAACAGAGGTCATCTGGGTAAGCAAGGCGTGTACCATGGTTCCTCCAGAGACTTGAGATTAAAGGTTCAGTAAAATGCACCAATAAAATCTCATCACTCTCTGGCATCCTTTCATTAAATCAAAGTCTCACACTTAAGCATGCTCCATGTCCTGTCTGAACTACACATCCTTCCTTTAATTCTGATTAATGTGGAATAAATGCTAGAGACAATAGGCAAAGCACTAAACATACATCAAGCAAAATTGGGTTAAACTGAACTGACCCACAAAGCCAGTTGGGAACTGAAACAATGGACCAGTGCTTTGACCAGCCCAGATTTGTACTGTGTATACTAGCGGATAAGAAACATATATCAAATAGGGCTTCAGAGTCAAGGCATTCAAAATAATAACTGTATGCTGTGTATGATGATCTTTGTGGTACTATGACCAGGTGCATATTTTCATAGGTTTTGTTACAACACTTACTTCCGAATGTATTTTTTTATGAATCTAACTTTTATTTATTTACCTTAGTGTGTGTGTGTGTGTGTGTGTGTGTGTGTGTGTGTGTGTGTGTGTGTGTGTGTGTGTGTGTGTGTTATTAATTATTTTATTTATTTATTTATTTTAAGTGGACTGGCTGTTAGTTGTTCTGACCTGTTCTTTTTCAACAATTTGATTTTTTCTGAAATGATAATATGTAAAAATCAGTATAACTTAAAGGTACAAGGTTCGGTTACAATAGTCATTGTCAAAAACTCAGTGATTACAATACTGGCAAAAACTAAAGCGACTTAGAAAAATATCTTTCAGAGAGAACCATGAAATCAGTTATGTGAGAGGAGAAATATTCCTTAGCCTTTACAACAGCTTTTGTGTGACTCTTAGGAAGCTTCTTCAGGTTCTTATGAGTCACGGGATGCTGAATCTGGGTTACTCTGCATCACAAGACTTAAAGGGTCACTGTGGATAACAGTTACTATGCAGACAAAGCCAACCATTTCCCAGCTGCCTGTCATGCTGAAAGATCACCAAATCGTCTATCCTGCAGCTGACTATGTGTGTTTGTGTGTGTGCACGCGCATGCATGTGTGCATACTGCATTTACTGTAAATCCTGTAGTTGCACATAGTGACCACTGAAAAGCCCATTTTGCTTTGAAAAGGACCACAGCACCTAAAGTAATATAAAAAATACATAAAATGGGAAAATAAAGGTGAAGCATAAATATAAAATATTAGAAGTTTGGAGAAAATATATTCCATTGTCAATGTCTCTCAGGTCTCAAAACTGGCACAGATCTATATTTTGATTTCACTATTTTTAAACAGACTTCAGAACTGGGAGTTCAGTGACCCTGTATTTCTTCCAAGATCTTCAAATCTCGGTCTAGAAATGTGGCCCTCTTCCCCTCAGCTGCAGCAAGAACTCTCTCTAAGTCTCTTTGGGTTCTCTAGCCCCCCCCAACACACCCCCTTTTCTGTTCATTCCTCCCTGCTACCCCCCCCCCCCCACTCCTGCCGACCCCGCTAGTGATTTATACAACTCTCAGACACACAGCTGTGTCAAGGTCCCTGCACCGACCAAGGGGTACTATTCACCGTGACTAATCCATCCCAGACTTCAAAAAACAGAAAAGGCGAGAGGGAAAAAGAGAGAGAAAGAAAAGACTGAAAGCGTGAGATTTGCAGAAATACACTCTGGCCAATGACACTGGAGCCCACGACCCTCACACCACGCTTGCACCAGCATTGCCTCATCCACACTTTCAAAGCAGAAAATGGGATGGATGGATGGATGGATGGATGGATGGATGGATGGATGGATGGATGGATGGATGGATTCTGCATGGCTCTGCATGATTTTTTTTTAAACCTTTTTTTTTTTTAAATATCCAGATCATGTTTACATCTAGGCTGATTCTGAAATTTTGGATAGCCTAAATTTATTTGCAGATGGAATCTAAACTCTAATTCCATTTCAGCTCTTTTGGCCAAAGGAACCAGGCTATTTAACAACTGTTTACATATTTACTTGTTCCCTTATTGAAGCCATACTTATAAACTCTCTGTCTGCTTGGGTACTGTAGATTTCTTATTAAAAGGGTGCTTATTTTCTTCTTTTCTCTCATTTTTTCCTCTTACTCTCTCCAGCAAAAAATAAAAAATAAATGTGAGCAATGTTTCTATACAGCCTCTCCTTGGTTTACATCAGAATATATGGCTGTTTTGCTAGATCAGATAGACAGTTTTAGAACTGCCAGTCTTAGTGCCCCAATACAAAGAGAGTCTAACTATTCCTTTCCTGTTTTTCACCTTTGTAGCCTCTGCCTCTGAAGACCTCAAAGCAGGCTTGCCACTGCTACTGCAGACCACAGCACTAAACAGCCTTTTCCAATTCCGGACAGCAAGCATCTGTGGAATTCCTTTTTACATTTACATTTACATTTTTATTCTTCACTTTTTCTTGAGAAAGATCTAACCTTATATTACACTTGTGTAGGAGAGTGTTCTTCAACACTCTTATCAAGGAACGTTACTATGCAAAACCCCTTTCATGGCTCCTGGTCACATATTTGTTCCATATTTGTATCTAGATACAGTTGTATTCTAGAACCATAGTGAAAAATTCTGGAGCATTAAGAACTCCTATCTGTAAGATATTTACAAAGTCTCCACCACCTCAGTGCACCCTTGAGAACAAAATGCCATATGAACAGCCAGCTAAATAAGTTTGGTTATATATTTATGTGGTTGAATGTACAATATATATTTTGGTTACAGGGGCTACTTCACAGTATTTGGAATAGTCTGAACAGATTCCATATAAATCAAAACAGAAGCATGTTGTCAAAAAAACTACAGAGTCTCCTTGAACCCTGCAAGCTCATCACCTTTCCGAGATGTCTTATAGTTTAACTGTTAATGAGCAATGTTAAAGTATACTGGTGATTGTGTCCTGATGAGCACTACGGCTTAATTAGCGCTGTTCCAGTGTCACTGCTCTAGCAGTTGGCTTTTATCAACATACAAAATAATATACACTGTAAATAAAAATCGAGGGGAATTATAAATCTGACAAAAATATACTTTATTTTTTTTCACTGTGGGGTACAGACCTTGTGTTCACACATTTAAAAACAAATCTATAGACTCTCTCTTGACAAAAGTGTATGCACTGCATTTTAAAATGTTCAAAGAAATGAAAAAGAAAGTACATAAAGAGCTGTCTCTTGAATCACTTACTAGTACTTTAAAATAAGTCTCTACGTTCTCTGGCGGACCGGCGCTTCTCCCCGAGCTTCCCTGAGTTCGACATGTCACAACTAAAGCGGCGAGGTTTCACAGTCGGCTATCGGCGGCTCATTCGCAAAGACGTTATTCCTCGCATTCTGAGACAGTCTTTGCCATCTTTTACCTGCAAAACATACAAGAAAATGGTGTCATTTCGTGCTAATGACGTAAAGAAACACAACATAGGCCTACGTTTGTGAAGAATAAATGTAACACACCACTGGTATCAACATATAGCCTTTAAACAATGATTACAGTAGTGACTTAAATATTACTTCTGTCACGAATCGAATTACAAAATGTTATCAGGCAAAACAATTTACATAGTAGCCTTTGCAATATAACCACATAATACATTAATAACAATTCAACAACATACACTACAACACAATTCAACAATGTTGCCTATGGAAAAGAATGAAAGTTCTAGCCTACATAAAACGTGTTGACCTTTTTATACCCATTGGAGTATCCTGTGATTTAAACGTAGCCTATACTGCAATTGCAGCAGTTCCAAAGTACAGTCAAGATATAACTGAATCTTTTGAGAATCACAAATATCGTTGCACAATATAAATAAAGTGGTCATTGCATCATCTTTTGTAAGAATCAGATTGGGCGTTCACGCTTTTAAGCGCAGATGTGAGCACTGCACAGTATGATACTGTTCTTACTTAACCGTTTCGTTGCACATGCTAATATTGTACTTACTGAAAACGTACACACGCTTACCCCTTTCCTCTGATTGCTAAGGCAGAAAGTACAGATGGTACGCGGCTGCTTCCCACCGCTTTCCCCTTGCGCGCTATACACTGCGCTCAGGCACGGCTGTGCGTCCTCGCTACCGTCACCTATATGCAGGACGTTGGCTAAGTGAGAGATGTAGCTGGATGCCAGCCGAAGCGTCTCAATCTTGGAGAGCTTTCTGTCAACCGGCTCCGTAGGAATTAGAGTCCGTAATGCTGTAAATGCCGTATTGACACTTTGCGTCCTATCCCGTTCCCGCGCGTTGGCCGCATTCCTTTGTTTTACGATGACCAAACTGCTCACTCCGGATTTGCGGGACATGCGCCGCCGTTTGTCCGCGTTTGCACAACACCCATAACTTTGGTCTGAGCTGCCATCGCTTTCGCTGCGGTTTTCCTCATCCTCCGACAGCATGTTGTGATCTGGGTACACGAGATGAGTTGCCATAGGCCGCAACATGGCAAATGCCATCATCAGAAACGCACCTCTCCAACTTAAAAAGAGAATCAATGGAAAACCACAATATAGAAATATCCAGAGTATCCGAAAAGAAGGATAGGTAGGCTGCTTTTTACGCACTATTTAGGCAAACATTACAAAGCCTGTCCATGTTGTGTTTTCATCTGTTCATAAACATGATTACGCGTCTGCCAAATAGAATTCTTTAAAGGCATTAGAGAGCGGAGCAGATATGAACAGTGCATTGCAGCGCAGGGTCTTATAGAATGAGGGGAGGAGTTGTCAAGGATATGCAAATGAAGAAACTCCAGCCGAGTACAAAATATACACGTTACTAAACTAAATACAAACACATAAATAAATAGAATAAAAAACAAAGCTCTCAAACCTAATACTAAATAAATGCAAATTTACTGAATACTGTTAAAGTGAATTATATCGAGCCAATTGAATTCACTTTGATGTTTCTAGTTCATTAATTGAAATAGAAATATAAGCAAGGGAACAATCTTAAAGGATGTTATTATCATCATCATCATCATTATTATTATTGTTATTATTGGGGTTGTTGTTGTTACTGTTGTTGTTGTTGTTGTTGTTGTTTTATTGGATGATTAATTGTTGTTTAATCTGTAGTATTTCAGCTAAAGCCCAGCCAAAGTTTAATTAGTTAGAAAATAAATGTTTCCTTCTCTATTTTAAAGTGAGTTCTCGAGAATTCATATACTTACCCTTAACATAGCTTCGACTTTATGATCAGTACAACGTGAATTAGACTGTTTCATTGTCAAAACACATAAAAACGTGCATTAAGAGAACAAAATGCATTTTATATACAAAAGGGATGCGAATAAGACAAATTGTGTAATTCTAAAACGTTTGGCATACATTTGTAAAAGACAGTTTACACGTAGTCTAACTTTTGGTGACAAGCTTTTGCTGTTAATAGTTAGGTATTCGTTCTGCTTAACCATTTGACGCATGACTGTCAGTAAAAAGTACCGAAACACAGACAGTAATATGTTTCTTCTTAGTTTCTTAAATTAGGCAAGTGATGTAAATTAAGTGTTAGCAAATGTTCTAATCCGATCTTTTAACCAGATTTCTTTTATACCTGCATAAATGGATTTATCTTGAAATTCAGTAAAACGACAAAAAGCAATCAGGTTCTAAATAAACAAACTTTTTTTCAGAACAAATACTTGCTACTGATCATCACAAATTGA
The DNA here is from genome assembly GCF_041902795.1 of Electrophorus electricus. Lineage (NCBI taxonomy): Eukaryota > Metazoa > Chordata > Actinopteri > Gymnotiformes > Gymnotidae > Electrophorus > Electrophorus electricus. The sequence goes on along the minus strand of NC_137521.1, from coordinate 8,314,825 downwards.
TATTATGTGTCGTGCATATATCTCAGTCTTGCAAACTACACTCATCTGCACTTCGGCCTATTTAGCAATATCAGGACAGAATATGATGCATATCGTGATATCCATAGTCAAAATCACATTATTTTTATTCTTGTATATGTTGTTAAGCTGTTACCTTTTTATGCATTCTCTTTTTTTGCATACAGCGTACAAAAACTGTGAACGAGAACACGTTTTAGAAGGTCTCGAGCGACAGGTTTACTGTTCAAGCACCCGCCGCGAGGTTTATTTTCTCTCGGTGGCAAGTCAGTGAGAGGGAGCGGACAGAGAGCTGCAGGTGGGCATTCTCTCTCTCTTACACACACACACACACACACACACACACACACACACACACACACACACACACACACACCAATTATGAAATAAACAATAATAATACAGTCCGACCTTGCATAACAAAACATTCGACTATGTAAGAACAATAAGCGAAATTAGGCTAATAGTTACTGTTAAACAGAATTTGACACTGAGCCACAAAGCTGTATAGTAGTTATATATATATATATATATATATATATATATATATATATATATATATATATATATATATATATATATATATATATATATATATATATATATATATATATATTTGCAGTTGTATAATAAGGTTTGAGCACACAAATTTATTTATTGGTTTAAATTTTCGAGGGGTTAGTTTGGAAAAAAATCTCCAGAGAGTTGTATCCTACTTCAGACCTGGTGTCTTAATACATTCTTATAAAATGCCACTGTAGTGTGTGTTGGGTGGGCGATCGCATGCATTCTGAATCCCCATGAGGAGTGAAAGTGGTACTACTTTCCTTTGTGACGTAATTGTAGGCTCGTATGCTGCTTTTCAATAGAAAGGAATGACTAAACCACCTGACCTATGCCCTTTCAACTTTAACCTCTCTCAGCTTGTATTCCTCAGCTAGGAGGTCATTTATTCAGGTCTTAAGACAACCTATTACCACACTGTAAGGCCTACTTGGTGAACTATTACAAGAAATGTAGACTTTATTGTATTTTTTTTTAAATTACCTTTAATATAGGCTTAATTATGTAAACATTAAATGGGTACAAGTCATTATAAATATAAGCAAACGTAAATAAGTGTATATATATAAATTATTTTTATATTTGTTAAACTGTATTTTTACTACATTTAAATTTACTGTATTTACTTAGTATCTGTATTTCCTTGCTAAAATGAGCAACCTACAGAATATGACCATGAACAAGACAAGTCAAGGTAGTGGGTTCTCATTAAACAGTTGAGTACAGTGGCCATTCAAGTTATTACCATAATATAAAGAAAACACATGGCTGGACTCACTGGGTTCAGATAACGTTTTGCTGGTTCTGTTTAGGAAGCAACTACATAAGCTCCTTAGGAACTGAAGACAATGCAGATGTAACAATTGTGGTGCATGAGCATTTGAAAGAACTGCATGTGACCACGACCAAAATGACCATTTTGCCTGAACTTGTTTGCTCATTCCAGAACAGCTCCCATTATCCAAACACCACAGTAATTCCAAATATCAATTAACTTATGATACTTAGGAGAGAATGATGGAAGTGAATGATTAAATATAGTATATAGTATATAAAATATAAAATATAATAATACTATAAAATATAGTATATAAAGACTTAAAGCCACAAACTTGATTATTTACATGCAAAAAGAAAATGCTGAAATAAAATGCTCATGATTAAAATTTAAATATTATATATTATTACTAGTACAATTAAAAGCAATGTCCAACTATAAGAATCCCCTCAAGATTACATTATTTTGACACCAAAAATAATTTAAAATAATAAATGTTTTTGTGGTTATGATACTTTGACAGTTGCATTCATTAAATTGACAGTAACTCACTAAATTCTAAATTAACATTTAATTAAATTCTTTATTGTTTTTAGAGCAGAATAATTGCTTTTGCCACTTAAATAACAGTGCTTACAGTTCTATAATGCTTAAATAATTTGATCAACCAAATATGTTTTTTAAGTCTGATTCTGCTATTATGATACTCTGGCAAAAAGCTTTAGAATGATCAAGGAAGACAAATCTGTGTGTAAAATCCATCAGACGAGTTCTGTTAGCTGTGCACTGGCTGGGGACCACTACAGTGCTACTGCAAAGATCATTCAAGTTTCCTCTAAACACCAAGGGCCCAGTTCTGGAAAGCTAAAACACAAACGACCACATGCACTTGATCCAGAGTCTTTTTTCTGGGCCTCATGTCCCTGAAGCACCATGCCGGTGGATGGTAAGCTCGTCCTTAGTTGTTAGACAGAATGTGCTCTAGCTGATGCTCTCTTTTCAGCCTTAAGATGATTTTGGTGCTAACTACGCTTCTGGGAACCCAGGTCCTAGTCATTTCCATTGGAAAAATTCAAGCATTCCACATGCAGGCTTTTATGACTGTTTTCCTTCTTTTTCCATTGAAATTCATGCATGCATGTTCTTTGTTCACTAAGATGAAGAACACTTCCAGACAGTGACTCATATAACACTCCCTTCTCCACTCACAGTGGTTCAGTTCCCCACTAGACTCCATCCCACAAGCTACCAACACTCAGTGTTCTCTAACACATAGATACACTTTTAGATTCAATTGATATCCATTATTTACCAATCATTCTCATATGCTTAAGGCACAGATATGAGATAAATATATGGTGTATGCCATCCTGCCTTAAAAAGAAGGTTATAGAACAGGTTATTCCAATTCCATATATGCTCTAATTCAACACAACAAAAGAGAAATCAGAAAGTGTGCAGTCATATTAGAATGTGTGTGATTAGCTTTGAATGTTCTACTCTGTGTTATACAAAGTGTTTCTTGCCACACAAAGTGTTTCTAGTTAAAATGCATGAAGAATATACAAAGATACTACTTAGAACCTAACACTCCATATTTAGATTGAGAGTGATGTCCTGTTCTGCAGCAGTAATATACTACAGAATGTCATAACTGCTTGCCTGCTAATATATATATATATCTATATAATTGCTTTAGTCTTGTCTAAGCTTTTAAAAATGCTGTTGGTCTGTGGTCAGCCAACACTGTTTTTGAGATGCAGGGATCTCTGGGATTATGCAGTAGCTGGAGCAACCAGCACCATGCAGCGCCCTGCTGTGAAGTTTTGTTTGCAGGACTGGGGAAAGTTAAGTGCTAGGTAAATAAACATGGGGCAGATGTTCAGGCCTGCACATGTGCAGTGAAATAAAGAGTGTGAGAGTGAGAGTAAAAAGAATGAGAGGTTAATATACTTGCGTATGTTGGCATGGATATGAGCAATCGATTCCTGAGATGTATCACACTGCTGGCTTTCACAAACAAAAAGGAGGGACGGGGCTGTAATAGGGAGGGGCTACAGCATGGGGGGCAAATGGTTTCCAGGCTCTCATTTTCTCACTTTCTCACTCGTAAGATGTCACTGAGGGTCACTTTGACAAACATGCCACAGTGTCACTTCAAAACAGCTCTCAGCTGCACCAACAACCCCCAACCCCCGACAACCCACGTATACAACTGCAGACGTTCGATACCCACCACCTACACAAGTGTTTATATGACCATTGGGGCTAGAGGGCATTGTGGGTACAGTGATCCCAGCAGTCAGCCGTGACCGTAAATACCTTGCTGATCACTGTAGAGCAGGAAGGATCTGTGTTGTGCTCTGCTTAGTTGACTGGGAGATAGAGAGCAAATCACAAAGAGACCAGGAGACATCGTACAACTGCTTTATCCTTAATAAGGCCTTCACACATGGAAACGCCAGGGACTTCTAGATTGAAATGACTTTCAAATGACTAGTCTTTTATGTAGGCAATTGTTTTTAAATATGCTACTCACATCACACGCCAGTAAAGACGATCTTCTGATACAGCAACTGTGTGCATATTCATATGCATACTCAGCTCCGAGTCCCTGTCTGCATTTACTCTCATTCATAAGATGGTGGGTTGGAGTGTGTTGAATGTTATGATCAGTTAGCTGCTTAATGCTATTCTTCTGGTATTTTTTCCCTGTGATTATTATGAAAACCTGCAGGGTGCTAAGTGTTCATTAAAGCTAATCTTGAATATTTCCATGAACAAAGTGTAATTTTTGGTCCTAGAAATGGCATAGATCTATATCTATAGTATTTGGTGTTACCATTTTTAAATTATTTTTGTTTGATGTTGAAGACTCTCTATATTTTACACTGCAATTCACGCATAAATGCTTTGCTTTTCAAGATGTCCCTCAAAATTCAATTATACCTTAATACATAATGATTAAAGCTATTATTAGATAAACAATGACACAATATATTGGGCAATATAAACTATAATAATAAAGGTTTTTAATTATTATTTTAGACTGCATTAATTATAGTGTTTTGAAAAGAATTAGGGTAAAATATAACACCAGATTTTTTAGAGGTATAATAAAATGTATAAAATACAACTATTTCAGATAATGCTATTTTAATCATGTGTCTGATTTATCTTTTTATTTCCACCATGGAAAGAAATAAGCAGGAAGAAACCAAAACATTTACTGTGACTAAAATGTGTTGGGTCTTTGTAGTGAAGTGTGAAGCTGAATAAACACACCATCAGACTAAAGTGTTATTAGTGCCGTTCAACTATTTATGGAGCTCAGCAGGGAATAAACTAACTGCAGACTTTACCTCTTTAGAGAGAGAGAGAGAGTGAGAGAGAGAGTCAGAAACCAAAAAAATGTTAGTTAGACTTATTACAAAACAAGAAGCAGGTTTAATATGGGTGAGTGAA
>NC_137521.1:8290000-8307500 GCF_041902795.1 Electrophorus electricus | reverse complement strand
AGGTGGTGATCACCAGCTTGAGCCCCTTCCCCCATTGCTGATCAAAGAGAACAGAAGCACACAATGAGCTGCAGCAATCAGGAGCTCTTTGTGCTGGAACTGCATTGATCTCACAGCAGCTGTTACTGTACTGCATGCACGGTGCACAGACTGGGTTACATAAATCAGCAAAGCCAAAATTGTAACAGCCTATGTAACCATAGATCTGTTGAGACAGTAGCATATGGGAATGTACATCCATATGGTAGCCTGGTCCAGTTGCTTGGAAGTTCACAAAATACAAGTGTGAAAATTCAACCCAGGACACCAAAAAGGTGTGCATATTCCTAAAAATGTGTCATAATGTTCTAGTGAGTGCTTGCAGCCAGAAAATGTGGGGAACAAAACTTCTTCATTTCCATCCACAGTGCCTCCAAAACCTGTGTGTGCTAACCTGGCCTATTGCGAACAGGGCTCAGAGCAAAGTGCTCTTAGACTCACATTTCTGCTTCACAGCAACATCACTCCAGACCATGGACTAACCTGGGTGGTTGTGGTGGTGTGGAAATTGAAGGGAACAATATTTCTAAACCCTTCAGGGCACAACTGCTAGAGGCCTTAACTGATGCAACTTGGGCTGAACACATCTCCTTACTGAACCACTAAATAGCTGCATATAACCAGTGTAGTCAGCATGCTCTACCTGCAGCTTACTGTCTGACTGTTCAAAACACCAGTCTACAGCTTGTGTAGGTCAAAGCTTACATTTCAGAACTCATGTCTACAACACTTTCCGTTTATGGGGTATGGTATGTTGAGATGTTCTGAAAAATGTTGAAGTTGAATATTCCACAAGTCTGTCTGCCAGAAGCAGCAGAGGTCAAAATAAATCTGTCTGCAAAAGCACTTCAAATTATTTATTGCGGCTATGATACTTGCATGAATTATTTATGTTTCTGTTTGCAGAATAATCAGCAGTTTTACTGGAAAATAAATTAATTTCAATGAAATTTTACATTTGCTCATGGTATTTTTACACAGTCAGGTTTAAACATTCAAATTCATTCTTTTGCTACCAAGTACTGAAATCAGTTGATGAGAACAAAAACAAATAGGTTAGAATAGTTGAGGTATGAAATGTTAATGTGAATTGTCAGCAGTCATTCTTATATCTCCATAATGTAATCATTAATGCATATTAATGTATATCTTAGTATATTAACTTTTTTCTTTCTTTTTCATACCCAACAATTACCTGAGGTCGAAAAGTAAAAGAAAGAAGTCCAAGTTCTGGAAAAGATTCCTTCCACATGTGATCATCTGCACTCCACAGCAGTCCCCACCCCGCATCACACACACACACACACACTCACACACACACACACACACACACACACACACACACACACACACACTCACACACACACACACACACACACACACACACACACACACACACACACACACACACACACACACACACAGACTCACACACACCTGAAAGTTTATTGAACACAACAAGTCAATCTGTCAGTCATGAGAAGCACATTAAACACTGTTAAAAAGGTCATTATAACATATCCCTTCTATGGCTTCACAGCCTCTTGTTCACATTTCTGCTATACAGTCTCATCCACTGGAGTAGCTAAAGCACTCTCACATTAGCTGTTTAAGGTATCATCGATATGAGCTAAAGTGCATTTTAACAGATCGATCAATCTTGTTCCACCATTGTATGCAGATCAATTAAATAGCCATATTGCAGGACAAAGAAAACAAAAATCAACTTCTGCATGAAAACTGAATTAAAAATGTTTCAAATGTGCTGAGGCTGCCATGAGAAACTTTAATAGTCATATCGATGACAGTTTTCAATATACATATATGTTATAGTCCACCAATAGCAGTCTGGGAATTTGTGGGCCAGCCTATGTATAGTAACATATCATGACTAAATATAGCCGTGTAACATCACCAGAGTTGCTGTTTTCTTTTCTTTCTGTCCTTGTACAGCCCACTGTATGGTGTGGAACCAAAAAAAGTGCATAGCGGAGTTCTCATGACACATGACCCCAGACATATCCTGCTATGATTAACTAGCCTAGTGGACAAAATGGATTTTCTAAATTCTCTAGCACATGCTGCTTCATTGCAAGTCAAAATCTATATTCTGATGCTGCTCTTTTATTTGGCCCAGTAATAGTACCTTAATGCCATCGTTAATGCCATCCTGTATCCATAAGCAGCACCCTGACCCAGCTGTGTTCTTTAGGATATCTAAACCATAGACTGAATACTCAATACGGCCGTCAGTCCATACTTAATATGGAGAGGTTCACATGTTGCACAGCTCAAAATAAACCACAGCTGTGATAACTTGCCTTAGCTGAAAGCATGAGGTGTGAGATCTGTTTAAAAGTGTCCTCAGCCATCCACAATTTGGGTGATCTAATGGACATGTACTGGTGACAGGACTCTAGAGTGTTTCTAATAGACACATATTGGTGATAGTTTTCTAGTGTGTGTCTAATGGACTCACAGTGGTGACAGTTGTCTAGAGTGTGAACACAGGCTACAGATCAGCATTCATTCCCTGAGAAGTTTAATGTGACCTCTGAACTTTGTGGCCTCAGCAGCCTGAGAAGCATCAAGGGGCCAGACTGCTGCCTGACCGACACTTGCTATTGGACAAACAGTATGACACCAGTGATTGTGGCTGAGATCTGATCCAACATCAGACACTGGATAGGAGTCAGCTAGCAACACTATGGGGGGAAAAAAAAGTTAATACAAAAGTTAGTTCTTGTGTGAAAATAAGAACTGGTAAAAAAAGAATTTATAAATGTATGCATGACTCTTTAAATAACAACCACTTTATGTTATAAACTCCACCCAGTCCAAACAGTGAAATGGAACCCACAGCAGCTGTAACCAAAACTTCTCAGCCAGTACATACAGTACCAGTCAAAATTTGGACACACCAGACTAAATGTATGTTTATAATAGTACTAATTCATTTAATGTAATTGATTATGCATAAGTTTGTTTCTAAAGCAAATATAATTTGGGAAAGATGTTAGCATATATATATATATATATATGAATTCATTTCATTTTCAAAGCACACAGACACACACACACACACACACACACACACACACAATTTTAGATGTACCCTCAGCAAAGTTTTCTTTAAGAACTTTAGTTCCTCACCCTACAAGCATGGTAAAAGCGTCATATGTGGCTGCCTCATAAAGATGGTTAAGAGAACACCAAGAGTATGCAAAGCTGTTATCAAAGTAAAAGATAGTTACTTCGAGGAATCTAAAATAAGGTAGTTTATCACAGCATAATTACATACGTGTTGTTTCATTGATTTGATACCTTCCCTGTTTTTTAAAACATAATGAGCAGTACACGGTCTATTATTTGATAAATCTTGAGAATAAACAGAGACTCAATATCTATTATCAGATATTGCCATCTTGTGGTGAATGTCAGCACTCCAGGCACAGGTAACAAGGTTTCCAGTCTTGGGTCTTGTGCATGGCGAATAACAAATCTTGTGTCTTTATACCATTGATTTTTTTTTTTTTTTTCGATTTGTCCCAGTTAAAAGTGAAGGAGTTAAATCAGTTTGCGCTGCTCACATTCTCTTCTCAACATACGTCTCGTTGATGTGAACAAGGCGGCCTAGGTGAGAGCCTAAAATCGGACACTTCTTTTTCCTATTATCATGTTACAAAGAAGCAGACAACATTAAGATTTTGACAAAACGTACATTAACAATGTAACACATTTGTCTGTCGCCTTTAAAAATAAAAGCAGCTGGCAGTTGAGAGTAGCCCCCCATATATTGTAAACGAGTCCACTACACCGCAGTTCACTTTCAGTCGCTGTAGATTAGGCGTGGAAGTTCCCAAGTATGCATGCAATTCTAAAATGTTTGATTTAATGATCTTGGCTGGAATCGTTTTTATCTGTACCCTCTGGCAAGCAGCCAATCTGTGGCAGCCCCCAAATGAGTAGTAATAGCTATTCCCATTTCCCCCTGTGATCCATAAATGTCTATTGGAGGGACAATTCTGATGTTCTGCATGTGTGTGCTAGTAACAGTAGCACACAATGCAAGAGTTTGGGTCCTGGCATATGACTGTAGAGCGCCATAGAGCAGCTATCTGCTTTTCTTATAAACAAACGCTCTAATAATAGAAGACTGTTACACCAAGTGAATGCAGTGTTAGATATGTAGTATATTTCTTGTGATATGCAGTAGATGAAAACCAAAGGCGGTTGGGGTAATAAGATTACACACATCAGTAAATCAGTAGGGTTTACCTTTATTGTTTAAATGAGGCTTTGAACTTTCAGCTCATCTAGAACTGACAGAATGTGGCCAACTGATCAGCTCCATTGGGGTGTTAAGAATTTCTTTAATATTGTCAGAATGAACAGACCGCTTTTGGATATTTGAACTGCACAGACTACACTGACCACCAACCACAAACTGTTGCAGAAAGATAACTAAGATAACTAAAATTGCTTCAAAATGTATGCAAAAGTATTCATGATTAACCTTCAGATTTTGGAGTCATAAAAATCCTGTATTTGTAGCCTTCTACAAAACACGATCACTGATAATAAGAGGAGGTATGTGTGCAAAAAACTTCAGGTTGTAGATGAGCTCAGGAACTTGCACTCACTTAAGGACAACAGGCTGTTGCAATCTCCTAAAAACCTGACCAACAGAATCTAACAGGAGCCATAATAGGCTACACTGATAAAGACCCCACCCTGATGGGAATTACTGAGGATTAGAAATTCAGTGGACGTCAGTACGGGACAGGTGACAATTGTGTTTACCTCTATGAATTTGGTCACTGAAGGCAGTCTGTGTAGAGTACAGTAGTGATAGGATAAGATGTATCATAGAGACTCCTCAGCATGGTAAGCAAATGGTTGCAGCACGTTTCTTTGTATAGCTTTTGCAGTAGAAAAGATTTGCTTTTATTGATCAAATTGCTTCTAGTTTCTCATTTAAGTAAACTGGCTGTGTAATTAATTAATCACTTTAAAACGTGTTTTTCATTTTATTTCGTGCACTTTGAATTCCCCAGAAGTTAAAAGACTTTAATGCTGCAGTATTGTAATCATTTACAAATGCATGCATGACTGTATCGATGAAAAAATGACATTTACTCTGAAATGAATTTATCTGGAGATATCTTAATTCTGTACAAACTACGTTTTTCAGATTTCAGAATGAGATAATGATGTAATGCAGGGTGGCAGTCTGGCAGTCACTAAGTACAGCTATGTGTGGGATTAGTGTTTGGACTTAAATAATAACATCACATACAGTCAGCAAAAGCATCTTAAAGGTTTCCATGCCACCATTGTTTAGCTGCAGAAACTAGAAAACCATGACAGTCTCTTAAAGTCCAGCCTGTCAGTCATAATCATTCCCTCACACATTTAAAAGGAGCATTGTCAAGTTCTGTCAGTCCCACAAGTCTATCATCCTAATCACTCTGGCATACATCATTTATATATTTTATTAGGTTTTGTGTGTGTGTGTGTGTGTGTGTGTGTGTGTGTGTGTGTGTGTGTGCGTGCACGTGCGTGCATGTGTTTTATGCTAGGTCATGGAAGTGCTCACACATGATAATTAGCTGTTAATATTAGATTTGACTCTCACGAGACTCCACTCACCAGAGCTGCTGTAGAAAATTACCTGCCAACTGCCTGTCGGCAGACACACTAACGATTTTTATTTATACCATATCCTCTCATTCTCACTCTGCCTCCTCTCCTCCATACATCCCAGTGCAGTTCTGGGCATGTAACGTGATAATGATGGCAAGGTGCTTTCGCTGTTGGATTATGCAATATAATCGGTGGATGAGGTAATTGAAATGGATTTATATAGGGACTGTGGTGACAGGCAGTTAGAGCAGATTTGTACTGCAGCAGGGCATCCTGCTCAGTTTACATTGTACTTCAAGTTGTTTCAGATGCCTAGACACCATTCTTAAGACTAAAATGGATTTTCAGTGGGGCATGCATGCTGACAATATAGTTTAGTCAAACATAAAATTTAATCTGTGACTAGAAGACTCTTCATAGAATTCTTCATAGTAACAGTAAGAGAATCAACATTTTGGTTATTTAATACAGTTTCACTTTCAGTGAGTTTACTGCATTTTATATTAGGCCTGATCTAACACAACCAATTCAACTGATCAGCTAATGTTTTATGAGATGGGTCAAGACCGTTACAGCAGGCAGGTAAGATTGATTAAGACGACAGAATAATTGGGATTATTTACGAATCAAGGCTGTTTTCATTAGCTAATAAATCATGTGATAATTGTTTTTTAAAGAAGTCTTTCAACAGCAGTTTTCTTTGTAAATAATCGTAGATCTGAAAAACAGCCAATGAGGAAATGAGACTTTTCACCATTGTTCAACCTCTGACCCTTAAGGACTGCGGCTAACTCTGTTGACAGTGCAGTTTCATATGTAGACAGTGTAGGATGAGATAATCTGTTAACATTCAGAAAAAGACATGTCTGCTCTACTCTACTAGAATGCAGGGTTGTCATCTTGACAGCTTGGCAATGTCATGATTCAGGCAGATGTGTGTGTGTGTGTGTGTGTGTGTGTGTGTGTTGTGAGCAGGTGTTGTGACTGGATCTGTGCTAAGCAGCTGTGTCTAGGGGAACTAAACTGATACCGCATGTTATTTCTAGATTTGCATTCGATTTGTTCTCAGTGATGGGCAAAGACACAAAACTGTATTTTGATAAAAACTTCAAATACTAATACAATATAAATAATAATAATACAAATATAATTTGACAAGCTAATGTCATAACACATGGCATGTTGTATTAAAAAAGGTTTGCAAATTTGCACCCTATCGGTTACTTTCTATGAATCAATAATAAACTGTATTAAAATTGGTTTTAGATGAAAATTTCCCAAAAATTCCATCTTGGATCCCATCTGGTATCAGTTAAGTGTTATCTTGAATAAATGATTACTTCAGTCTGGTTTTTTCTGGCATGTGTGATTAGCCCAGGGTCAGTCCCGGCATGCCAATCTGGCTGGGCTTTGGCTTGGCCCTCGGCTCAGCACAGATGTAACAGGGTCCCTCCACATTGACCTATGCAGTTCATTAATTAGCTCATTCTAACACTAACTCTGGCGAAGATGTGAATTTAAATGTTTCCTCCAAACTCTCTTCAGTAATGCACAAATGTAGATACAGACTTTTTTTGGGGGGTGGAGCATGTGAACGTTGTCACTTATGGTGGCTGAAGTTGAATCCAGACTTCAACCCGAATCGCTTGATTAGTTTAAGAACTCTCATAATCACATCCTGTTACACACACTCACACAATCACATCCTGTCACTCACCACCCAAAATTTTGAAAATGACTGTTTATGTTGTAAGTGTCAAAAAACAAGAAACACTCATTCCTAGTGCCCCTAGATCTCTCTTCTCAGATAATAACCTCCTCCACACACACACACACACACACACACACACACACACACACACACACACACACACACACAGACACACACACACAGACACACACACACACACAGACACACAGACACACACACACACACACACACACACACACACACTTTTGTCCTTGAAGACAGTTTTGCAAGTTTGCTCATTCGTTTTTCAGCCGCTCTCCTTGACTTTGCTCTGTGGATGGCTAATGAAGAGTGTGCGACGCTCATATTTTTAAACGCTGCGAGTTTCTTCTCCTGACAGCGCTTCAGAGGAGCAGCAGAAGGGGAACGTGGACCTCCTGCCAGCGGAGAGAGGACCAAGCAGATGGGCTTTCACACAAACAACGCAAAACATCAAGCACGGCCAGCTAAAAAGCCTGGCCGTCACAGGCGATGAAACGCAACGCGGAAGAGAAGTCTTTTAATGAGGCTTCGGTCGGTTGGGACGCTCGTTCAGTGTGCGTCTGCACAGAGACAAACTGTCGACTCTTAAAAGAGGTACTTATATAATTGCAGTACTGCTGTGTCTGGGAACTTGGGGAAAAAACAGCTGAGGGAAAAGACAGTCGACAATTTCTAAAGATTCTGTAGTGCAAGTTTGAGTGGAGTTATGAGTGGCTTTTTCTTTTCCCATAAGGCCTCTTTCACGGTACATGATGTAGAAATTCTCATGCACACAGCTCCTACCGAACTGTATGACCTAATAAGTAAAAGAGTGAGAGTTGAACCCGTGTCTGTATTTGTCTCAAAGATATGTCCAACTTTTTGTAATAAATACCAGTCCCAGTCTTTATTTAAAAGTCGCCCTTTGGTTTGTACTTTTTTCACCTACCAAGACTTTTTCTGGTGTGGAAAATTCTTGCATCATACCAATGATACCATTCATCCCTTTATTTCCCAGTATTGTACTGAAGTTGCCAATGTTTTAAGGGTGTTAGACTGTGAAACTGTCAGTTGTTTATTGGTAAGTGTATAGACAATATTTCTTTTCACTTGTATGCATGATTGGAGGCTTGCTCAAGGACCCACTGACAGTGGACAGATTCAGCAGCACTCCCCTACTAAATCACCCAGGTGTTAATGCTCTAATCTGTTGTGCTGCTGCAGACATGTTCTCTGGTACCCCAAGTCTTTGTGGATGTGTTTGCTATTTTTCATTCCACAGAGATGCTCCCAATAGAAGTGGTCCAGTAGGTCTGTTCGGCATTTGAGTTTATTATTAAGATCTAGAATTTGGGACCAACACATAGGATTTGCACCTATTCTGTGTTAGTGTAACTCACGTCTCCTTGTGTTAATGTGTAAATGAGTGAATCTGTGGCCAGTAGAGGGCCCTCCAGTGAAGCACAGAATGACCTGAAGGAAGTTTCTTGGCTGGTAAAGTATTCCAATGAATGGTTTAGATTTTATTTTGGCTTCAAGGAAATTAGCACTAAAAGAATATTACACATAGAAAATTCCTATTAATTTACTCCACACCAGCAATAATCAGAAAAAAAATCTTGCTGTCCTTCTCTCATGATTTCTTTTGCAACATTACACATTTATGACACAGCAGGGTGGTTCATCTCTGGTCCTGGAGTTCTACCATCCTGCAGACTTTAATTCCAGTCCTAAATTAATACACGAGCATTAATCTAATAATACAGTTTATCAAGACTTTCAGTAACATCTGGATTTAGACATACTTGATATACCATCTTGAAGTTAGCTGACATGCTTGGTCAGATTCTACTCCAACAGCTGAGCTTTTGACTGTTGTATTTTCAATATTGCAGATGGTTATTTATAATTTATCCTTTATGCAATCTAATGGCTCCCTCATAAATATTTTTTATAAGAACTCCACCCTGTAATCCAAACATTCACATGAGAAGAGAAACAAACAGTAGTTAATATTATTCCTTCTTATCAAGCTTTCTCTTTGAACAATTGTCTGTGCATTGTGTTTTGAGGTGAATTTAAATTTAAGGCAATTTTTTTTAATGTCCTAGAAACAATAGAGTAGAATGTCAGAGCCTCAAGTAAACATTTTAATATTAGTGCCATAACTTAGTGTATAGTTCTAAATGATATCAGAAAGGCTTCACTAGAATAAAAGTACATATATCTTCTGGGCATGATGCTAACATCTCTCACTGATACAGTGTCAGTGGGAGACAGACAAGAATGTAACATGCCATAAACTCATGACAAACAGTGCTGACATTCAGACACTGCTTGTTTCTTTCACACGGCATTAAAAAACCATCACTGCTCTGGGTCTGATAGTTACTATATTGTTAAGTCAAAGAAGTTATTAAAATGTGGCCTGCACTGTTCTTCTGTCAAGCCACCCAGTCATAAACAAGTCAATTTATTAGCATTCATATCACATGGCCCAGTGTCCCATATAATCTTTATATTCAGCAGCAAAATGTTTTGCACAATACTCATTAATTGGTGCTGACTGATACGGACCAGTTGTACCAACCCATTCGCTCTTTCTTGGGTAACAGTTTGGGATTTGTATAAAGTGAAGTGTGAAACAGCATAAATGTGCACTGTGCCAGTGTAAATTAGCTGCATAAAAAATATTTGTTTCTTATTCTAGTTTGTGCAATAATTGAAGGGAAGCGAATGTCATAGACCCAGTAAGTCACACATTTGCGCTTCCCGTTTAAAGTTACATACTGATAGAGTACTGTATTCTTCATGGTGAAATATAGGACATTAAATCTCATCTCAATATATGCCTCCTTAAAGCAAGAGAAACTTTTAATTAATGCATTGTCTTCAATGAACATAGCTTGTGAGAAAACAGTTCTTTAACAATTCAGTAAGTATAAAACTAGATGGGATATACAAAATATATGTGCTAAAGGTTAATGTAGAGAAAAGATACATTACCAGTTATATTTCTTTTTTCCAGGCAAGAGATGTTAAATCAATAAACAATAAAGCCCTTTATTCACTTTCTGTGTTGCTGTCTCTCTGCTTCTCTCTCTCTCTGTCTTTGTCTCTGTCTCTCTCTGTCTCTCTCTAGCTCTGTATGTCTCTCCTTCTAGCAGTCCATATGAGCTGTAGGGTGGTGGAGGAGTCCTATGCCTGAACTCATTGCAATAATCCTACTCTTACTGCCATAACTCAGTTTTACTCCATTCTCTGTTTGTCTCCTCGTTCTCTGAGAGCCACATCTGGAAAACACTCTACTTCAGCATAAAATCAATGTTCCATTAAATTTTAATCATCAAGAATGGCATAATGGCACCAGAACAGATGCTTCTGCCTTCAAATTCATGCTGTTCTCACTGTGTATTCTGGCACTGACCTAAGATCAGCTCTGTATAATGGATTTGGGGCTGTTATAGTGTATCATAGTGTAAAGCAGCTCCTGGATCAGCACTCAGCAACTGCTTTTTCCTCAGATGTCAGATGTATTAGTTCTGTCAGGGTTAATACCTGCTCAGTGATTGCTGTCTGACAGGAAGCATGATGCTGCAGTAGTGCTTTGTTAATGTGTGGAGAATGCCCCTTTAATGGCTTTTTTTGCAGCCCTGACCTGAACGTCATTGGTATTAAACAGCTTCTTACAAGGAAAGAGGGGTATCTATGGCAAATGGGGCTGGAAGCCATTAGATCTAAAAGCTGATATTTGGTGCTTTTTATTATGAATAAACAAGGACATGAATGCATGCACTGTAGTACAGGAAATTAAATTATATCTTAAGCCTCTCAAATTCAGAATACTATAAGATTTACATGATTTAGAAAAGTAGAATAATGGCATTCTCTGTATGATATATATATATATATATATATATATATATATATATATATATATATATATATATATATATATATATATATATATAAGGACTGTCTGTATAATATATAAATGTAGCTAAAAACAAAGTGAAACAAGTGAATGACAACAAAGACACTTGGAAGTGCTTGTGCTATTGGTTTTATTACTGTCATCATCGTCATTGCCATCATCTTCCTCAGTATTATCCCCACTTTTAATAACAGTAGCAGAAAAAAATCAAAACCACTCATTCTCAATCATGGCTTAACATTTTTCACACATCTTGAGTCAAAGGGAGACAGAGTGAGGGAGGGTGTGGAGGGTAAGAGAGAGAGTGAAAATCTAAATTATGTCGCTTGAGGACCATATGGGGGCTCTTGGGTAGGCCGCCATATGTTGAAGGCTTTTGTTATGGAAATTACACTTTAATTTTTGGCACTTTTCGTTACGGCACAGCCAGGCTGGGCACTTAGACAAAAGACAAAAAACAAACAAAAAAAAAGAGAGAGAGAGAACTTCGACAGATCTAGAATACACAGAGAATGATCTCTCGTTGACAACAACTGGTCAACACAGCCTACAGCAGATAATTAGCTAATTAAGTCATGTCCCTGATTTTGTGAATTCTGTCCAGGCTTTTACTGGTACCAGTACATATTATGCAAAAAACATGAGAAAAGAGAAAAAGCAAACGGATCAAAATTTCTCCACATGCAGTGTCTTATTATTGCTGTGACATATTTACAAACATATTTACAAGTTTATCAAAGAGGAACAATGTTTGTCCATCATATCTTAGTTTCTGTTGGTAGTCCATGTAATGTTCACAATTACTTTGACTTTTGGACAATATTTAGAGCAGTCTTCCCTTCTTAATACTGCCATTGCTTAGGATACATTAAAAAATGGTTGTCCTTTAATTGCAAGGAAAAATAGAGAGGTAAAGCTAGTCATAAATTTTAGAATGTCGTTTTAAAGGCTGCTATACATGTTATCAAGGGCTTTGCATAATAAAACTATTCACTATTCAGTGGGTTTATCATTGCTTCTAATCTTAGGCTTTAGGTTTGAAGGCTCTTATGCAGTGAGAAAGGGTAGAAAAGACAAATGTTCAAAGAATGAAAAATAATGAGTTCTTCACAGACATGATACATTCTCTGATAATGAACTAGGCTAAGAGGTTGGACCAGGAAAGGCCTGCTGTCTCTGTTACTGCACTTACACACTTGAACTGCCCTGACTTCAGGACAAAGAAAGTCAATGGTTAAGTGGTAGAGGTCATGGATGCGTGGGTGGATAGGTAGATAGATGGATGTATGGATGGGTGGATGGATGCATGGATGGCTGAATATAGAGAATGGAGTTGCAGAGGGGAGGTGGGGGGCCGGGAAGAGAAGCTCATCTCTGAGTCCCTGTGGGTTTCGCACCATTACCGAGATTGTGTTGCCCATTTTATAATATGCAAAATGCTGACAGCGCATTCGCCTGCTGCTGCCATGACCTTCCCCTTCAAGGTCAGACTCAGCCTCAATTACTCTTTCTGTCTTCTGCCTGTCCACTAGCACCTGTTCACCCCCGAGAGACAGAGGGAGTGAAGGACAGAGAAGGAAACAGAGACAGACACATGGACAAAAAGACAGGACAGACAGACAGACAGGGAGGGAGGGAGGACACGCCAAAACGAGGAAAGAGCAACAGCGAGAATGATAGAGAGAGAGAGAAATGGAAACTGAGATGAAGGGGGGAGGAGAGAAAAGAAGAAAAGGTCAGAGGGGAACGACAGATATGGCGGGGAGGACGAGGAGAGACGCGGACAGAATAGATAAGAGGAAGAGAAGACAGGAGTGACCAGCACACAAGACTCCCTCGTCTGTTGTGCTGTCAAACACTAATAGTAGATCTCCCATCAGAAACTTCTAGAAGATGACAAAAATGAAGCATACACACACTCACAGCATGCTGGCCTCTGCATCTGTATCGCAGCGTTTGAACGTTGTTTTGTTTGCTTCCCTGCTGCACACTATCTGCCATCATTAGAGCCCTGTTTACTTCACCCTGACTGTCACTGATGATGGATATTTGCTTTGAAATTCCTTCCTGACCAAGTTCACGTCAAACGGCACCTGTCTAGATGCTAGCTTCACATTTAGCACAAAGGCATTCATTCTGATAAAGAGGACATAATGAGATGTTGTGTGTGTGTGTGTGTGTGTGTGTGTGTGTGTGTGTGTGTGTGTGTGTGTGTGTGTGTGTGTGTGTGTGTGCAGGATTGTGTGTATACTCTGCTTAATATTTCCTTATTTCTACAGGGGTAGAGAGAGTTTATTTTTAGAGCCATAAGCTTGGAGTGCATATAGGCACTACTGTAGCACTAGATTCTAAGCCTGCAGGTTTGCTGTGTTCTCTGTCCTGACAGTGTTTTTCTCTTCAAGGTTCACTCCCTCTTCAAGAGCAGTCATTAAAGATAGCATCAGCATCATTAAAGATAGCATCAGCAGCCCCCTGACTAATCTCCTACCCCTGGTCCACTTCATCTGCAGAACAGTTCTGATTTTCCTGTTTCAGCTGTAACACTGATAAAAGTGCCTGAATGCAGCCTAAATTCACCACGGATGATGGTAATCCTGATAAGCCATGTTGTTTTGTTGCTCATTTTCAGGACCCTGACTTCAAAGGGGGGGTGCACTGATTGGAGTAAATGATTTTCACAGATGCTGCAAATGATCATCATCACCCGCCTATAGCAGAGACTATTTATCCTTTAATCTTGCATGTAGCACTTGGGTGCCATCAGCGTTATTAAAGGCATTAAATGCATTCATGGCAGCCGGCACTATTCTCAGTGTTAGCATTGGGATGATGTTCTATTCAACTATGTTGATTCTCCAATGTCAAGGATGTATATTCTCCTTTCCCCCAACTCTGCCAACAACCAAATAAATTATGTGAGTCCTAATGGCAGACAGCCACTAGATGTTCTGGTATGAAGTCACGATATATGTTATTATCTGGGTTCAGATAGGGAATTTACCAGCATGTCTAGTTAAGACCAAATTACAAGACTGTTGTCATTATCTTGCCATTAACCACATAAGAATGTAACATTTTGCAACTATAATTCATTTTCATGAGTTTCCCAGAATTTTGGAAGTGTTAATAAGAAGATGGATGGATGGATGACAACTCTCTTCTGTCAGATGGATGTTCAATGAAGAAATAAATAGACTTTTTTTTTTTTAAAGGAAGAGCTTCTTTGCTTTTAACGTTACTGCTGGTCAATATGAGCTAAAGTGGCCTGTTAAACAGTGAATGCTTTTAGACTGGGGATGAAATGAGTAATGTGTTATGGGCATAAAACAAATGTTATAATTATTTGCAGTGTGCATTATGTACCCTGGCATCAGTCGGGGGGGGGGCAATTTTCCCAAACCAAATCTTATTTCCCCAAATAAAGTTCATTTTAAAAATGACAACACCGTGATGGAGAATGACTTTGTGGTTTGCGTTCAGGCTGTTTCATTTATTGCCCTAAGTATTCTGCAGACAGGACAGCTATGATTACACAAGTCCGTTGCCGTGCCAATGAAGAGTTATTGCCTGTGAAAGTATCGCCATCCGCATTCAAATGTCTCAAATGTTGTACATTGTTCCTCTTCAAAAAATGCTAAAAGTCCCGAGGACTTTTTCTACAGTTTTATCATGCATATAAACATTTTTTTTTTTCCAAGAGCAGCATCTTACAAGGTCAATGGCGGTATTTAGTATTCAAAATACACAGATGAATAACTTTAATAAATTAGATAAATAAATAAGACAAAAAATAATAAATACTTAAATAAAAGAATAAATAGTGCATGAATAAATACATACATAAATCAATACTGAGGTGGTAAGAAATGAGGTTCCTGTTTTGGTGGTGATGGAGGATGGACAGAGTGACTCTGAGACAGAGGGGTCAGAGGTCGTACCTGCCTCTGGGTGAGGTAAGTGTTGACAATAGGAGGGGGGGAAGGTAATTCCTAGTCGATGGAATGCTTGAAGAGTCTGCTTTAGCCAAAATGGCGGAGGAAGACCTGTATCGTGGGTTGAGATTGCTTTTGTGGCACCGCTCTTCAGCGAATCCGCTAATTGTCCTCATTAGAGTCCTGGTGAACTGTTATTGTGAGGGTGCTTCATATACTGAGAGACTGCGTCCTGTTACACAGGACTGACATGAGAGCAATGAGTTTGAAACCAGAAGTGGTTTTAAATTAAGTCTGTCTTAAGTTGCTTCTTTAGTTCTCAATGTTTGTTTTGGCGTGGTAACTCCTGGTGAGACTGATACTGAGGCAAACATTATATTCTTAAGTAAGTCCACCAAATACCCACATTCCCAAAGATTGCTTTTTAAAGAGTTATCTGGGGATGATTGGCACAAAAAGACAATAAATAAGTGGCTGAAATTCAGAATTGCAATATAAAAATAACACTTGTTGAATTAAAGTATTAAAGAGTGACAAAAAAGTTTTCAACTTTTTAGTGGCCTTTTTTGCAAATACTGTCATTGTTGACATTGTCATAAAAGTTGAAATTGGCAGTTGCAAAAAAATTCAACTCTTAGCAAAACAAAATAAGCAGCATAAAAATACATGAGGTCATTTTTTTTGTTTTTGTTTTTGTTTGTTTCTAAAAAAGAAGGAACACGGTTGTTGTCCTTTTTGTTTTTGTTTTGATATGATTTGCTATAAAATATCAGGAATCTAAATATTATTACTATCATTATTAATATTGTTATAGTCACTGATAAAAATTCACATGCCAGGCCTCATAATAAGTGGGTGTGTGGGTGTGTGTGTGTGTGTGTGTGTGATAGAGAGAGATAAAGTGAGAGAAAGAGTCTGTTGGTGTGTATCTGAAGACAATTAGCAGTCCTGAAGAAAAATCCAGCATCTATTTGTTATTGTCTGGTCATTATTGTTTATCTTTTTTTCCCAAAGTAATTTCAGCGAAAATATTG
Source organism: Electrophorus electricus (assembly GCF_041902795.1). NCBI lineage: Eukaryota > Metazoa > Chordata > Actinopteri > Gymnotiformes > Gymnotidae > Electrophorus > Electrophorus electricus. The sequence continues at coordinate 8,291,204 of NC_137521.1, read as the reverse complement.
CTTTCTAAAAAAAAGGGGAAGAAGTGGAAAAGGCCCATTTATTTGTGTGCGTGTGTGTGTGTGTGTGTGTATGCATGTGAGTGTGTGTGTGTGTGTGTGTGTCTGCATCTGGCAGAACGAAGGGGTCAGGAATTTTGAAAAAACCGAATAAGAAGATGAAGACATGAATTTATCTTCCTCGCTGGTCTGCTCGCTGGCCGCAAAGTGATCAGTTCTCTGAGCCGGACTCATCCTCGTCACCGGAGCCCTTGAAGCAGGCAGACTCGTAGTGCTTGTTCAGATACGACTTGAGCGCGAAGGTCTTATCGCAGCGCTTGCAGCGGTAGTGCTTGAAAGCCGAGTGCGTCTGCATGTGGGCCCGCAGGTTGGAGCGGTCAGCGAAGGCCTTTCCGCAGTGGGCGCAGGCGAACGGCTTCTCACCCGTGTGTGAGCGCATGTGGCCCTGGAGCAGCCAGGGCCGGCTGAAGGCCTTGCTGCACACGCTGCACTTGTGCTTGAGGTCGTGCGTGAGCACGTGCATGGCCAGCGCTGGCATGGACACGTACACTTTGCCGCATGTGGGGCACTTGCGCGCCATCTTGCTGTCCAGGCTGCGGTGCGTCTGCTTGTGCCGGCTCAGGTTGGACGACGTGGCGTACGTCTTGCCACACTCGTTGCATGTGTGGCGCGTACCGGTCCCCCCACCGCCAGCCCCAGCGCTGCCCGCCTCTCGTATCGCTGTTCCCCTTCGTGACTCCTTGGCATCGCTGCCCCTCCTCCGCGAGCGCCCGTCCGAGATGAAGAAGGCGTCCACGGTGTACCCGTCACCCGGGCTCTCGGAGTCTCCACTGTAGTAGCCGCGAGCGGTCAGGCCCGACTGCGGGCTGTCGGGCTGCTCCAGGTCGGGCTCGCAGTACTCCTCACCCCCACTGCTTACCGGGGCGTAGAGCGGGTCAGACACAGCCGAGCCCAGCTTCGGCTCCAGCTTCTTCTCACCCTGATACGCCGAAGGACGCATGTAGTCTTGGATGTAGCCTGGTGAAGGAAGAGATATATACAATGGGTCAAAATTAACATAAGTGCATACCATACAGATTTTATTAAAAACTACATAATATAATGAATTAACATGCTGATCATTTCTGTCATATACTCAGTCACTGACATGGTCACACTATTACTGTTATTATTCTCATACCCACACATGATTGAGACATGATTTAAC
>NC_137521.1:8190000-8285000 GCF_041902795.1 Electrophorus electricus | reverse complement strand
AAAAGACAGAGAGGAGAGGGAGAGACCGACTAGCTGAGATCAGCAGTCAGGCAGGCTTATATGGGGCGGCAGTGGGGGAGAGATCAGGTGGTACACAGCAATGGAGCTGCTTAGCTTTAATCCATCAAACGTCCCCCGGGACACACATCAAATTACTACTGAACCGTCTGTGCATTCACACACACACACACACACATACACACACACACACAAACGCACGCACACACACAGACAGACAGGGGGGAAACACAACCAGACCCCCTTCCGACACCCCGAGCTCTCCCCTCCCTCCATCCTCACCCATTCACTTGGCTGGGAGGAGAGTAAGAGAAAGGGGGGGAGCAGGCAGACAATGAGGCCCGTGGCTGGGGGGACACTCCATGTGCTGTCCTCTATTGTTTTCGAATGAAGTGACACAGTTTATGTTGGGTGCTCTTACAAGCTGTGTGTCCTCTCACTGTCTTCCTTCAGCCTCCTTCTCATCCTATAGTATCCTCAGAGCACCCTGACATAGCTCCCACAGCGTAGCTGAGACTGCCCACGCAATTCACACACACACACACACACACACACACACACACACACACACACACACACACACAAAAGGATGCATACACACACACACACGCGCGCTCACACACACGCAGATAACGAATTCAACATTTAATCCCTGCTTGTTTCCCAGATTGCACAGAGAGCGACTGAAACAGGAGCATGCCAGTGCTACAACCCTACGCTTAACTTCTCCTTCCACCTACCCTACCGCACCCTCAAGATGTCTGCCCTACTACGTGTAGCCAATTAATGACAAAATTAATTAATTTTAATCTCTGTCGTACTGACAGCGTGTAAAATTAGATTCTACACATGCTAATTTGAGAGAGATTTGCCAAAGGAATTCAAGGATGCAAACTAAGATCATTCCCATGGAAATGTTGCATATGGTTTAAAAATATTAGTTTGGTATTCTGGCTCTGACCCCAAAAGACATCCATCAGCTGGCTAAAATGCAATCTATTTCTGTTTGAGTCGATCAGGCAACAGGTAATATTCATGAGACAGAATTACTAGACCTCTTGATATTGTGAAATTTAAAATAATAATTCGATAAACCTTTCTCCTAACAGAAAATAGATTATAACTATTTTTTAGACTTTAAACCTAAATTATTTTCAAACTTAATTAAATACATGAATAACTAAAAACAGAGTTCTAAAGTGCTTCATATATATTTCATGGCTCAAAAAAACATGTTCAAAAGGCATTTACCACATCTTGCACACCTCCACTTAAATGAACGTATCACCTCCTCTTAAGCTATGCTTAAACACCTCCACTTAAATGACTGTATCATTGTCTGACTGAGGTCTGGAGGCCACGAGTTTCAGGTGCTGGGGAAGTTAAAGCAGGAAGAAGCCTTAAACTGCTCTATCCCTCAGCAGAACCATAAAGGAGCTCTCTGATTACACTGGCATATGGTGAGGATGCTTCTCTGCTTCCTGCTAGTGCTTTTTAAAGGCCAGGTCTGCATCTGCTGCAGCAGCGTTCCTGCCTCCCCAGTACAGTGCAGAGTTATAAGCTGAGAGTGGGTCTGATACACACGTGGCAGCTCTTAATGGGAGCAAAGCTAATGGGCATGGGTGCAGCATGTTGCTGATGTGGGCCTCCTGATTCCCCACTACTTCCTGTTGGGGACCTACCTTTTTATATACTCAAAACTTGAACTGTGACCTTTTTAGCCTTATAAGCTATGTAATCTATTTAATTGATCTGATTTATGTGGCAAGAGCAGCTCTCTGTGTCAGGCTCCCTGGAGGATGAATTCCTTGCAAATGCACAAAATAATCCACAAACATGGCCTATAAACACTTCCCTTCCATTCCCCATGATTAACTTTTCCACTCTGATAGCTTTATCACGGCTGTGGACTATACCAAAAAGTCAGACTGTAAGGTTATTTACTGGTTCACAGCTTTTCTCAGTTAGGCTTAAAGTACGCAGATCACACAATGTCAAGCGTGATCAAAGCTGTGCCAGCATATATATATATATATATATATATATATATATATATATATGTGTGTGTGTGTGTGTGTGTGTGTGTGTGTGTGTGTGTGTGTGTGTGTGTGTGTGCATAAGTCATAACTGCTGCAGAGGCCGGTTTGGAGACCTCAGTGATCACATCACCCAGGACCAGCTGTGCTCCTCTCCCTGGCTCAGAGCGTTGAGCCCCTTGAGAGCATGTGCAGATTTGGAGCCTAACAGGTGTCCAGCGCCGCTGCTATTCTCTGGTCTATGTCCTGTGGCACCCGTACATAGGCATAACTAATGACCGTTATGCCATAGGCCTATCACCCAACACTGTACGAGAAAGTGGGAGTCTGACGCCCCAGGCTCACCGTAATGGACCCTAACAAGTTCTGATTGTTCTTATAAGAGCGAGACGCTGCTGACGTCAATCTGCCAGAGCGGCTCGCTCCAGCGGCGCGGGGCCATCAATCAGAAGACTCAGTGGGCGGGACATCGACACAGTGAGGGGAAAAAAGGGGGCGGCAGTGCTTGCCCGGCTCGCAGAGAGAGGCGAGGAGCCTGTGCGCACGCTGCCGCGAAAATTGAAAGTGACGGATATGATGAAGATACTGCAATAGCTACACGCAGAGAGAGAGTGAGAGAGGGCGGGGGGGTGGATGGGGAAGAGGGGGGGGTGCCACTCTAGATATGTACAAGATGTGGCTGAAGATTGAGACATAATACTGAACTCAAATAGAGCTGATTTGGTGTTGGGTAGATGTAGCAATTCTAGCTTTGTTTTGCCATGGTGCAGTGGTTGCAAGAATATAGTCTCAATAAAACTGTCACAACATCGAAGAGCAATATCTCTAGATTACGGTCTAGGACTCTGTCATTCTTTTTACATGCATTCTGTGCTGCTTCAGATCCCCTTCTGTTTTTAAGGGTTTTGACAGTGTAATCTGATGCGTGGCATTTGTCTTTGCATGGACAGTAATCCATCAATAAATAAAGGCAAAATGCAGCACTGTCTTTGTACTTCCATTGGTTACCATTCACTTGACAAATCTGACATGTGCGTACTGCAGACAGCTGTGCTGTAGACCTGCCTGCAGGCCTCTTGCTGTGCTGGGCTGTGTGGCGTTCAGAATGCACCATACAATGACTATATGATTTATTACATTTGCGTAGTAGTTTAGGTTGGAGCTTTAGACCCTTCAAATCTAAATGAACTAAGTGGTTCAAACTCCCGAGCCTCTAAACAGCTATTAATAAAGGGTTTATTTAGTGAACAAAGCTTCGCACAAATCTGCAGGATCAGCAGGGCTAGTGAGGAGGGGCCTTCTCATGTGCATGTGCACATGCCTGTGTGTGTGAAGGTGTGAGTAAGAGCCTCTTTCAGCAAGTTGCTGGTGCTGAGTGTGTGTGATCCTCGTTCTCGCTCTGAACGCTCGGCTTCATTTAATGGGATGATGTCGGCATCTGCTCCATCACTGCCTCTTTTGTGTGTCTATGACTGCTGCCTCTTTGTGTTCATACGTAAAGCAAGGGAGAAACAGCCTTTCAATTCACTCATCTCTTGTTGGTAGATTCTATACTTAATTAAGTGTTTGAGGACCCCTTCCCATCTCTCTTTTTCTCTCTCTCACTGGCTCTCTCCCTCTCTGCTCCTTTATTGCAGTATGGAATATATAATAGGAGTAATAATTTTACATTAAAAGGTGAAGAAATGTCACTGATTTGTGCGTGGAGAAGACTAAAGACTTACTGATGAGTACCCTACCATGCATAAGTTTGTACCCTTAAAAAATCTCAAACATATTCCAATGGGTTGGGCGTGTTGCCTCAAACCAGCTCAAACCTTTAATGTTATGTGCAACAGCCTGTTTGTCATGTGCTGCTGATGAGGCCTCAGGCTTGTGTGATGTGGTGAATCCTGCTTCTCCCTCGATCCGACACTCCCTCTCAAATGCTAGCCAGCAGTGGACTTCATTTTGGCATGTGTGGTTCATTAGCAGCACCACTGTGTTCAATTCCATAGTGATTCATGCACTGCCTGCAACATCGGCAATACTGCTGCTAAAGTTGTACTTTCCCCATGGCACTGCACAAGGGACTATAAGGTGCTGTTGGATCGAACCGAGTGTGAGAAGTCTCCTAATGATGTAGCCCTGTATGGAGTGCACCATCACATTCACACGAGCACTCACACTAGCACACACAGCAACACATTCACTCATGTTGGTAACTTGCAAAACATGAAAGCGCTGACAGGGTGACAAAGGGAGACGAAAGAACAGCACACTGCAGGGTGTCCTGAGTCTCCTATCCAGGGCTCAGCTACAGTTGCTACACTGCATAATGTCGCACTGCAATTGGGAATTGGGATGAACTATTCATAGTTACATTGAATTTTGGGGGGTCTTGTTTGTCTATAATGTTAAATAAATAAACAAAATTTACATGTTTTTTTTCCCCAATCAGTGCAGTAGATATATGTTGTCAGATGTAAATCACACATTGTAGTACATTGTATATTGTAGTATGTATTACTGTGAGCCTAAAGGAATACATACATGATCTCAGTTATCAACAAGTGAAATGTTACAGGTTGTGATAAGCCATCCTGCCCCCCCTCCCCCCCGGCAACCACCCCCTGCCCCCCACAATCACCCCCTGCTCCGTTTCACAAGTATAAGGGGGGAAAATCCTTGTCTTTCACTCAAGCATCTGGTCAGTGCCCCGGGACAGGAGTTACCATGGTTACGCTCCCCTCAGTCCTGCTCAGGCGATGGATTGGCCTGCTGTTTTGTCTTAGGAGCTTGGGTTGCATCCACAGATTGGTGTGTGTGTGTGTGTGTGTGTGTGCGTGTGTGTGTGTGTGTGTGTGTGTGTGTGTGCGCGTGTGTGTGTGTGTGTGTGTGTGTGTGTGTGTGTGTGTGCGCGTGTGGGGGGGGGGGGGGGGGGCAACATGATGGAGCCTATCTCTGCATCTCTCTCATCCACAGATGGGCTCAGCTCACTTTAACTGCCTGAATAGGGACAACATGGAGGAAGGGGTGAGTGTTTTCCTGCTCCTTCCCTTCCATATCTCCTATTCCCTCTCTCTGCTCTCCAGGTGCCTGGTTCACTTTACTCCTCTACCGCTGCTGTGGTTTCGCTCTTCCGGAAGATTCTCTTCATCCGGCTCTGAGGAGAAACTCAAAACCCACGCAGGGAGATAGCCTTCTCTACTCTCTACTCTATAGCCTCCATAATTCATCCTTAAAATGCTTTCATCATATGGAAAAGGCAATGTTATAGCTGTGTTGTTCTGCATTCTCATGCATCAAGATGCTAAAAGCTTAAAAGTTTCTTGCAGTGTCACTCAAATGTATGGAGCCACATATTGAATGCTTTGGGTTTTGCAATTTATACATTTCTATGCATGTCTGAGGCACCACAAACGCTTATAGGTTCTTGCATGGCGTACCTAATGCTACATCCTTCAATTATCTTCCTTGTTAGTGAGTAGATGAGTTCTCTGAAGTACACCACAACTTTTCTGCTTATATTTAATCATCTCCTCCTGAACTGTAAACATTCCCTTTATAATTTATTTCCTATAAACATCAGAGGCTTGTTAAAAGGAAGCAGGGAGTCCTGCCTTTTCCGCTCACTCTCTTTCTTGTTCACATCATTTGAGGAGAGGTAATTCTTCCCTCTTCACATCTACAGAGGAATAATTGATTTTTATTTGCATAAGAAACCAGATCCATTTTTGCACAGGTCACAGGCTTTCATATCACTGAAACAGAGAGCAAGAAAATGACAGGGAGCACCACCACCTCCACCCCAACCCCCATCACCCCCACCTCTACTCCACCCCCTCTGCCATTCTTCCATTCTCTCCTTTTAGTAGTGAGGGGCTTCAGGTGTCAGGCAGTGCCTCCCTAAAGCACTTAGGACCACACTTCTGGGAGATACCCCATCACACATGTCCTTTCAACATCGGCACTCAATGTTACAGTGGATCGTGGAATTAACGCCAAACGTTCCAAAACGTCTAGCCACAGAAGGCACACCATAGTAACGTGTTCTCTCGTTCTTTCTCTCTCTCACTCACTCTCTGTCTGTGTCTCATTGCACTGGGTAGATAAAGGCAGGCTTAGCTTGTTGCTTCTTTCTTTCATGCATATTGATGAAGCGAGGCCACAGCAGTGGCAGCTGGCCTAGTTTCCACTGCGCTGCCGTTACTGATGAGCTACGTAGGGGCAGGTGAGGATGCAGCTCACGCCACTTCCACTCCCAGCACAAACGATCGCTCCACCCAGCCACTCAGCCAAGACAAAGAGTTTCAGAATAATCCATCATTTGTCTCACAGCAATCGGATGTTAATGCTGTACCATTTCAGGAAACCTCTCCCAAAAAACAGCAGGTCTTGGAGTCCTAGGAGGGTTATACTCTTAGTTATTGGCTGTTACATGTTGGTGTGCATGTTCGCACTATTTAATGAAGCCCATACCAGCATTACCAATAAGCACATAAGCACTTATGTTTTTGAGTGATGAGAGAAATGATTACGTTAAGAGATACTACAAAAGAGAAAGCGCTCCAAAACTAACAGCAGTAAACCAGCTAACACCTGCTACTAACAAATATCCAATATTCTGCATGCATGTTTCAAACCAAGTTCAGTCTGTGTGCCAAAGGCCTAGTGAGTACTGGAACACTTCACATAATACTGCATCATAATGTCCTGAAGGTGCCGTTTCATTGATTAAAAAAACAAAAAGCTTTTCAGCAATAACATATCTACCCCTATCTCATAAATAGCTTATGTGGTAAATCTGCCATGAACACACTGGACCACACACACTCATACACTCCCCCCTACACACCCACAAACACACAAACAGATATAGGGTCTCCGTAAAGATGTGTAGCCATTAAGAGCATATATAATTCACAGATCTTTTACTGACTGGGTTAGTGGGGCACCCGTGTGTGGGAGGATTCCCCAGTACCGTGAGGGTGGGGCTTGCACACTCCTGCAATGCTGGAGGTCCAGGATGCCTGCAGGAGTGAATGTGCTGATACATTTGAATGATACACCCTAGAATTAGTAACGTCTGGATAATCGATATAATATTTTTCATTTATTCAGTATCTCGGATAGCTGATGTAACCATTTCAAACTGCAGAAATCACAAGCCTTAATTACATTTTACTTATCAAAACAACCTTTAGTGCCTTTGCTGGTTTAGTTAGATTATATTTCTCTTAACAACCTCAAAGCAAAATTACAATGCAGATATGATAGCCATAAAATGAGCTTTTCTTCATTCACTCTGTCACTCCTCTGTTTCAAGCTGCAGGCTGTGACGTGCACGGCTGCGGTTGCCAGATCAGCGCGTTAGTGTGCGTCGGATCACTCTCTGCCTGTTTGTGTGAGCTCAGCTTGGCGTCTGGTGATTGAGAGCAGGGTTTTTGTTCCCCACTCAGGCATCCCAACACTGAGAGGCCCAATTAAGTGTGAAAGGCTGCTAGGAGCTGATGGTGGAGTACTGATAATTTATGCTAATGAGGTCTCCACTATAGCGCTCTCCCCCACCTTCAAATAACACCCTCACTAAAACCCCTCTCACCCCTCAAACAACATCATCTTGTCTAAAAACCCTTCTAACCTCTGAAATAGCAGTAACAAGCCTGACAGTCCTCTGCTTACTACAAATAATACCCCCATCCCTCAAACCTTCTTTTCTTCCCTTCTCTCTCTCTCTCTCTCTCTCTATCTCTCTATCACTTTCTCTGTCTCCCTTCTCTTTTTTTTTCTCTGACAGGAAAGGGTTCAATGTAATGCACGTCTGATGCATCAGAATATGTCTTAAGCTGAAGCTTGCAAGTAAGTGGCTGCAGAGTAAGTTCTTTGATCACATGGTGAGTATGCAGAGGGGTGATAATAACACTGTTCATAAATAACGATGAATGGAGGGCCGCGTTTATGGATAATAAACATATGTCACTGCTGTCTTCATCTGAGCAGGGGTCTGGAGCACCTCACCACACCAAGAGAAAAACTCTGAACCCGCACACAACTTCTGGGACACTTCAGCTCCGATGGAATTCAATTTTATGTGGGGAAAAAAACAAAAAAAGATTTTATGTGAGATAGGCTTCAAGAAATGAAAGTGAACGTGGATATGTGTGAGTGTGTGTGTGTCTCTTTGAGGTAGAGAAAGAGAGAGAGGGGTGGGGGGGGGTATGCAAGTATAGGCTAGCAGTAACAAGATGAAAGCAAACTGAAATTGCAAGAATTTCCATGCAGAGAAATTGGAAAAGAGCTGAAATCAGACCACACCACCATTGCCGAGACCTCACTACAGATATATCAGACTTTCTGCTACAGCTGAATGTAGATGCAGTCTTAGACACTGAGGGCTCTGATACTCTTATTGGGCATTCACCAAGCCAATTAAGCCTAATCTTCTTCTACCTAAATATATGAATTCATTCATTCGTTCATTCATTCATTCATTCATTCAATGATTCATTCATTCATTCCTTAATTCCTTCATTCATTCATATCTTATTTGAGAACCCAGTACACAAAACCATCCATCCAGAGTAACATTTTAATGTGGCCTTACACAAGCCCCCCCCAAAGTACATCCATGAGTGTAAACACTTTTTGTAGTTCTGTTTAAAATGGTAATTTAATGATAATTACATTGGTCATCTTTGTACCTTGGGCCCAGTTATCTCTAAATGATGCTGTCGCACTTCTTATCCTTTATTAATTGGATTAATTAATCATCAAACAAGCCTTGTTCCAACAAAAAGAGCATGCAGGTCATTTGGTAATACATGCTTTGGATGGGAGGTTTGGGGTGAATGTGGAATAATGTACTGGGGGCACTGTTTTCTCTGTTGCATTCATGCATAGCACAGAAGAAGAGAAAAAAAAAAACAGGAAAATATTCAGTGTTCAACAGACCTGCACTCACATTCATAACTACACACACACACACACACACACACACACACACAGACACACACACACACACACACATACACACACACACACACACACACACACACATACACACACACACACAAAGCACAGTACAGCACAGCACAGCACAATCAAAGTTCTATAGTTTCAGACAGCAAAAATCAAGTGAATAGAATGTTCTTGATTCTTCAGCGAAACAAAGACTGGACTCAACACTAAAGCAGACAGAGTAAGATTACACCTGAAGAGAAACTAATGGGGGGAAAATCATTGTTACTGTTTGTGTGTTACCAGGTGAGATTTGGCCTCAATTATCAACATGCATGTACAAAATGAAATGTTCCCACAGGGATGCAGTTGAAGTTCGCACGGGGACGTGTGTGTATTATAAAGCGTTCACTTTGCAAAATGCTAACATGCACCTTAGGCACAAAAACATATTAGAAAGCAGAAAGTAAAAGGAAAATGTATTCAGGCAAACACAAGTCTGTTTTGTATTACATACAATCTAGGCATTTATCAAAATGTCTATAAAGGCAAATGAAGGAAAACAGGGCTGTTTGGTCTCGCCAAGAGGTGAGGAAATGTGACTTGAAAATCATGAGTCTCCTGAGGGGGCATGACAGCTTATCCTAATATCCACAAACAGCTTCCTGTTCTCTCATTGTCGATGTTCCTCCATCCCTACCAGTGAGTGAAACAAGGACGCAAAGTGAGTATGTACTTGCATGCACACAGACAGATATGCACACACACACACATTCACACAGACACAGACACACACAGTCGAGCCAGAGGACCTCGTCTGGACGACTTCACCTTTTGCATATATATTGTCACTATTTGCATATATATTGAGAGCATACGTTTTGGGTTTATTATAACAGTAGCTGCTCACTCGGCTGCTGGGATTGGGGTGGGGCACAGCTTCAGGCATTTGGGTTGGGGGGTGAAGCTGATGAAAGGGGGAAGACCCTCCATCCCCTTGTGGCTGTGGGTGTTACCGTGTCTGTGTGTCGGCTAATTTCAGTGTGAGATAATTACAGAAGCAAGACTTCCATACTAATGAACCAGAGAGGCTTTTTTGTTCTTGTTTTGGGTGTTTTTCTTGGCCAGATAGATTCTGGGCTCATGGAGCAGGGGGGAAGGATTAATACTACATGTATATACATTTTCAGTTTAACCTAATCAGTAAACAGCATAAAAATCTCAGCAGACCAAAAAATTGGCTATATCACTAGCCCACACGATCTTCACTCACATAGTTTTCCACACAGTCCTACGCATAGTCTCACACACAGTCTCACACACAATCCAACACACAGTCTCACACACACAGTGCCACACAGTCTCACACACGATCCCACACACAGTCCCGCACACACAGTGCCACACAGTCTCACACACGATCCCACACACAGTCCCGCACACAATGCCACTCACAGCGTCAAACACAGTCTAACACAATGTACCACCACCTCTACCATACAGTCCCCTAACCAAGTCTTCCTGCTTTGCTGGGCTCTTTCTGTACAGCATGAAACAGAAACAGGTGCGTATGGATAAGGAATGAGGAAACAGGCCCCCAGACGGATGAATGCCTGTTCCGTCCGTCACGGATGAGCAAGTGGAAGGCAGGAGTTACGTGTTACTGTGTGTTTTGTGTGCGTGCGTGCGTGCACGCGCGTGTGTGTGTGTGTGTGTGTGTGTGTGTGTTTTGTGTGCGTGCGTGCGTGCGTGCGCGCGTGTGTGTGTGTGTGTGTGTGTGTGTGTGTGTGTGTGTGTGTGTTTTGTGTGCGTGCGTGCGTGCGCGTGTGTGTGTGTGTGTGTGTGTGTGTGTGTGTAAGATAAATAAAGGAGTGACCATGGCCGTGTCAAACAAAGGGAACAGTGGAGTGGAACATCACATGACTGCAAATGCCTGAGAGAGAAATAGAGTGAGAGAGGAGAGAGAACAGGAGTGCTAAACGAGAGTGCACTGGCCTGAATAAACGCAGGGCCGCTCTGCGGAGAAGAAAGCCTGCGGCTCCCTGCAGTCAGCCCCAGCAGTCTGTGCACTCTGCTGTTTATTTACTGGAATAGATTGGTTTCATTCTGGAACTTCTGCAGCATCAGCACTTCGCCTCACGTGCTTCAGAAATGGGAACATTTCTAATGCCGTTTGCATGTCTGGAATGTGCCGTTTCAAACACATTGCTTTCCTTAGCCAGAGTGCATCAGCTTCTCACAAACATATCTGCACATCAGTGGCAGCTGGGGGTCTTTTGGCAGCTGGCAGCTGGGGGTCTTCTAAATCATAAAATTAGTCAATTATTGCATTTGTTGTTATTTATTCTATTATTGATTCTGTCCTCTTTTCTTTCCCTAGGAAATGGTCTATTATCCTGTCATAACAACAGGGATTCTTTTCCAGAGGCTAGAGCAGTTTCGTCTCAGTGGCCAACAGAGTGAGGTTACTGAGACGGTTTTGGCCCGTTGTGTTGCGGCTGTATGACTTGACTCATTTTTAGCAGAAGAAGCTCCTCGCTACACCTGCTGATGTAGCTCCAATATTTGCAGCTGAAGACATCAGCTTGTGTAGCTGATGCATTGCTTTATCCAACTCCATGTCTTTAAATACAACTAAGAAATCATTCAGTTTGTCTCTGTTGCCCTGAAAGTCATCGTCTGAGTTTAGGTTTTTGAGCTCAGATGGCCATAACTTTTTGGAATGCCTCCTCAGGAAACACCTGACTCATTCCATCAAATTTGCTTGGATTGATTAGTCCAAGGAAGCCCATACTTTCCCAAATGGAAAAGCTCTGAGAAACTGCTTCCTAAGATTATCTAAGATGGCCATGTACAGGTTTCTGTAGCATGCCTGGAGGTCCTGCAACTGTGGCGGACCCTAACTTGTTTTGCTGAGGTTCACTTTCAGGATCTGATGTCAGGTTTGCTGCTTTGGCATACACGGTTTGAAAGCTTCCTCTGACCTCTTGTCCTTTGCAAAAGCAAGAAGTCTCATGATTCTGTGCTGGCAATAGCAAACATCCATAACCAAAAGTGACATTTTAAAAGCATGTTATCCAGTAAATATCTAGATTTACTGCACTGAAAACAGAATATTCTGAGATGCCATTGAACCCCAGAGTCACATGGTATCAACAGGCTTAAGTGGTTCATGCTTCCACAGGCTTATATGAGAAAAACAAATCTGTTACATTATGATGCTCTGCTGGACAACTAGTTATGAAGTGGAATACTTCCCAGCACAAGTAAATACAATGTTCCACATTTTAGTGGAGGCTTCATCCTGCAGCAGCCAACTCAGCTGCACGTGCACAAAATGGAAGTGTATGAATAGCCTACTGTATGCTCATATGTACGTGTTACATGCATAACTAAACATGTATAAAATAAATATGTAATTTGAAAATTATTTTAGATTTTTTTTTTCAGTTTTGTGTGTGTGGGGGGGGGGTCTGCACACGTGCAGACGATGCAATTGGCATGAATGCTTAACATGTGACAAATGTTGGCACAATGTTAGGGAGACTGTTGGCACACCATCAGACTCTAAATCTCCCATCATAACAGACATAAAAGCCTTATCTCACTCTCTACCTCTTTCTCACCCTCTCTCTCTCTCTCTCTCTCTCTCTCTCTCTCTCTCTCTTTCTCTCTCGCTTACATAAACACACACAAACACATCAGACCAGGATAACTGCCTTGCTTTGCTCTACTTATATATGAATCAAATCTGAAGTTCATGCACATCTGTTCTTGTGAAATTAACAGAGTCCAACCTCAATAATGTCCACAAACATACTACAATGGTTTGCTGGCAGTGGTGAGGAGGGGGAATAGTGATTTACTCATTATGAGCTTACATTGCCAGAATCAGTGATTCAGTCTTATTCAGTCATTAATGGAGCAGAAATGACACGTGTCAAAACACTTTTTGGTCTCCACTACTCACTACAAAGCCTTACCTCACTCTCTACCTCTTTCTCACCCTCTCTCTCTCTCTCTCTCTCTCTCTCTCACTATGACACCCTAGCTGACCTGTTTTTCAGGGTCTCAGCATGTTAGGGCAAAAATTTTACTGTTAACGTGCATGTAATGAATGATGGTAGCACACACACTCAAGCACACACACACACACACACACACACACACACACACACACACACACACAGAAACACCTGCCAGCGCTCAGCTGCCATATCCATGCTCCATAGCACACACCCTGCATATGACCTGTGCTCCATTTATGCATAAACATGAATTATGTGGTATAAACCAAACTAGCTTAGTGCATACATATATGTATGTGTGAATGGCTGGCTGGCTCTGTACATATGCATGTTAGTTTTGACGAGACAGCAATGGATACACGGAGCAGTGAGAGCAGAAGACAGAGAGAGACAAGAGAGAGAGACAATAACTGTATGTGAAAGAATGTGAGTTAGATAGAGAGAAGAAATGAGAGAAAGAATGAATGTCACTCCTCCTCTATCCTTCGTTCTCTAAAGTAGGCTCCTGAGATGCCATTTTGGGCCAGATGACTAATGGCTCCTGTCTACCTCACTGAAGGAGAAAGGCATGCTGGGAGATTGCTCATTTCCACATGATTACCCTCCTCCCATTCTCTCCACTCCTTTCCACTCCTGTTCTCGCTTCTCCTCTCCCATCTCTTCTATTCCATCCCCTCTTCTTAATTCATCCCTCTTATCTGTCCCTTTTTCATTCCATGAATTACCCCTCATTAGACACATGCCTGTTCTCATTACAGCGTGCCATACAGTGTGTGTGTCCACAACGTCTGCTGAGGGTTCAAGTGGAAATTGCACCACACTGGTCATCGGATGGTTGTGGGATCAAGGTCATCAGAGAACATGCAGGACTTGAAGAGCTCTTCTCTGGGCTTTAAACTGCAATGTGAAGGTAAAAAGGCTGAATTTGCGGAATTGTTTACATAGCTGATTCAGAGAGAATTAGCTAATGCCTGAGATCACGAAATGTAAACCTATTAACCCATCAAAACTTAACTCACTTAAAATTCTTTGTAAGAACTACTTAAATTAATGCACAAATATAAATTCTTTATTGAAGGATTCTTCAAACACATTTTGCACAGTGTTTTAAGTGCCTTTCCAATTAACGCATTTTTTCCCATTTTTCATTTATTTCGCAGATGCTCTTATGCAGAGCAACATACAATTTTCAGTCCCGTTACAGAGGTAGGTGAGCACAGTGTTAGGAGTCTTACACAAGAAGTCTTATTGGTATAGCATAGAGCACTTACCCAGACCAGGACTGAACCCCAGTCCCCCACAGGGGGGCATTGTTAGTAGCATCACTGTTACACCATTGTTACCTACTATACAGCATAGTACAGCATACTATAGCAAACATTTTTATTAGCTGAGAAATTATCTGAAAGAATTGTGTGTAGCCCTTTTAAACAACACTTTTCAGAGGTCATGTCAAAGCATCAGTTGTCTCCTCATTCAACAGCTTGGTGCATTTGTTCATCTGTGTGTGTGTGTGTGTGTGTGTGTGTGTGTGTGTGTGTGTGTGTGTGCGTGCATATACATATTTGAGCATGTGTTTGCCTGTGTATGCATGTCTGTCTGTGTTTGCATTTGCATGCGTGTGTGTGTGTGCACGTGCATGCATGTGTTTGCGTGCGTGTGCATGTTTGTGTGTGTGTGTGTGTGTGTGTGTGTGTGTGTGTTGTGGTGACACCTGGGGCTTCTGGTTGCTGCTGATAGTGCTTCTGCATCCTGCATTATCCACAGGGGCCATACAACTACATTTTAATCCACTCATTTTCCACCCTGATAAAGGGATTCACTCCATCTCATTCACCCACTCATCAATCAGAGGTGCCCTCTTGCTCTCTCCATTTTTGTGTGTGTGTGTGTGTGTGTGTGTGTGTGTGTATGTGTGCATGTGTGTGCGTGCGCACATGTGCCTGTGTGTGTTTTGCGTTGTATCTCTGGGGGACAGGAGGCCCCATGTCACAGATGTCGCGAGGCATTTCATCGTAAGGGGAACAGGGAAACAAGGAGTATCACAGTTCATCAGCTACAGTCAAAACCAAATGTAAAGCAGCATCCTGACTCTCTCACAACAAAGGCATACATTTCTGTCTTACACACACATTCACACACAAGCACTCCTCACAATACAAAGGGAAGCATGCTTTCTGTGGTTTACTGAGATTTTGGCACAGGGAGAAATTGGGCCAAATAAAATCAACTATATGTATATTACCATGGGCTGTGAAATGGCATGAGCACTGACATGTAAGCACCCAATAAAATAAAACGTGTTTACATGAGGAAAAAACTGCACCCAAAATGCAAATGAACCATAGTATGTTTGCAGAAACACAACTGCAAGACAGCATGATGCCAAGAATACAGCCAAGGATCATGGGTCAAAAAATAGCACTTAAGAGTACATGTGCATTCTTTCACTCTGTCACACACATACACACACATGTGCACGCACACACACACACACACACACCTGCTATAACGAGACCACCTCACTGTGAGAACATAATGGCCTGGTGCTTGTTGCTCTGAGAGCTGTCTGAGTTCTGCTGTTGTTTGGAGACATGATGGATACAAATGCCATAATGGCAGGGAACTCCGCACAGTCTCACCTTCGCACCAAATAAAGCTCTTGCTCCCATTCTGCATGTGTGCATATGTCATGCCATTCTTTTAACTCACTTTTGGTATACAGCAATTTGCACCCTTAGAAAATGTTATTTCAACATTACTTCAGCGCCCTTTTCTGTTCCACTCTTGTTCCCGTAGTAATGTGTGTCTGTCACGTTCTAAATAGTTAACATTAGTTAACTTCTTGTTGGAAGGTCCATCTGTTGCCATGCGCAGACCTCCAGCTCTTCATCACCAGCTCACTACTAACCCTTCGACCACTGAGGGACGGACATTTTGGGGTGGCGGATGGCACTACCACGTCGGTCAGCTGGTCAGCGGCAGCGATGAAGAGTAGAGAGGGTTGCTGATAGCATGGCTATGGATGGGCCACAGACACACTCTCTGTACTATCAAATGCACCTGGAAGATTGCACCTGATAAAGTGGCCAGTGAGGTAAGTGCAAGGTTAGAGCAGGGTTACATTTCCTAACTGGGACATATTGGCTGGCATACAACCCTTTTATTGACTGGCACAAGCACATGTAACTGGTATTTTTAAACAAAGCACACTTGACTTTTGCCATGGTTGTAGGACTCATACTATTATTAGTGCTAAAACAGCACAAACATTTAGCTGCCTCTTTCAGCCTTTCAAGTAAGCAACATTTCTTTTCTCTCTCTGTCTTCAGTTTATGTAGGTGTGATTGCTGATTTAGTATATTCATCTAAGAAAATGGCATAACTGTTTGATTATTGTGTGAATAATTGACATCACCAGTTTTCATCTCATCCAGTTCAGTGGCTTCCTGATTGAGTCTCTTCAAGTCATCTTTAGAGTATGGAGAACCCTTCAGGATGACCCACTCTTGGCCAAATAGTACTTAAGTACCTGCTCAATATTTGAACAGGGTAGTGAAGAGGGGGCTCAGAGCGCAGGTGTTTCCGTGTTTGACTAGATCAGAGGATTGATGCTCTCAACAGCTGACAAGACACTCTGTTAAGCACTTCTCTGAACATTAAATACCCATTTAAACAGCAATCCATGAGTCCATATATCATATCATGGGATTCTTCATGATCATCAAGGTGAAGGTAGTGTGAAGCTTGTATATTTCATGCAATTTATGTTTTCTATTAATGCTGTACATGTCACTGCAGAACACATGCAGGACATATGGTGTTTATTAACACTGATACTTTTTTTTGTGTGACAAACAATTGCATGTGTGTAAAGAGGCACCATAGTACACCATCCAAGAACAAGTGTATAGGTGTTTGGTTATTTTTACACATCATGTGTTGACAAACTTTGTTCCTCTTCGATGCTTAACCTTTCTTATACAACTTTAGAATCAATGGACAAAATTCTCATAGGGGCCCATTTTTAATCAATAACTCACCCCAGCACATGAAGGCTACATTCTTCTCTCCTCTATGCTGTTAGAGAATTAATGAATCATTCTAGAACACTTTAACCATTCTGGAACCTTCTTCGTTAAAGCCCCAGTGGCTGTTTCAATAGGTCTGTATCTCTGGTAAAGGTCATAGATCATCACTCAGAATATAGGCGTGTCCCTAAACTCATGGTTATCCACTGAACCTCTTGGAAGAAAGGGGTCATCGAGGAAGAGTGTGTGACAACTAAATTTGTGTCCCTGCAATAACTTTCACACTGTATAACTCTCCAGCATGCTGCAGCAGCACTTAGGGATGTGCAGTGTTCTGTTCAGCTCCCTGAGTAACCTTAAAAAAATCAGGAGCACAGGCAAATATGAAAAAAATGTTGAAAGAAAACAAGGATGCCAAAAGAGGTCTAATTGGAAAAGGGGGCCTCCTTTATCATAAAAAAACTGACAAAGAATAATTCATCAGTGTCATATTGCAAGCACACTACAGACTCAAAGACATATCACAAACGCATTGTAAACTTAAACTATGATAACATCGAAGCTATACTTATTCAAATTACAATGACATGATCTGCATATTATTTTACAACAGAAATGAAAGAAAAATGTTAAAAGAGGTATATAGTCTAGAAAGAGCTATGTTATGTTGTGCTATGTTATTGTTATGGCTAATGGAAATGGTTGTAATGGTTGTAATGGTTGTAATGGTTGTTGGGCAATCCCTCCTGTGGGCTGTATTTGGGCGGATGGGGTTCTAGGGAGTCCTGAGTTGGAGGGTGGTGATCTACAGCTTGTCGATGAGCAAATTAACTTCTGTCCTCTTCATTATATTACTGCTGACCTGCTAACCCAGAGAACTACACACCAGCTGCCCAACAGGCAGTGTGCACACACACGCAAAGAGATACACAAACATGACACACACACACACACACACACACACACACACACATGCAGACAAACCAGAACGCTCTGTACACAACAGCTGTCAAACAGACAACAGTCCTATTACTGCTTTCACACCTCAACAAGAGAACAAATACTTGTGTAAAAAAGAAACAATTATGGTGTGCAGAGAAAATGGGTGAGAGATGGAGAGAGAGAGAAAGAGAAAGTGTCAGGAAGAGAGTGAGTGAAAGAGAGAGAGAAAAAGAGACAGAAAGACAGAAAATGATCGTGTGGGAGTGGGAAAAGAGGGTGATGATTTTATCTGGGTGGACTGGCTAGCACTCACTGAGCCTGCAAAGAGTGTGATAAGGGAGAGGGGGAGTGAGATAGACAGACAAGGAGACAGACAGATAGACAGACACAGCAATAGAGAGAGAGTGAATGAAAGAGATAAGAGAATAGCTTTTACTGGCAGCAATACCGATGAGGTGAGCTGCCTGTGTGTGTGTGTGTGTGTGTGTGTGTGTACGGTGGGGGTTGGGCCGAAAAGGGGGGTCCCACTCACCCCCTTTTGTTCCCAAATCCATCTGCTGAGACATGACAAAGACGAGAGAGGAGGATGTGCGTGTCTGAGGGAGGCGACACCGGCCAAGCAGTGGGTGACAGAAATGAGAGGAAAAAAGAGAACAGGGGCTGCACGTTCTGACTGACAGTCATTCACTAGCTGTACGTGTGCTTGTGTGGACTTACATGTGTGTATGTGCAGCACACAAAAGGGCATAACTAGCGCAACAGCTGGGAAGAGGTCTGGTAGATGACACCGGGATTTCTGAGTTGGGTTTGCATGAAGTGTGTTTTTGGTTTTTTGGGGGGGTTTTTTTTGCTGGTAATTGTCTGAGTGTATGTGTGTGTTTGTGAGCAACCCCCCCCACACACACACACACAAACACACACACACACACACACACACAGAGAGAGCATAATCAGTGTGTGTGTCACCACACTCAATGACAAAGAAACCACTTCATGCACACACTTTCTCTCCTCTAACTCACACACAGTAATAAATACAGCACTCCAAACTAACCTGTCACTCAGTGGTTCTCGCTGCACTGACCACCATATTCATCTTCTTGAGAAATGTGTGTGTATGTGTGTTTGTGTGTGTGTGTGTGTGTGTGTGTGTGTGTGTGAGAGAGAGAGAGAGAGAGAGAGAGAGAGAGAGAGAGAGAGAGAGAGAGAGAGCAAGAGGGAGAGAGCAAGAGAGAGAGAGAGAGAGAGAGAGGGAAAGTGAGAAAGAGAGAGAGGACCACTTGTGGCATAGCAGCCTGTAGGTTTAACTGTTGAATGGTGATTTTATTGCCAGATGCATCATGAAGAACATTTGGCTATGACAAATCAGATGAAATTATCTATCCATGTATAACTTAGTGTCTGTTACATAGACACTTCAAGTTTTATTCATACAAATTTTCGAGCAAATGCATGTGTTCTGGAAACAACGGGATATTTAGGGATAAGGGGAAATGAGAAGTTCTATAAATAAACACAACATTTTTATAGCATCAGTGTTCACTTTTAATGTTCTATATAAGGTAGTCTTTGTTTAAATAAGTCTTTGTTTAAAAATGCTGGCAGGGTGAAATATGTGTACACTCATATATTCTACAACTTGCATTTCAATCAGCTCTTTCAGCACTTTGGTACAGTATTGTTTTGGGAGCAACTTACAGGATTTCAGGCTTCCTGCCAGCATAATACATTCAAGCAATGAAACATAATATCAAGACTGAAATGACTGCAAGGCTATAAGGTATCAGAGGACTTGGAAACCTGTGTTTTCACTTGAGGGAGTCACTTTGCAAGCCATCCGGAACAGATATAACTAAAAGGTCAGTGATTATGAGCAACTCCCTCAGTTCTGGTCAATCTCTCTCTCTCTCTCTCTCTCTCTCTCTCTCTCTCTCTCTCTCTCTCTCTCTCTCTCTCTCTCTCTCTCTCTCTCTCTCACGACATTAAGGTCAGTCTCTGCCTCTGTTGTCTTGTAACTAGCTCAATTGTGTGCCTGTGCGTGCATGTCTGTGTATAGCCTCAGGCCATTATATTGCTGCAATATGAATAGGAGACCAATTATTTAGGCCCAGATGGGCTGACTTGTCCCTTAGAGAATGGGGATATCCTGGTTTAACCCTGTTCCCATACACACACACAAACACAAACAGAAATACACACTGCATGCACAAAAATGCATCTTATGTTTTAAGGTGAAAATGCAAGAGAAATTAGATATATTGCAAATGGCTTTATAGAGTATCATGATGGCATGAACAAAGTACACTTAATTAAATGTTTATTAATATTAAGAATAATATAATAGTTATTATTAATTTATTCATATTATAATAACTCATGCAACTATTTCTCCAATGCTCAGAAGTTCATACACATTCAACACACAAACAGACCTTTACATGAACTTAACTCACCCAGTTGACTCTTTGTGATATCAGAGTTGTAGTTGCAATCTAATTTCCTCCAGAATAACTAATGGATATGAAGTAAAACATCAACCATACATACACACGTATCTCCATACCTTTCTCTTTATCTGTCTATATGGATATATTGAGCCCCAAATTGTTAGCAATTCTCTACAAACCACAATGCTACCACAAATCAAGTGATATTTTGTCATACTTGCCTGTCCAAAGGGGCTCTACACAATTTCAGTTTTTTTTGTAGGTATCTGTTTTCCAGTTTTGGCCAAGGTTGAACTATTTTAAAACTATGTTCTGGGAACCTGTCAATGTTAATAATAACTGATGAAGAGAGGTGAGGTGGGAGGTCTTCACCACCCAATGCCTCAAGCAATGGTTTTCATGCATGGACATATGCATTTAGTATCAAGGCATTAACAGAATCATTGGGTAATGAAGAAACAGTTATTACAAAGAACATAATGTAAGATGCGTTCTTCAAACATTGCAGCCAATACATCTGCAGCTGGAACTGATTCACAAAAAAGAGAGTGGGCATAAGCTAACTTTCTTTAGACAGCCTCAAATGGAACTTCTTATAGACTCCCAGAGTGCCTAGGACAGCAAGAACAAATAGTAACCGCATATGCACATACATACCTAGACACATACTTGCATGCACACACACACAAATACACATACACATACAC
Organism: Electrophorus electricus; assembly: GCF_041902795.1. Lineage (NCBI taxonomy): Eukaryota > Metazoa > Chordata > Actinopteri > Gymnotiformes > Gymnotidae > Electrophorus > Electrophorus electricus. The sequence goes on along the minus strand of NC_137521.1, from coordinate 8,263,852 downwards.
ATACACACACACACATGAATGCACTGGACATATGGAGTGGTTCTAATCATGTGTCCAGTCATTTGCGTGCATCCATTTGGTCTGTCCAAGGCTATCCCTCTCTCTCCGCCCATCCACATTCCTTAACTACAAGAACACCTGTTTGATTTCTCAGTGGCAGATTAGCACATTCCCTGTCTGACATGGAGGCTCTTACTGGCACTCAGGCCCAATTAAGACCATCTCTGCAATCGAGAAGCATTACTGTGCAGGCAGAGCTAGTGCAGGTCCAGGCTGATATCAGGCCAATTTAGCGTGTAACATGCATGCAATACAACAACAGAATGAACTGGAGTACAAGCAACAGCAAGCTGATCATCTTCAAGTGGGTTTTGGGCTGTTTCTCCAAAACATCAAAACACGTGAATGAAAAGCTGCGACCACTATGCGCACCCGTCTCAAACGTTAACTATTCATAACTCTTCGCAGGAGTTGGTACCTCAGGGTTTCCACTCCAATACATGCACCTGGTTCTCCTTTGATTTCTCTCAACACACTGCAGTGGGTAAACTGGCTGGAAAGAAGAGCATGTCCTTCAGGCCTAGGAGCAATGCCGAAGCACACCAGCCAGTTGTTTTCGACCATTTCTGCTTGGTGATGCAGATTAACTGGGAAGGACATCATGACACACTTTTGTGCTGTATTTGGTCTGAGTTTGCAACAGACCCCAGCAAATTTACACTACTTAAGGACATTTTCATTCTCCTTCATCAGTTAAAGTGACCTGATTTTTTGCATTTTTTTCTAGAGTTGAATTTTTAATGAATTTGCATAACAGATCTGAAAGTACAATTGTTTAGCATATTTAGTCCTCTTTATTCAAAGGTTAATTTTCCATTTGACTTATTCTTTAAACCAATTTTTTAGAACAAAATAAAATATTATAAGCACATAAACAACTACTAGTTACCACATTTGGTGGTAGTATTTTAGGTAGCAACCTAAATAAGAGATTAAATGGAAAACAGAGGGACCCAAAAGCTACCAAAGAAAAACACAGCCAATACATGCACACAGATACAGATATACAAATGAATGTGGGTGACAACACACAGATCAAATACAAATCACACAGAGCATCTTTCTAAAACAGATCTTGATAATCATTAAGGCTTAAATGCACAATTACAATAAACATAAATGCCTACATTACAAGAACATTAAGTATACAGTATGCTGTTGTTGTTGTTGTTGTTGCTACGTATTCTGCTATAGTTTGCGTCTCCTGGACATATATGTGTTTACAGCGCTTCACAGACAGGCTGCGTAACAGGTGTTTATTAATCTAGACCTCACAGGAAATCTTGTTGCTGCCAGCTTCATTGGGCCACTTGAGCAGAAAGCCAGCATGGTGGAAAATCACTGTCTAGCACTTCACTTCCCACAAAGACCGATCAGGATGTTCTCTGTCACCAACAGCAACCAAGAGATGCTTTTCTCATGGGTCTCCTGCCCCGTTTTGTAAATGCTGTACAACTAAAATACCATAAAAATACAATATCAAAAATATTGATATATAAAAGTCAGTTTGTTGGAATTGTGGAATTGAATTGTTTTGGCTAAATACTGTACATTCACTGGTCTGTTTATTAGAAATACCATACTGTTAGCAATACCTTGAGGGTGAGTCCATAACCTGTCTCTGGAGGTATGAATTTATCAGGCACAGCAGTCTTCCTGGGGTTTTTACACATGTCACTAGCTCTGCTGGATTCTGAGTGATCTACCTCCCAAATAATATCTGGTCAGCAGCAAGCCTGTAATCAGGAACTGACAAGTGATGAAAAAGATAGAGGGTGACTGACAAACCGTGCATGCCAACAGATGAGCTGCAGCCTGTAATTGTACTTAGAAAATGCATCTGTACGACAAGTTAACCAAATAAATGTGTCAGTGAGTATAGGTACAAAATTGGTATTTCTAATAAAGTGACTGGTGTGTGTGTGTCACAGACATTTCTGGATAAGAATTTTATTGACGCCATAAATTATGGATAATTGCCTGAACACAGCGAGCATATTATTGTATACCAGTATTTGTTCCAGTGGTGAACAGTACAACCCTAGAAAGATCTAGGTGAGTACTAGAGTCATGAATTAAGATCTCTGCACAACAACCCAGACCAGAGTATTCTGTGTGTATGTGCATATGTCTTTCCCTGTCTCTCTCTCTCTCTCTCTCTCTCTCTCTCTCTCTCTCTCTCTCTCTCTCTCTCTCTCTCTGTGTCTGTCTCACTCTCAACTTTTAACTTCAAAAGCTTTACTTTTTTAGCTATGTAAACATTGTCAGTTGCATCAGTTGGTTTGAAAGAGCTGCAAGTTATAATGTTGACACAACAGCAGCATAGAGGCTTCCAGGCATCATAGACTTATTTTCTCTCTCTCTCTCTCTCTCTCTCTCTCTCTCTCTCTCTCTCTCTCTCTCTCTCTCTCTCTCTCTCTCTCTCTCTCTCTATCTAATCTATCTATCTAATTCATATCAGCAGACTGAACTGAGATAGAACACAGCATTACTTAATAACCTATATCGTCCGCAAAACACCCAGATAAAATAGAAATTTGTTCACAAAAAACGGACATTGTAACAAACCCATTGTTAAAATGATGTCAAGTGAATGTGACCCTGAAACAGGAAACAGGAAGCAGGAAATGAGGAAGGGGGGAGGGGGGGGGGGTTTGGAGCAGACATGGACTACACCTGTTAATAAACGCATCATATCGCTTGCTGACAGTAGAGGTGACTCCACCCATGATATAAAACCTGAAAGGTGAGGCTACCTCTGAAAGTCACCATGGTAATGATGATGATGCATGCATTTCGCTGGACCTGGTCCAAACGGTGTGTCTCCATCCCACTATTATTAACAAGCATCCAGTGTCCTTTCCACATGCCCGACTCAGGGAATAAATCGGAAAAACACAGGGGAAGAGACAAAGGAACAGAAGGATGGACAGAGTCATGGAGGCTGGCCTTGACTCACTGTCACCCTTTTGGGGCTGAGTGGATTGATTTCCGGAACGTCTGGTCAGAAAGTATTTATGGTAGCACGCTCGACGCTCAACAACATGCAAAAAAATGTTGGTCCTCAAATGACTTCACATTTCAGCAGATAAACAGCATGCTCAACTGCGTTTACACAAGCAATGGATTAAAAACCACTATGATTTTAAGTCACATTGGGATAGGAAAATAAAGTACATTGATCTGTCTTGGTTTTTGTTCTTTGATCTTCTGAGAAACTGCAGTATGGTGAAGGAGGACCTCACCTCAATAAATAAGGTGGTATGATAATGGACAGTGAAAACCGCTGTTGCAACCCTAAATTATTCTGTGGCAACTCCCTTCTGAAAACGTCCCAACACACAGTGAATAAGAGGAGCGAAAAAGAGAAAGACAGAGACAAAGGGAGAGAGGGAGATGTGGGGGGTCTGGTAAATGTGCACGATGAATTCAGTGAGAAAAGCATAGTGGTCAGCAGAAAGAGTGGGGTTATGCTACGCTAATGCGCTTCGCTAACGTTAATGTAGCATTCGCCAGATGTGCTTATACTCAAGGTCGTCTCTACCTGCTAATAAAGCGTGATTAGGATTCAGGCTGTCCCTGGTTAATGGCTAAGGAGGATCTCGCACACGCTACCTGCTCCTGAGAAACATGTGTGCACTAATTAGGGTGCACATTAAACACAGCGACGTGATTACAGCCTGTTGAGTTGGACAAGACATACATAGCGCAACATAGGGGCTAAGGCTAGCCATTATCTACACAGCACACCATGGGGGACTGAGTGAGTGTCGGGCAGCCTTACTGCTCCTCGCCACATACACGCAAAACTATATTCAGCCTTAAACTGCATATTTATTCAGACACTCTTCACCGGTGCAGTGTCACTACTATATCGCACGCGTCCAGAACGAGGGGGCCTGTGAAATGCAGACAGGCATCGGCTCACTTGTACGCCGCGATCCCAACCCATCCATCGCGTCTCTAATCCCTCTCAGCAGGAACGTCGTTAAACACCCCCATGGACCTCGAAGCGTCCACTATTTATCTCATGCACACATGTGCACGGGCAACCCGCAGAAAGACGCACGCACACAGCGTGCTTAAGGGACTCATTATGGACCGGACTGCACCAGTGCGCCAGTAGCATGTTTAATTTAAGATGGCCAAACTGTAGCTCAACGCAGATGGAAACGAGCTGTTTCTGGAGCGGGCCGGCCCAGCTCTCTCCGGCGATGACCTCCGATGACTTCACACATTCCTAATCCCAGGTTTATTAACCTCGCACAGGGGCCAGCGGTTCACTGGGACCCTGCCGAGTCCCCGCGCAGCATGATAACAAGTTCCATGCTGAATACAACGGCCAGACTCGTTCAGACAGAACAGCTGCCTTTCTCATCACCCATCACTCATTCTGGTTCTTCTTCTCTCTAAAATGAATGGAGAGACATTCTCAGCACTTGGAGGAGAAAAAAAGGCAAGACTCATCTGTATCTAAGGAAGCATGTCTGAGCCTTGACCCACCTAAATGGGTGGTGGTGTATGACAAAGAAAATATTCGGCACATGGGGTGCTGTCTACGACCATACAGGGGAAGATAAAAACGGATCTATACTTCAAAAAAAGGAAAAATTATTTAAAATAACATATTTTCTGCAAGGTTTACTTTGGTTTGTCAGGCTATTTGTTTGAAGTTTTACTGAGGTATTGATGTTTTAGTCCCTGAACGTGGGTATCTTTCTAGGCTACACACAATTATGATAATTATTAAACCAATGAATCCCCTTAACGACATGCTTCTCTAAAGACAATTACCCAGCGAAATGTCATTTCTCAAAGGTTCTCACTGAAAGGCCATCATGAAGCCCAACTGGAACAGCCTGGTCCCTGCACAACATGATGGAGTAATAATGAGCTCAATACAAACCTTTTACACATTCTCTCTCCCTCCCCTTCTGTGTCACACCATAAGTGGCCCCCATATGTGGTACTGTAAACCTTCATGGTGTAAAAGGTTCCCAGGGGAACTGTACTGACCTTTGCTGAACCTCTCCAGCACAATAGAAGGGAGGAAACGTTTACACATAACAGTGAACTAACTACACTCCACAGACATCATCAATAACCAACATTGTAACAAGCTGTTAAATCAGTCAGAGTTGCAGTATGTGATATGTGATAAACTTATAATTTTGAGGTGTTAGAATGCTTACATACTGAATACTTATTCCTTTTTATTTACTTGCATATATGATGTTATTGCTATGCATTTGCAGAAGTGGAAAGAATGTGGTGAAGTTTTTCCAAGTAATAGAATCAGTTGAGCAAACTTTCAAATGTATAGGGTTGACTGGGTACTCAGTGCAGTCGTAGTGATTCCCAGCCTCACCAAAACTATCTTACCCCATGCACACACACTTCTGCTGCCATATAGCAAATATCTATTATAGGCTGAGTTAACTAAATGTCATAATTCTGAACCATTTTGTTTGCAAAATCACACTGGTCACACCCTATTTTTACTTCTATATGAAGATCGGTGCATCGTTAATAGAATTCCTACTCCTCTGGACACTTTACCCCCTTTCAGTGAGTCACTTTTAATTACTAGAAAAAGGAAAATGGTGTTTCTATTGACATTGATCTCGACTGGGTTACTGGACCGGCCGTCAAGGGTTGGAGGGGGAGCGGCCGGGTTGCATTAACGTTCTGGGGGAGCAGGTCGGAGCAGATGGGGTTTGCGGCAGTGTTTTTCAGGGGACCCCTCGCCCCTCAACAGGGCCGATAGAGTCTCGCCCAGGCAGGGCAAAGGGAGCCAGGTGGCCACGGCCCCTCGGACCAGCTGGGAGAGTGATGGGCCATCTGACATTCAGGGAGAAAATGATACACTTTCCACACCACACACTTTGCATGTCAATACCTCCACTGCACAATAAAATACAGAGAGAAAGAGAGAGAGAGATAGAGAGAGAGAGGCTAATCAAGGAATAGAGCTAATTATGGTGGCAGTCTGCTCTTTTTTTCCAATGTTTTTTTTATCTGCACACAATCAAGCTCTCGAGACAGAGCACAGTGCCAAGAGGATAATGAGATAACAGACCCCAAATGTATATGAACAAGGTCTGCACTAAACCTCTATGGAGAGAATGAGGTATGCAGCCACAAAAAGGCAACTGAGCTTTGTTCTGGGGGGGGGGGGGGAAATTACAATTTTTATAATTTAATATAATGAAAAGTATTTCTATCACATAGAAAAGTCTATGAATATTGACTGAACTACAGACTATTATTATTATTATTATTATTACTGGATAGCTCTTCTGGTATCCATTAGTAAAATGTTAACATCAAGCATGGGTGCAGACAGACTTGTCATTCCTTTAACTTGTTAGTCACTCTGTAGTAGTGAGTTTGGGAAAAGCTTCATGACTCCTGGGACCCAGGCTATACTGAGAAGGGGGCATCTGCATGACCTTTTCACCTTTCAGATTAGTGTGGGTTTATGGGTAATTGAGCCCCACCCCCTTTTTTAAAGTCCATGTTAGGGTCAGACACTCTTGCTCTGGGGTGACCAGGAACCAGGGTCAGCAGCTGACATCAGTCCTGTCTGTCTCCCCCTCCCTAAACCCAACTCATGTTATTGACATTACAATGTATGTTGATAACAATGCATGCAGAATATTTTTACTTATCTGAAAATAAGTTAAAAAAAAAAAAAAACTTCTGTCCTGGACTGATGGAATCCATCCTGTCAAAAAACAAAAACAAACACAAACACATCTCTCTAAAACCAATTGGAACAACTTGTTTTCCAGTATGACTACAGCCTTTGATTTCACTGGTTTCCAGCATTCTATTTTATTCTTTTCATTCCGTTTTTATTCGGTTCCATAGCTGCCATTATGACATAATCTGCTTGCTTAGTGTCGCCCCACTCAACTCCCACCTCTAGAGACTAGATGCTGACTGGACATCCAAGAGCAGACAAGACCATTCCTATTGAGGCTCTGTGTGCATAAACAGCAGTGAGGTCTGCAGCATCCTTAAGGGGGACAGCAAGAGATACGGACCTGGTTCTGGACCAAGGAATGGAAACCTGACCACACACAACCGTATTACCAGGCAGGGAATACTGGGCAGGCCAGACGATACTCACATTCTTAGCATTACATGGTAAGATCTTAACAATATAAGGTCCGCTGCGATGATGTCACAGCCACCTGCAGCTGCAGGCTTTGTAGACTTCTATAGACTTTGGTTCTTTAGCTGAAGACTTTAATTCTTTAACTAAAAATGTCAGCATCTTGTGTGTTGTTAGAAGCTATACTGTTAATTCTATATTTTTTGTAAATGGGGTACAAGTATTACTGAAAGATTATATCAGTGCTAGTCTAACCTTGCTACAAGATTACATTAGCTTCTGAGGGCAGTCTATGGAAAGGAGTAAAATGATTCTCTGTCGCCACCTAGCGGTAGATTGTTTGGTTGGTTAGTTTACCATAGTCGCCACGAATACAGTGGTTTTCCGATGTAGAAACGTCTTTTTTAATCCCCACTGTCACATACATAATAACATAAACATGTCAGGTTTAGCTTTACAGTTGATTCAGATAAAGATTGCTTTGAAAGTATTAAGGGTTGCTGTCCTAAACTGATATCTAACATCAGTAACAGAACAGGGCTGACTGATTATAGAAATGTATGTGAAATGTCATTACATATTATAAACACAACACACCAAAAATCAGTGTAAAATTAAAAAATGAATGAATGAATGAATGAATGAATGAATGAATGAATGAATGAATGAATGAACAGATGGATAGGTGGATAACTATGTCCATTTAGTGTTTCCAGCTGTCATAAAAAGACAATGCACACATTCATAGCTCATAATCACTACACTTTGCTGCATACACACATACACATACACATATGCAAACATGCAGGCATACTTACACATACATGCACACACACCTACTCACACCTTTTAATCTGTGTATATTTCAGTCATTGCTCTAAATATGGCCTCATACGAGTGCATCATGATGCTGTATGATGTAAACTGTGTTATTTTTTAAAATAAAACTTAAAACAAAAGTTGGGCTGCACTTCAATTATGTTTATTTCATTTCTGCAGCCACTCAGATCAGGTTAGTGGAAATTGTTCACCTGTATATTGATAATGTTATTTGACATCAGACTGATTTGGTGAGTAAGACCTGTGAGTGACATTAGAGCTTTATCACCTACAATGAGTAAAATAAACAAGAAGAAACAATCAAATTACTAAAATAATCCAATAATTACAGAGCCATTCAAATTTGCTTTGATTCAAGTGGGGCAGTGGTAGCCTGGTTGATGGGTCTTTGGCTATTGTCTGGAAGGTTGTGGGTTTGAATCCTAGCCATCAAACAATTACTTTTGGGTCCTTGAGCAAGGGCTCTTGGCTCTAGGGGTGCTGAATGATTACTTACTCCAGCTTGCAAAGAAGCTGGAATATGTGAAAAGAAACATTTCATAATACTGTATATATGACCAATTAAAGGCATTCCATCTGGCCTAGATCTTAAAGGTGGAATCTGTGAGTTATTTAAATGGTTATTTTACTTGTATTCTGTTTTATCTACATTTGCTAAGATATAAAACTTGCACTTTGACCATTGTTACTGTGTTAGTCCAAAACTGGAGTATATACTATGCAGAACATTTTTTTCTGTAATAATACACTGGAATTCAGTTATAAGCTTCATGTGTCCACACCACAAGGTGGCACTGTTCCCAAAATTACATAAAAAGCTCATAAGGGGCATTTCCTGCTGCAGATATCCCCTGACTTAAACAGATTATATACATTGACCAGAGGAAACATAATGATGGAGCCCACCATAGAGCCAGTTTGTGCTGCAGCTCCACACCACACGAGGGCAGTGTGGCTCTGGTCCCTTAGAATGACACCAACCATCACCTTCACATAGGACAGCAAGCCCATGAAGAAAACCCAGGACAGTACCTAAAAGTAAGCAGAGCATGTGTTTGGCTCCTTTTGTAATTAAAGATTTTGTCAAGGTTAAAAATGAGGACATGACGTGGGCTTTTTGGTTTGGTTTGTTTTGTGAGGTAATGCCTTAGAAGCGATGAAAGATGCAGGAAATTCTGCAAATAAAAAGTAATTACACACAACCGATCAATCACAATCAGATCGCACTGACATATTATCACAAGGACTGAATGGCACAAATAAAAACATGGGGTTTATTAAAGTATCCCGGAAGCTAAATTGAAAGTTTCAGGGATGGTTTCATGTTAGCTGGACTGCAATCCTGTTACATTCCTTTTCAAAAAGCAAACATAAAGAATCAAAACGAATTGGTTTTGCTGAGATAATCCTGCTTAATTAAGTTAAATGAAAAGCATTGTGAACTTACAATTGCAGCCTGTCCTGCTGGTGCATCTTGCAGTAACGGGCAGGGGCTCATGGCTGCCATGGCCATGTTGTACCCACCAAAGCCAGTCCCCAGCAAGCACAAGACACCCAGGAACACCAGTGAACTAAAAACAAAAACCCACACAAGTGAACATTAGTTAACAGCATTCATTCAGTGTGGCTCAAATGTTTAAATTGGTCACATTGTAATCAGGCTTGCTGAAGGAAATTGAATCAGAATAAAACTAATAGTGAAGTTGGCAAGTGGAGTTAGAGAAGGTATGGCCAAAAGCTCATATACAGTAGAAGCAAATATTTACTGGCAACCTAAAAGAACAGTTTACAAAGTAAAGTTATATTACATTCACTTCAAAATCATCACTAAGGAAGCTCTGTACTATATTTTCATGGTATCATACCGTTTGGGAGCAAGCATAGCAATAATGCAGGCCAATGGATTAGCAACTGAGGCCAGGGCAGCTGACAAATGATAGGCCAGATTGCCATAGGGCATGCAGGAGAATGTCTGCACTGATGGCAGCAGTCCATTGGTGGCGCCGTTTGCCCACACCACCATGAAATAGACAAAAGTCAGCTCACGGGTGGTATAGAATGGCTTCACTACCAGAGGTCTTAACCAGCTCCTCTCATCATCCTCTTGGCTCTTTGTTGTAAGATTGCTTGCTGCAGGATTTTCCACACCCCCACAGACCGATATGACAGCACCTGGTTCAGGTACCAGATGCTCGGTAGAGATCTCAAAGGTCCGAGGTACCCAGTCCAGCATGGCAAAAGCACCAAGGCTTACCACCATCATGGCTGACAAAAAGGAGAAGAAGACCTCCGTGGAGAAGTTGGGAGGGAGGTATTGAGTCTCCAGTGCAAAGCTTTCATTGTCAGAGTGTGAGAGGTTATCCACTGTTTGGGAAATGTTGACACACTTGGACATCCCAACGCCCTGCGCCAAAGCTATGAGCCCAGGCACAAAGCCACTCAGTCCTTCGCCAATGAAATATGTGGTGATGTATTTGGCTGGGAGCTGCATCATGAATGGTAGGAAAGTGACAGAGGAAGTGCAGTCCACCAAGGCGAGGAAGAACATGAGGATGAAGAATGCTGTGCTCCTCAATTCACCCAAAATGACTGTAGTCTTCCTCCAGAATACTGTCAGGAGGACGCATGCTACAGCACCGAGTATCAGCACCAAATAGATCACCAGATTCTCCCGCAATCGTCCTGGACACAGCTTGTGCACAAGGGTAACTAAAAGAGGGCCAAGATTGGCCAGCTGGATGATAACTGTGAGGTAGGAAGGTAAGACCCATCCCTCTGGCAGAATGTTAACGATCAGTGGTAGCTCCACCCACATCCCATTAATGGCCACCCAGGAACCCAGGCCAAAGGCGCAGGCCAACATGTGAATGTACAGTGTCATTATAGGATACAGAATCCTAGTCTGACAGCAGAGAGATTTGAGGGAAATTTCACAGTTTGGAAATCCAGATGCCTTTTTTTGTGTCGTTTTGCTTTTGTTTTCTTCTTCGGTGGGTATATGTCTCTGCGATCACGTTTTTTTCCTTCCTGGGGATAGCAGACCAGCATCCACAGAAAAAGAAAAAAAGCAAAGAAATAAATATTAACAGTTCTTTGTATTAAAAGAATAGAAACAACTGAAAAAGGGACGAAGGGTCCCTGCTGACCCAGAGAATGAGATGCATAAGCTGTTCACTGAAAGCACTCAAAGGTGTGTGCTTATAGTCAAAAGTCTATAATTGCTTTAGATTGCTTTAGACTATAAATACTTATAGTTAAATTAGTGTCATATTGCAGGACAAAGTATTTGTTTTCCAGTTTATGAAAAAGGAAATAGAAGCGTGTGAATATGGATATACTGTATATTTAGGATATTACATCAACTGTGGATCATTATATCAGTACACACAGAAAATTAAGAAACTGACAAAACACATAAACTATATAATAATCATGCACCATGACAAATTACAATAAAAATGTGCCATTTAATTCATAGTCTGATAAACAAATCTCCTTGTAATGTAATTGTTTTCTTTCAATTTAATTTAATTGTTGCCTTTAGGATTTATAGAGTTAATTTTGATTTAATTCAGAAAAATTGCAGTTTTCAATACAGCATGATAAAGTAAAAAAGTAGCATTGTTGGTGTTACCTGCTTTTGTCAAGACCATGTACTGTCTTGACAAGTTTCCTGCTGACTCCTGCTGTACACTCATGATTAATCTCATTTAAAACACTTTGCTTCAGCATGTTTCACAACACACTACTAAGTTAGATTGGTGTGAAAACCCATGTGTTACTGGTACAAAACTAGGTGAAAGGTCACAGGCAGGAGATACTGCAGTGTTTATCCATTGTATTGAAGTTAAATGTGTTACAAATGCCTTTCCTGCCTTACTGATTCATCCAGCTCACACTATACAATGGCAGCCTTACAGAGACTGCATAAAGTTGGTGTATTAAGGAAAAGTGAATAATTTATTACAGGTGTGCAAATTTTTTTAAAGGTGTGTACAAGTTGGATATTTTCTGAAGACTTCTATTTATAACCTCTATCATTTTGTATGTGATAGAAAGACACATTCTCTATGTGCTCTTGCTGTTCTGCAGTGTTCAGTCCAACCCTTTTTATTTATGAGATTATATTTTCTCTTTGTATAATAAAGTTTGCCAAATGATGAGACAGATAACTACAACTTTTTAATTATAGATTTAATCAGGTTTGACATCATATATAAGACTTTCCTATGGTATTTTTCATTTCGTAGTCTAATCTTATCTTTTTCTTTTTAACAACTTCTTTTGTAGCCCTCTGGATTCACTGATCATGCCGGCGTGATCAAATAATATGACTGGTCAAGACGGCACAGCATAAATTCATAATTAAGTTGAACATTGCTGTCAAATTGCATATAAAGTGCTGACTTGAAACACCATTCTAGTTTTTGTTCGTTGTTGATAGACCAAGTAGAAACTATATTCAACAAAATAGTTGTTTATAGTTTGATTTATTTATATATTCATGTTTTTAGCCTTTAAAATGCTTAATTGGGTATCTGTGTGTTTTTTGGGTCCAATATGTTGATAAAGTATGTCACCAAATATTTATCAACTAACCAGCAACATAGGGTCATCTTCATCATCACCAGCTGACCTCTAAGCTGACTGATTAGCTGCTTGTTACTAATCAAATTCAGAGCTAGACTAGCTAAGAGGAAACAGGTATACTATAGGCAAGCCATCCTGACTGTAACAGTTAAGCTTATAGGTCAGTCCTGATGATGATGTTGCGGCCAGTAACATTGCACTGAGTGTCAGTATCAAATATCACACTGAAGCTCAAATATAAAGTATACAAAAGTATACACTACAAAAAATATACTTTAAATATTTGTGAAAATATAGTGTGAAAATGGGATTTTAATATTTTAAGTACCAAGAGCATTTGGGTGTGGCTAAAGAAATAGCAAAGAGAATGAAATGCCAGACTGAATTCCATTCTCATGTGTAAGCAGTGCTTTGACTTAAATAAGAATCTGTTGTATATAGGAATATCTGACCTTTGTACATACTGGAATTTGAACCCCACACTTCTTGTTCAAACAGTCATGCATGGCATAACAATTTAGATATTTTACTATATAAGTCTAATGGAAGGTCAATAAAGCACAATGTTTTGCAATAAAGTGTCAACGTTTTCATGTCATCACGAACAGCATGCAATTCTACTACTCACGCTTTGAGACAGTCTAAGGAATCACCCACTTTCACCGTTCCTTTCATTGGGCACATGCCGCAGACAGCTGAAGAGAGGTCACAGTACAACACCAGATTAAGCAGCATCCAGACTGAGATCACACAAGCACGTGGCACTGTCGCATTTTAATCAGCGTAAGGGCGAAGAAAGGTTTGGTCCCCCAGGCTGCCGTCACAACTTAGGACATCATGAAACTGCAGGAGAGGAGAGGCTGCAACTCATTACTGCTCATTACTAGTGTAACATTTACTCTTTGATTATTTTATTACTTAGGGCTACACTTACTGCCACTCAAGCTAGGAAAGGTTTCTGTCCTACTTATGCCATAAGAACAGTGAAGTTATTGTATTTTCAGTACAGCTTGAGCACATTCCCTTATTTTGTGGAATAAGCAACATCTTAGGGTTAGTTGTCATTAGCACAGAAGCAATATGAACCTTTCAGTGGCCCCACTCTAAGAAAACCAACTCCAATGTCGCTACAGGCAAGAAGTGCATGCCAAAACCTCTTGCAAAGTATAATGTTATAACCAAAGTCAGCAAATTCCTGAAAATGTAAAAACATAACTGAGATGCTTACATTTAAATGGTATGGAGTTTAAAACTAACAGTACATCATTGTGGATGCAGGGTGTAACAGGAACATTAGAGTTAGCAAAAAAGAATATTAAAATAAGTCAACTTATGTCAGTGCTTATAGGCACCAGAGCTGCCTCCTGTTGGACATAGTTCTGATGTAAAGCCAGCTCTACATACACCAAACCTGACCTTTGACCTTGCTTTACAGTCAGAATTGTTTGGGTTTTTGTTTGTACATTTGACTGAACCCAATTGTCTATTAATAAACTCACTAGTTATAGTTTATAATTATAATTTAGTGAAGTCCTGGAAATGTACCTTTGATCTACTGTTCTAAGTGCTTTTATCATATACACACGTCTAAAACATTGTTTCTTTGGTAACCTTATGTACTGTATAAAGTATGTGTGTGTGTGTGTGTGTACAAGTAAATTGTTTTACACTATTGTCCTAGTAAGGCTTGTAACCTCCTAGTGCATCATACTGGGTTACACATCAAATTGACAATCAATTATTTTAGGTGTCAGTGTGGATAGGCCTGCAAAAATGGTGTTTACTGGTTTTCAGTCAGCATTACTATATATAGACTGAATAATTTTCTAAATCTGAGAAAATGGTTATTTGGGCTTACCTGAAGAACTGATTTTAAAAATTGTTTATTGAATTCCTTTTGTCTAAATCATGTAGACACTAGCAAATCACATGAACGCAAACTATAATAGCCGATGGTACCATCTTGGCCTTAATGTTTCTGCCAGAATATGTATTTGCCTATTTTAAACAGTCATTTTAAATGTAAATATGAAAACTTCACTATCAAACATTACAAAGACCTTACGCTTAAAGCAGAGCATGAAAAAAATTGACATGGGAATGACAAAATACTCAACCACAGGGCACACGCAATAATATTATTTATGTTATAGTACAATATGAATTTATAAACAAACAATAATACAAAAAAAAAAGATTAGTAAGATGAACAATATTAAAATGATCTGTTCTAAGATGAACCAAATAAACAACCAATCACTGATCTTCTGTGGTCCAACCAGAGCTCAAAAAAATGAGAATAGAGAAGGGCCACAGTGTGGCTTGAGGAGTTGAGGCATGAGTTCATTCCAGATGGCGTGTGTCTGTGTGTGCGTGTGTCTGTGTGTGCGTGTGTCTGTGTGTGCGTGTGTCTGTGTGTGCGTGTGTGCGCACGCGTCTGTGTGCGCGCGTGTGCGTCTGTGTGTGTACGTCTGTGTGCGCGCGTGTGCGTCTGTGTGTGTACGTGTGTGTGCGCGCGTGTGCGTCTGTGTGTGTACGTCTGTGTGCGTGCGTGTGCGTCTGTGTGTGTACGTCTGTGTGCGTGCGTGTGTGCGGGAGAGGGAACGAGAGAGACACAGCAAGAAAATTCAAGGACAAATGAGACAACTAACAGATGCAGAGAGAGAGGAATAAAAGGATGAATACAAACAAGAAGAGGGGGAAGAAAGAAAGATGAACAGGCAGAGGATCTATGTGCGTGTGTGTGTGTGTGTGTGTGTGTGTGTGTGTGTGTGTGTGTGTGTGTGTGTGTGTGCTGTAGTACAGTCTCAGTTGGTGTATATCTGTCCCTCAGGTGGCTGCGGTAACTTCATGTTCTCTTTGCACATCATGAGTCTTCTAAGCTCCTGCAGCACCACTCGAATGCTGTAGGAGTTCTGCCACTTAGCCAGAGCAGACACCGCCCTCGTGTCCACCTGAATACACACACACACACACACACACACACACAGGCAATTTCAGTCAAAACACACTTCACACATTTACACTCCTCTTTTATAGCACATCACAGCAGTGTTAGAACATATTATTCATATACATTTCCTCTTTGTCTCTCTAGAACCTAGATTAAAAGGAAGGCATTTCAAGTCTGAATCTGAAACCACTCATGAGTTTGCCAGTTTTATTAGTACTGCAAATCACCAAAGGCCTTTGGTAAGTAAGGATAAGCTTTAACAAAAAACTAAAAATGTAAACTCACCACACCACTGGAGTTGTGTACTCCATTCAAGTTTATCTTTGTCACAAATCGCACAAATGGAGGAGTCTCTGGATATCTGGGACCACATTCCACTCGCAGGCTGTACATCCTATTCTCATAGATGGTCTACCAATCAGAAAAGAAAGAAAGATTTGAAGGAGGGACACCAAACAGAGCAAATATACAAGTAAAAAAATTAGGGTGTAAACTCAGTCAGCCAATTATAGCTAAGGGTGAAATATATCAAAGCTTCATTTTTTAAAACTTTTTTTTTTTTTGACTGATCGGCTTTTTAAGTCAACAGACTGAACTTGTGAACATCAGTTTTGACTGACAGAAGCTAGAAGCTAAAAACCTGTTTTAAGACTTCAAAATGAGTTCCCTTTACACATGCTGCCTTCGTCAAAGCCAAATTGTCAGCCCTCACGTAACCAAAAAAACAAAACAACCTGTAATTGTAACCCTGCTGAACTTGTAGTATACATCTGACTGCCATAAAATAGAAGAGAGTAAGAGAATAAAGTGAATAAAGACCATAAAAAATAAAAAGGCTCCGCAGTAAACTACAAGTTACAGAAGTCCTAATTAAATTCAATGATTAAGTGCATTTTGTGAAATAATGCTAGGGCTCAGATTTACAATTCCCGAGCGTGTGCACCCAATAGATGCGTCCTGAAGCCTAGGACATAGCCGAGGTAGAATGGGGCCCTGCTAGTGGTGGAACACAAAAGGACCTGCTTGAAGGCTGGTTCATGCATATTTGAGATGGCCTTAATAGGCTGTAGCAACAATTCACAGCTTACTGATGTAAGCAATATGACATTTAAATCCCCTCAGGAAATTAAACTTGGAGAAAGAGATGAGGCAGAGTTTGGTGTTCTGGTTTGTTTTATTTTATTTTTGTTGGAGCTGGAAAAAAAGGTTCCGTATGGAACGTCTTTAAAGATAGGCTAATCAGTGGAGAGTGTCATTTTGGCTTTTTATATGCAACCTTGGCTATCTGATTAGATAACCTGCATTTTATGCTCGCAAATTAAATGTTCCAATAATGTCAATGTAAACACTGATATTGTATGACATTGTATTCTCAATTTTATTCAATGTATTCTCATGTTACTGTAGATGTAACTATATATGCCACACCATCTCTCGCTTCTTTATGCCATTTTTCCAGTGTGGATGATTAGGAGGTCTGGATGGGTAAAACAGGAGAGTCCTTCAAATTATCATAAACAAAGGATGCATTTCTCAGCTGCAATCTGACACAATAAAAGGATCCTACACAATGGGACAAGTTTGATAGAAATAACAGCCAAGAAATGTAGCCTATTACAGCTGCGTCCTAGGCTCCGAGACTCTACTAATTTAAGGCAGAGCCTTCAGACAGGTTACTGGAACAACTAGCATATGCCAGCTAAAAGCTGGCCAAGCAGAAGCATATGTAACATAGCATGGGCAGAAGGGGACAAACCAACTAATAAAATGATCTGAAAATCAACTCTGAAAAATAGGCTGGCCATGAGGTGCAATATGAGGTGCAATATAACCCCTCATTCTAGAATGAATGATGTTTCTAGGTTTCTACATCATAAACTAAACTGTCCTCAACTGTTGCAGATTATTAATGGACTTCTTGGGTAAGCACTGCAATAAGCTATCCTAGATGCATCAAAGGCATGTATGACTTTCTCAGCGTTGGTAATGGAGAAAATGACCTAGACCTTAAAGATATTACAGAGGTGATGGGTTATTACACCTTATTAGATGGTTTTTAAAACTGAGGTCATGGACAAAAACAATGTACTTTTGATCTTCACAGATAGAAATGTCTATATAAACAAACATTGCTCTCCCCTGAGTGTCTTTTACAATAAATAGAACCTGTCTTATTATTAAGTTGCACAAAGTTTGGCAACATCCATTGGTTGAGGTTGATGTCACCTATGCACTCCAGTGAGGAGCCTATACACATATAGTTATCTGGTGCTAAGGCCAGATATAGCCGATTGTTATTGGCATAAAGTTGGAAACAAATAATATCTACTGATTATATCAGTCAGGATAAGCAAAGAGCAAAACACTGACCCGTGTAAGACACCACAGGGTACTGTGTAGCACTTAGATGTGCTCAGTTCAAAACAACGATTCATGACTATTTAAGGTTTGAAACAGTCTTAACACTGTGTCAGAGAGGCCAACCCAGTTATCAAATAAATCCTCATGGTCAACTATATAAAATGCATCAAAGATGTCATTGTCAATATCAAACCATGTAAAGTCTAAAGAAGTGAGGTCTCTATTGCAATGCAAGGCTTGTAAACCAAATTGGAAAAATTCATAAGCTGAGCTGAGACAACCACTTTAAGAGCTAAACTGGAAACTACCTTCAATAATTCTGCCCAAAAAAATGAATGCTTGAGACTGGTTTATAGTAACTAAACATGTCGATATTCATTCAAAGCTATGTGGATAAATTCAATTACAGACTGAGAATATTCAGGACATCAGACAATAATGTGCAAAAAACTTAACTTAAAAATTACTGAGGTTATGGGTTAAGAGGTCATCTTGAGGACTTCAGGAGTGAAATGGCTTGAGAAAGTGTTTTTAGACTGACAGCTGAAAAACTGGATGTGGTATTTTTTTTAATATCTGCATAGTAACTTATAAAACCATGAAGGTGGTAACTTGAAATGTTTCCTCTTAAAGTACTGATTTTGTCACTAAAGAATGCAAGTGAACTCATTGCTTTTACCGACAGAGAAGAATTCAGTAAAAATCCCAAGAGTGGGATTAGTCAACCTATCCTTAAAGACAAAAAAGAATCTTTCTGACTGTCAATGTCAGACAGGTAAAACACACCCTGCAAAACTTCATCACTGTATGGAGTTCTTTCAGTTATTTCTTACAGATGCCAAAGCAAATGGCTAGTTTTGTCAGTTGCCAGTGCAGCTGCTTTTATGCGGTCGTCGCTTTTAAATTTCAATATGTGGGGACATATCTCCAGGGGGCTTTGATGT
The DNA here is from genome assembly GCF_041902795.1 of Electrophorus electricus. NCBI lineage: Eukaryota > Metazoa > Chordata > Actinopteri > Gymnotiformes > Gymnotidae > Electrophorus > Electrophorus electricus. The sequence goes on along the minus strand of NC_137521.1, from coordinate 8,244,984 downwards.
TGCCTGAAACAGTCTTGGTTTTCTGTGGGCTGAAACTATCGATACACGTTCGGTAAGTCTAGGGCTAAAGTTCTCAACTAAATGAAAACAGGGATGATGTGAGAAGAGGAAGGGAACATAAGAGCATTGAAAGTCTCTACAGAGTGAGCAGTAAGAGTGTGACTCAAAACTTTCATTATTGCTCGTTTTGCTACAAATGGATATTTCAGTAGTGGTCCGATCTTGCAACATCTATAATCTGTGAGACTATTATGTCTCGTTTATGTTAGATGTTGCATATAGCCCTGATTGTGCCCAGGGGCACAAGAGTTTAGTATAGTCTAAAGAGCACTGTGGGCAAGTCAATGTAAATTTTAAAATGTCCAGTAATTAAGACACTCAAAAATATGACCCTATAGACCCTATAGAGCAGCTTCCTAAATCCATCAAGAAATCTTTTACTATGTCTGAGTGGGTGACAACCAGCATTAGAACAAATGTAATATCTTGAAACACAATGCAACATGTTCACATGATGAAAATTCTGAGAAATCTCTTTGCAGTATTGCTGTGATAAAGACATACAACCCCACTGACCCTCTTATTAATTCCAGAAACATTGAAAAAAATTAGGAGGAGCAGTTTCCTTGAGTGCAAGAATACTGTTTCACATCTCCATTAGAAAAAAACATTCAGCAATTTCACTGAGCTGGCCAAATTGATGATTTCTGATCAGAGCTCACTGTGTGCATGAGCAGAGTGTGACCCTGAGATCACAGAGTGCACTGGGTGCTAACCCTGGCCAAAAGCACGTTCGTTTTATCCATCTTATTTTTCAGTGGGTGGATGATTACTGAGTGGTAACCAAGGAGTTCTCCTCTTGTCGATTTCATTGCTGGCTGAAATTATCTATAAAAAAAGTTACAAGCTTGATGTGAAGTCCCACTAGCCTGCTAAAGCAGTTATCCCATGACTGACTATAGGTACTTGGCCTGATATGTGCACTTGTGTAGGGCAAGGGTTAAGAAATTAAGCAACTGAAGAAAGTCCTCATGCCACTGATTAAGTTCTCTATAAGCACAGTAGTTGGTTTGGGTGACGAAGCGTCTAAAATCACCCGAAGTGGAATACAGATTACACTTAACAGGCTCTGCTCTTAGCATGTCAGGGCTAGTTTTCCAGAACTAAGGGTAGCTCAGTGTTAGCAGAAGTAGGCTAAGGGTCACTGTGCTCAAAAGGTCAATTGCTAGTTTTCTGAACAGATCAGTATGAAGCTGACATGCAAGTGGCTATATTGACAAATAATGTCAAAGTTTTGCGTGTGTGTGTGTGTGTACACAGCATTAACAACATTGGGCCACTGAGCAAGATGATCATGTTTCTACAGCGTGGGTGTGTGTCAGCCTACTTCAGATTATACAATCATGGCTCTCTTCGGTGTCTGCGTGTTTACTGCAGGGATTGCGTATGCATGTGTATATGCATGTCGTAGCTTCTCCAGTGTGTGTGTGTGTGTCTGTGCTTGTTTATGTGAATTTTCAGAACATGGAACATTGAAAAGCCAAAAATATTTATTTTTATTACTGAAGTTACTTATATTTATGTTTCTTACTACATACAGGGGTGTGTGTGTGTGTGTGTGTGTGTGTGTGTGTGTGTGTGTGTGTGTGTGTGTGTGGTGTATGTACTCCCGTTAGGCTGACAATGATACTTTTCCAGCACCTGAGGGTTACGTGTATACATGTGTTAACTAAAACAAACTTTTGTCCATGTGTTGTGTTTGTTTTTTTTGTTTGTTTTTTTTACCCGTGGTGGACCGATGATCATGCCTCGCCAGCGCGTGAGCGTCATGTCATCATCATCCTCGAGGCCCCAGCTGACTGTCCCATCCCCCACTCCCTTCTGGCCCTCCTCCAGCTCCTCCAGCAGACGGAAGTTCCGCGGCACCTTCACGCCTGAGCATGAGCACACACACACACACACACACAATACTCTGAAACACTGGATCACACAACAAACTAAAAAAATCTTAAAGTATTCACATACAGCACTGATCAGGAATTAGTGAAAACACCGTATGATCGGCTCAGAACACAGAAACAAAGAGCATGGATAATGTGTGAATTTCAGCTACCTCACTAAGGCCCTAACGAGCCAGACTGTACATTAAAAACTAGACGTTTTAGCTGATGCAGGCTGGCTGGGTTTTTTTTCACCTTAGTCCTCAGTTGCTGTATCTGTAATCATTCCCCGTGGGGCTTTCACCATTTCTTTAAAAGGAAACTGTGAAGGTTTAAAAATTGGCCCTAGGAAGGATTAAAAATTGGCTCATTCATCTCTTTGTCCCCACAGTAAGCATGCACAAGTGGCACTGGAATGTTCATATTCCATTTGCATTAACTCATTTGTCTCTCTCTCACACACACACACACACATTTGCAGTTCTGGCACAACCAGCTACTTATGTTTCCATTCTAATTCTTCCCCACCACATTCAGGCCCAAACAATGCATGAGGTGCATTTAGTTGTCATTCTTTGGTCCAAGGTCATTTAGCCCAAGCTTATGCAGGCATTAACAGTTACAACATAGATTTCTATAGGACAAACAGTTAGAGCTTGCCTATGCCCATTTTTTTAGATTTTAAATCCAATGCCAATATAAGTAATAAGTAGGATGAGTCAGTGACATTAAAAATTTTGTCCCTCCATGAAAGTAAAATGTTGAGTAACATAAATCAGTGGCTTGTAAAAAAGAAAAAAGCCACTTTGAAAATAATTAGAAACTATAATGACAAATGTTTTGGAGTAGGTACTGGAGGCCTTTATTCTCTCCTACTCAAAAGGTATAATCAAACATTAACATCGCAGAAGCTATGGGCTTCAGCTTTGATTTTTAGATATCAAGTGCATTCGCACTGTGTAAATATAACTAAAAACTTCCTTCAATCAGTGATACATCGGACACGCTATTGGTTTTTTAAATAGGATGGGCTACAATGCATTTTTGTAGGTTATACCAATTCTGAAAATTATATCGCTAGGCTAGAATTCTGCAGCTCCGTAACACTTATACGAGATGGTGTCTTGTTATATTTACATGCAATGAACGATGCTTACCGTCTATCACTAATTAACATTAATTAAAACACACATGGTAGTTATTTCTACAAGCCCTGATTATCACACTAGAGCAAATTGCAATCACGAAAACATCAAATGCAACTCCAAACATCATTCTCCGAGAACAGCAGGGTAAGACTTGCTTTAGTCTATCGACAATGCAGAGGGTGACAAAGCAGCTGGCAGCCAAACACATCCACCACAGCAGCTTGTCTTAATTAAGCTTAAAATTACATATCCATGAAGCTAACTCAAGTAGCTATTCATCAAACAGTTAGCTAGCCGGCTAGCTACCGAGCTAAAGTCAGTACGCAATCAGTAAAAATCAGTCTGTATGGGATGTCATCTTAAAAACGAGAAACAGTACCGCTTATTGTTAGCTAATTCATATGCTGTTAGCCGGTAGGCTTGCTTGCTAATACTAGCAAAGTGATCTGCTGGTTAACTGCCTGTAACTTACACCAGGACTAATATAAACAAAACATGGCTTAACTTGATTCGTTGTTATACTCTCCAAGTTCGGATCAGTTATTCTTTAACAAACTTGTGAAATGCTTAAAAACAGAACTGTAAAATTAGGGAAATGATTTACCTGATCCGGCGGCGACCGCCATCTTATAAGTAAATAGTGAATGGGTGCGCGCACGTACCATGCCTGGGCTCAAATCACGCAAAACCCGTCAAACAGCGCAAAATGCGCGGGCACGACCCAAGACCGTTTCAAGCCGTATTGCTGACAAATGTACGACTATTTCAAATAGTTTGTGTTACTCTTACTGGACTCAGAACTATTGTAAACCATCATGCATACTATATTCTTGTACTGCAGGAGGTTATAATTACAGCAGGAATCATGAGATTCAGTCCTGACAACATGACCTGCACAAACTCAAGCAATGCCCATTTTAAAATCACCTAATCTATTTTATGAAGGGAATGATAATCAGTTTTTGAAGTACAGTGGCAGTAAGGAAAACCTATAACTATTCACCCATTAAAACCTATTAAAACACATTATAACCATGAGATATCTTTAAGTTTATTAATTTCAATATAAATATAATGTTTACATGATAACATTAGTCTTCCTAAAGGGAGACAACAGAAAGGCATCAAGGCATTATTTTTCAACATTTTAGTTGACCACCCACATCAGAATTGGAAACCTAGAACAAAAAAACAAGGTCCAATAACTTAATATAAGAGTTTGAGGTGTGAGGCAATATGACAGTAGACTGTGCCAGACACAAAGGTACTTGCAATAAACTTTCTTCTCAAAAAAAAAAAAAATAAATAAATAAAAAAAAAAAAAAAAAAGAGATGGGTCACAGAGAGAGAGAAAAAAAGTATTAAATGGGTCACAGAAAATCCAATGGGCAGTATATGCAACCAGCCTTTTTAACCATTGTAGAATAATTTCACCCAAATGTTTTACCACTTGGCTTATGAGTGAAAACAGAAAAAATCATTTTCCCATTGTGCTGTAGTTAAAGACATGCATTTGAGCACATCCAGAAGTTCAAGCACCATCACTTTAAGTGATTACCAAATGCACTAAAAGTCACAATCAGAAATATCAGCCCCTTTAGTACAATATAATAGCAACTTAATTTTTTTTTAAATATGTAGGCAAACTGACACTTCATAGGCAAGTTGCTGATGTTTCTTCAGGTTCAAAGCCCCAAGTAAGAGGTGTACAGGCTCATAGTGAAACACCGTATGAGGTCACAAGTCATTTACACACCATCATCACTAAAGGGCTGTTATGTCTGCTACAGGTAAGCATTTTCTTCGTCCCCAGTATTTTAAAACTTTAACATATATGGAATCTAGGATGGAACATCACTGTTAATAGCCTAAAGTCCAAATACACATCATCACAGGTGGAACAGTTAACAATAATATCATTATTATATTTTTCTCCAAAAGGACCAGTGATGTCAGAGATATGTTAGGTAACTTCTATTGTTGCCAAAAAAAACAAAAACGCACACAAATCACAAAACAGATCCCCTGCTCCCAGTATAGTAGTTTCTACCAAATCAGAAAACCCATCTGTATAGTTAAGGGATCTTCTCTGTGAAACATAAGTGCTTCTGTGACAATCATGGGACACTAATTCCTTCATCTTAAACATACTACAGTATGACAAACAAGTATGTTAAATCATCTCAAATCATCTTCTAATTATAAAAAAAATGACCACTTTCTCAAACTTAAATTTACAAACTCACAAACTCACAATCAACTCAAAGCCATTAGAAAAAAATCCACACCAAAACAAAAATGTAATAAATATACATATATGAGGATTCGGTGTACATAGGATTTCATAAATCTATTAACTTCTTTAATCAGTATGATTTGTGCCATTGGTATCCTAGCAAAAGATTAAGGAATTTCAAAATATGTACATATTTATTTTAGAAACCATTGGCAATTGTTCTGATGCTCCATGTAATCCGACACATTTAGAGCTGAGTGACCTTTACAAGTACTGACCTATGAACTATTGTAACAGAGCTAATTAATACTATGTTGTTGTTTCATATTTGATCACTTTGGACAAGTTTTGGCTGTCAAAGAGTTAAGATCAAAACATGTCTAATTGGGAACAAATGGGGAGTGGTAAGGTTACTCAACACAGAACATCCCATACAGACACAGTACAGGAGGGAAAATGTAAAGCTGGAGAAAACAAAATAGCACAGCTAAAACATTTCTGACCACATTTTTAAATATGCAATTAATTGCAGTGTTTCAAATATAAAACCTTATTTATGCAATACAGATGGATAACCACCAGTTATTGTTACTCAACATCTAAAGCACAGTGCTAACCCCACAGAGAAGCATGTCTCTCCACCAATTAGGATAATTTATTAATTAAAGAGGTGGGGTTATGATGAAAGAAGTAAAGCTCTGCAGAGTTAGAAAAAATGACAGTAAATCTTTGAGAACTGCATAAAGCATTTTAAACCTAATCTCAATCACCTGCATCTGTATGGTCAAACTCAGACAGATAATCATTCTAAACAAACCCTCTTTTTAATATAACATCCCAGTCATTAAATATTTACAAGGGGAAACTATGGGCATTTGCTGCTTAGTCCAGTGTAATCAACCATATGCTCCAGATGCAGTAGATGGAGATTAAGTTAAAAAAGTATTCTTTAACGAGAAGGCCATCAGCCTGACAAAGATAAACTAATATGTACATAATTGCCATAACAAAAATTGCATTAATCTGAAATTTTAAACTTTTCTAATTCAAGCACATCTCTGGTGCCTTTTTTATGGAAAACACTAAAACTATTGGACATATTTCACTTTGTGCATTAGTCATATATATAAGTGATCTTAATTGGCAGATGTATTGAAGCTCTTAAAGAAAGAAGTACAATCTAATTAATATAAACTAACTAAGGGATTGACAGGTTGTTTTGTTTAAAATCAGCATCATGTTTTGGATGTTGATGTTATTCGAAATTACATAACTACAATTGTGTGAAAGAATTCACTGTTCATAGTTAGACATTATAGATGGTATTATAAAATAGCTGTAGAACTAGCTGTATGGCCACATATGACCATTAAGTGGTCTATGTAGCCATAACTGCTGTAATAATGTGCTTTTGAGTGACTAAACATGCTCAAATTGACCTAAACATCTGTATTACTGACAAGGAGCAAGTAATAGTGTTTCATATGTCTGGGCACCTAACAAACTAGTAAAGCAAATGAAAATTCTGAAAAGCCTTAGTCTGCCATGCTTAGCTACATTTAGCACATTTTAAAAACAGACAAATATTTATATGTAACTGAAACTATATAAGTCTTTCCTAAGATCAGAATTGGCTTTAACCATGTTTTCATCTTACGGTACAGCTAAGATTATTAGTCCTGCTCTTACCCTGATGTGTCAATGGCTAAATCAAAATATGGCCTAGTGCACAAGTAAGCAACTTCACTTGGTCGTTTTAAGTGTGCGTGCGCAGGTGCACGTGTGTGTATGTTTGGTTGTTTTTACAGTAGCTTGAACAACAAGTGAGAAAGTGGTTATGGCACAAAAATAATTAAATCTCTCATCTATGCATCGTTTGTATGACTGTGTATGATGTATAACCATGAGCCAATATTACATACTGTAATAAAGAGTGCATGATTAGAAGGCATAAGCCAAAGGCTTGGCATGGAGCATATGTGGAGTGTGAAAGGGTGGAGTGCATCAGTCTCTTCTGTGAGTACTGCACAAGTAAGGTGGAAAGACTGCATACGCGAGTGCCATTTCTGTTCAGACACCAGTAACAAGTAAAGACATCAAATTTCATCCTTTTGTAACCATGCGCCTGCATGTCTCTTCACAAGTGCTGTGGAGGGGCAGTTTCCTGCCATTAGCTTGACAACAGTGAAGAGCACAAGGCTCATAATTTACCAATCAAGCTTTTAGCAATGAGACCAGCCAGGCTGTAGAGATCTGTAAACAAAAAAAAAGCCAGAGCATCTTTTAAAAAAAGGCATCTGTTTAAACTGAAAGCCACTTTTGTTGAAGTGGATGTGGATCTTCCATTTTTTGCACTTTGAGAGAGTTATATACATTTATGCTGAGTTTTTTTTGACAGGGCTTTTTTTGGATGATTTGTACCCCAAGGGATTAAATGGCTTCTCTGAATTCAAACAAATTTTTAGAGCAAAATGCTGTTGCATTAGATAAGAAGTGCTGAGCAGTATTGCTTTCGAGTTCTTTCCTTCTTTCTTCTATGTGGGCTGGGAGTTTTTGTACTGTTTTTGTTGTCCATTCTCAGGTAAGGTTGGCAAGCTCTCATTACCCCCACAGCTTGAGGAGACAGAAGAGAACTGAATGGTGGAGAGAGAGAGGGGGGGGAAAAAAAAAAAAAAAAGAGAGATGAAGGCCTGTCCCCTGTGCAGATGGCTGAGGTAGGAAAGGGAGGTGTGGCACCAAAGCCAGGTTATTGGGTCTTCTGGGCCCACTTTAGGTCATCAGATCTGGGCTTCTCTCCCGTAAGGCCCTGAATTATGTCCTCCAGACTCCTCCAGAAGCCAAATTTCTCCAGTGGGTAGTTCAACCAGCCTGGATACATGTGCAAGCACACAAATTCACAAGCCCACATGCACACATGCATGAACACACAAGTATACCGTTAAAATGAACACTAATGTTATGGTGCTTCAGTGACATAAACTAACTGTCCATATGTCAACGCATGTACATGTGTATTCATGTGATGTGAAAGTCAATGTGTGTGTATGTATTTGCTTACCAGTGGTAATGCAGAAGTAAGTCTCATGAGGTGCTACATGGTGCACTCTGTGGTGTTTGCGTGGGAGGATGATGTGGAAGTCCTGGAGGAACATGACCCAGCGTGGCAGCCCAAAATACGTGTGTGACCACTTATGGATTTGATTAGTCAGAGTCACAAAGATGGCCAGAGCAAACAGATAACAGTACCAGGGGTACACATGATAGATATCCACTGGAAAGACAGAGAAGCATACAGAGAGATGCAGAGTGGCACATTACAAAACGCACATTCAAAAGTTAAAAAACATGTTAAAACAGATGTTCTTTTAAGCAAAGTTTTATTTTAAAAACATCTTAAGCTCTGAAATCAGGTGGCTCATGGCTGGCCTGCTGTCTTACCTGGGCTTGAAGTGTGAAAGCTGTAGGCCATGTTAGCCAAGGGAACAATCGTTATCATGCAATTATCACCATTTGTTTCAATGAAATCATGCCGGGTAATAGCAGTGGGATCAATGTGATGCTCGCGAAATGGCCGGATGAAGGCCTAAGAAAGGAGCAGAGAGAAATACAGAAGTCCTAAAGGAGTCTTAAATATTTATGGTGTCCTAAAATCCTGATTGATTTAAATCAACAAGACAATTTGATACTCTTGTCCACCTGATAAGTCTGTAGATCAATGTAGTGAGAGCAGGTTAACTTTGAAACTGCCCTTTTAAATTCCACTACTGTTGGCCCACTGTCCTACTGTGACTTTTACAGTGCAGTTGTGAGTGCATGGGTAGGTCAGAAAATTTAAATTATTTTCGGTTCTCCCCCATACCTTTCCAAAGATAGGCAGATCCACTGACCCCCATGTGTCAGCACCCCAGTGAACCAATCCAGATGCAAAGTCTGCTGTTAAGATTCCTGCCACTGTGTGTTGACATATGCAGCCACACATGCACACCCAAACAAAAACAATTGTTATTTTTATTATTAACTATTATTATTATTATTATTATTATTATTATTATTATTATTAATCATCATTATTATCATTAGTGTTGTTGTTATTATTGTTATTATTATTAATAATAATAATAATAATAACAACACACATTTGGTCTTTAGTACAGGTCAGGCTTGTTGTTAGTCCATGATTCCATGTATCCAAGGTACTCACCAATCCCAAGGAGAATGTACCAGATATGGCCCAAGTGAAAGTGGGTGAGGAGATGAAAGAAGTTAAAGGCCATGAGAGCAAAGCAAAGAACAACACTGATCCACTCCTGGCACCTCTTACCTACCCAAAGAAGAGGAAATTGAAGAGAATTATAGAAAGAGAGCGACTCACAGAATTGCACAGACACACAAACCACCTTAAAATGTTCTCCCTCTATGACATTTGAATTATACTATTTCAGCAGCAGGTTTACATACAAAAATACACTTTCTGTACACAAAGCTGTTCATGGAGTGGCAGAGGGCATGCACATACGAGTGCCTGTGCACGGTTCTGATAGGGCAATGCCTTGGCTCTGAAGCTGTAATTTGATTTCTGTGCATTCCTTTTCCCTCCTCCTAACTCAGATCACCAAGTAAGAGTATTGTTTAGCTACTGTAGATACATAAAGAGCAATTCATAGCCAACCAAGGAAAACACGATCAGGTCACTAGGAGTGCCACCCACTGGAGTTATCTGGAGATACTCTTCTATACACTGCTGTTCATTTCATTGCTAGGACAAACATAGGTGAGCACTGGACACCACACTGTGCAGCTGCCAAAATTCTGGTTTGAACCACTTCCTTCATCACAGGCACTGAGAAATGTGTTTAAAAGAACTGCACCACACAAGACCACACCGGTCATTAAAGCTTATTCATACACAGGGGTGAGGACTGCGTACACGATGCAACACTGGCCGGCCTCCTGCCTGCTGCTCTGCTAAGTTCTACATGAACGTTAACCTAAGAATCTAACAGAGACGCAGGGTGTATACTTCAGAACCAACACAGCGATAAATCCCTATACTACTTCAGAGTTACAGATTTTATTGACAACGACGTTGAATACTGTTTTCGGTTAAAGTTGTCCGCTTCAGCATTCTACTAGTTGACATAGCAACTAGCTTACTACGGTGATGTTAATGTTCCTTAGACTGCAGTTAATTTCTGATACATTCCCCCATCCTTTGTACTCATTAAAAACAATCTAGTTCTACAAAATACTACACAAAATGCCATAACTCATTCCAAATATGCTGCATGAGGGTTAACATCTCAACATAAAAGATATTTTCCAGCAAATAATACCTTCACGGCAAACTAAACTAAACAGCGCTCCCTGTGGGGAAGCACACTCCTCCCAGAATGGTCATACGAAGTGACACTTGGCTAAAAGCTGAACTAGCTATTAGTCTAGTTATAGGACAGATATGCAACGATGACTTAATTCAGGCTTAAACGTGAAGGCTGCATCAAAATAATTCCGAAAGCTGGGCTAGCTAGGATTACTTATATCACGCAGCTATCTTTAGCAAACGTGTTCGCGTTGGTACTGACACTACGGAGAAGTTAATCAGCTGGGTAAGATAACTAGCTAGCTACAAAGAAATTAACATTGGCACCAACATCGAATTATGACAGGTTACATTCGTGCTTTAACTGTCAGCCACCATATTCTGGGAAATAAGTAGCTGACTTCTATTAGGCAGCTACGCTGGCACTGGTGGCATAGCTAGCCACCCTGCTAGCTAGCTAATGAGCTAAGAGGCAAAAACACAGACCTGTCTTCTCACCTGGTGAATATAAATTCGCCAGCTCCTGAGCACCTGCATGTTGGGGGCCCCATCTTGCGGAGACCCGAACTGGTGAACTTCGTTCGGTTTCCTGAAAGTTGTCCCTATCGCCGTTTTCGTCCAGGATGCTCGCCATATTCGTCCCAGGCTCAGCCCCGTTTAGGAAGCTACAAACAGCAGTTCCTCAATCCACGCCTTTGTCGGCACGGTAACACTTTATATTCAGCCAATCATCAATCAATCCAAACTTTTCATCATCGGACCATTTACCAATAAGTTGACACAGAAAATACACGTATTTTCTGACTCCACCAGTCTGCAACCAATCAGAAAACATTGGTTAAAATGCTTTATTGTGCAGTTCCAAGGATATCATACCCTAGCGCCCTTTCCAAAATCAGACCCGTTTTATTTTAAATCGTGCAAACAGGCCCAATCAAGATCTTTCTAAATCCAACAATGTGATTCAAAATTAAATTCCTTAATAAGAGACATAAACGATTTAGTCATTTATCACTTTAAATAAAAACGCCGAAAGGTTAAAAGAATGTGCAGTTTTTGTCACTTAATAGATAGCGTAGCATTACAACTTCAGATGCAACGACGTCAAAATGTCCACTAGATGTCAGTATAGTAATTAGCTTGAGGGAAACATTTCAAGTTCATTAGCGCTGGCGACGGGATAAGATCATATGATGAACTATCAAGTCCATACTTCGTGCATACGTATATATGCAGTTTATATACGTTTACTGTTCATTGTTATGGTCTGTCCAATAAAACAAAAAATTAGTTTCATAACATGTTATGTAGACCATATGCTATGGCCTATCCTGTAAGGTCTTATGCAATGAAAATGTCTAATTTAGACTTGATTTATATAGCATATTTTTGTAATTAACATCTAGACTGTTTAATTTGGCAAGTGCTGTGAAGATTCCTATGTTTCTTCACAGAATGATTGTTTATGCATGACAGTCTAAACCAGGTGTATCAGGCTCCAATTTTAGTGGGCCACAAGATGATATTTAACTGATAATCTAATTACCAGGGCCTTGATTAGTTGGTTTGAATGTATTAAGGCAGAGAAAATACAAAATGTTGCAGTGCTGTGTAGCTGAACCCACATGCAAAAGGTCTATGGAACACCTTTAAGAATCACATACAAAATATATATACGCTTATTTACCACATAAAAGTAAACAGGACCTTGTAGTGTAATTATACACAGGATAAGATGTCAGATATCTTTTGTCAAACCATTAGTTTCACGCAGGGCCCAGTCCACCCACTTCAGAATAGAAACCACAACCCCGTGAGCTCTTTATCTGGGCCATCACATAGGTACCTCCATTAGTCTGCGTTTTGCTTAATTAAGCCCACCACACCTCCAGAAGGCTCAACAGTGAGGTCTGGTGTCCCAGATGCATCACCCTCCAAGCTCACTTTTAAACCAACCACATACAAACCTCTTTAGTCATAAACCCATATTGGCATCCCTGCCCCACTGACAACAGGGGCTTTTACATATGTCTTCCATGTATCTGAGACACCAAACATCTCCATCTTTATTAAATTTCTCCAACTAACCTGTGATCTTTTCATCCACTAAATAGCCCTTTCAGCTACTTCAGATAATTCCCAAGCCTCTAAAACCAAATTCCACAAGCAAGGATGTGCCAGCTACAAACCCCACACATACACACCTCACTCACCCTCCCCGGGAGGTCTTTTTATTTCAAGCTTCGGTCCTCTACCAGAGGCCTGGGAGCTTGAGGGTCCTGCGTAGTACCTTAGCTGTTTCCAGCAGGACTGCACTCTTCTGGAGACTGAGATTGGGCTTGCAGCATCTATCACTACTGCCCTCTTCTGATGTTTATCCATCACTTCTATGTCCAGTTGTTTAGCCGTTACCCCAGTCACACCACTGACTTCAGTACAGGAGGTCCGTTGTTTGAATCTCAACCAGGGTGTCTCCAGTGTGGTCCCATAGGCAAGATCCATTAAGCTACCTGACAACAATGAGAGTTAAAAATGAGTCACACTGGCTAGGATGTCACCTGGGTCAAGAAGATCCACCTCAGATGCTGGGGGACCATCAGTGTGATGTAAAGTGGGCTACTGGGACAGATACAAGACACACATGGACAAGAGTGGAGAATAGAGGAATGTTGTAATGTTACTACACAAGCAATCCCAATGTGACAGGGTATATGCAGAGGATGTTTGAACATATATATTCATGTTTGAATATATTTATCTGCCATATCATCATATACTGCATATATATCCACACAAGGATATGATTTCGTTTGCATAGGGAAACATATTATATCCTATTTATTTGGTGCCACGTTATTTGTTAAATAGCCTACATGTTTCAAAATGTCTAAAGCTTTGATCTACTTGTGTCCATATTTAAATAGTAAACTAATTTTTGTGCTATTCTTTCCTGTACGACAACTTTATTATTTTTTGTTTGTTTCCTATATTGACGAGAACGGGAAAATTACGTGCCTCTTCCGTAAGAGTTCAGGGATCAGGTTTAGGCCGGTTTATACTACGAGCAACTCTTTTTCTTTTTTTTCTTTTTTTTTTGAAGCCACCGACTCAACACGTCAGACAGGTCACCGCCCACCTCTAGTATATAAACACAAACTTCGAAACATGGGAAATCGACAGCGCGTTTCTGTTCAAGCACGCCAAGGGACTACCAACCAGACTAGATTGATCTCATCACTATATTTATCACTACCATATAAATATATTTAGTCGCTCAGGGTCTGCTTGCTGTTTAGGCTATAGTTTTCTTGTGCGTTTGTGGCTGTAAATTCGCCAGGGCAACCAGACCCTGATTCTTCTCCTGCCGCAATCCGGCGGGTGTTAAGATCCATGGAAGTGGTCGGTATTTACGAAAGGGACTGCCTTGCTTTCCACACTGGCAACAGTATCAGTCCCGTCAACGACGGCGTGTACAAGCAATCCACTGACGGCTCGATGACGAAACTTGGTATCTCCGAGAACGAGAAGGCGATAGATTTCAGCATCTACTTGGACTCCGCTCTTCAGTACCAGCAGCTGGTGAGCCAGGGCGAGGTGCAGCCCGAGCACCGCGACGGGGAACTCTTCTCTGACTTTCTTTCTGAGGACGTCAAGACCAAGAGGGCTGCGGCTCTACAAAATTACAAGAACTACATATCACTGGCTGACCACGAACCCAACCAGCTCGGTTACCCTGAACTGCAGGAGACGCGGGTCGACACGGTTTTCAGCCCGGACTTTCTCGGCAGTTTTGGGAAGAATCCCTGGCGAGGCGACTTGAACGAAGACCCACGAATGGATAATTCGGGAGGCTTTGACATGCGCTCGTATCTGCAGTACCAGGCGGCTCCTAGCGGGAGCCTCGGAAACATTTCCACAGCTTCTTCCTCTTGCTCCAGCCCCCCAGGTACACCAGCCCCGCCAGGTAAGGGTAGTTCACCTCAGCCTGGCGGCAAAATGCCCTCGGTTGGCAAAGGGAAGAAGAGACTGGACAAGGACAGTGAGGAGTATAGGCAACGCCGGGAGAGGAACAATCTTGCCGTGCGCAAAAGCAGGGACAAAGCCAAAATGCGCAATCTCGAGACGCAGCATAAAGTGCTGGAGCTCGCCGCCGAAAATGACCGTTTACAGAAGCGCGTGGAGCAGCTGTCACGAGAGTTGGCCACGCTGCGAAATTTGCTCTCCGCTACCGGTCAGTGCTAACAGTAGGCTACGCCATCTACGCTTGGAGAAAGCGGCTGGTACTTCATGAGCCTTTATACAGATGACTGTAAAACTGGTTCTAACAAGTGTACATTTTACAAATGAGTTAATTCTAAGTGGCAACAGTTCTTCATAAAAATGTTTTGTTTACAAGCGCGAGAGCATATAAAGTGGACTTGGCGCCTGGATTGCGCAACAGTATCCCCATGCTTGGTGACTTGTCACTATCGTGTTCTGGAAGCCCTATCATGTATTTGGTCTGTACAGTATTTTTGTACGGGTGAAATATCTACTGTTTAATACTCTTGTTATTTAAATACCTTTTCCCCATATCTGGGGCAGTGGCCGTCAAGGGAAGAGTTGTACTGCAGAGGTATGATGCAACTCATTGTAACAGTATTGGCAATGCAATGAAGTAGTGTGCAAAAACGAATAAGGGTACATATGTTCTAATGCTATAAAATATTTTATTGAATTAAATGATTTTTACTTCTCTTTGAACCTGTTCGTCTAATTGCTTCTTTTTACCTTGGCTCTAATGTCACACCCCTCTTGCTCTCTGTAGGATGAGCTTTCATGTCATACACACCTCCTTTAGACAAATTAACCTTTCATGTAAAAATATGATTATTTCAGAGGTTCAGTTTTTGGTATGTGGTTTAAATTCATTCTTATTTTGATCACTAATGTTAAGATGAACTTGAAAGATTTATAGGACGAGAAAAGGGAATACTACATACCTTCATAATGTTGTCAATGTATGTTGATACTGCAGAGACATCTAAATACCTCCACTCGAATTTTCAACATATTTTCACTTCATTTCTGCTTTTACCACACACCATAGATTTATGTATGCTGCAAAGAATTAATAAATTCTTTATATATTCAGTAAATATATTTATGTCAATTGTAACAAAGATAGGGCTTTTGTTTTTGTTTTTTGTTTTTTCCTAAGATACTGGAGACTTTCTAGGGCCGTTTACAGGTTTGTCCTTTGTCCACCTCTACCAGCAGAATTATCTAAAGCACACAGGTACTGTCAATAGTCTACTGAGTTCAGTGCTCTCAGAAGTCTGGGTCAAGGCTGGATCAACATTTATTTGGTAGCAGCCCCCCAAACAACCTCAGTGCTGTAATTGGTTCTTCTATAAACATACACATATACATGCAAATGGAAAAAGACTACTAAGAAAATAAGAATAATTTGGTACAGTTGTATTTGGAATAATAACATTTTAATTGTATAATATTAACACCCCAAACATCTTCATAAGTGTAAAAATAGGCAAATGCACATGCAGTGCAGGATGCAGGTTAGATTACACATGAAAAATAGGGGAAAGTGAGTTTTTTTTGTCAGAGTGTAGACATTTAAATGTTTACTTGGTGTAATAAACTGTTCAACAATAACCTGCCATGATAAATGAACATACTCTTTTATATTATTTCAAGTAATAAACCTTCACCTTTAAAATGACCTTCAAGCCAGCTCTAATAAATGTTGATATTTAACTGTTAAATTGATCCTTTCATCATAGTTTTGACATGTAATTTTTCTGACTGAAAGTAGTGCTATGTTATTTATTAGATAAATTATAATTTAAAAGTCTAAGCCACACCTGGGCCCTATGTTCCAAAAAGGCCTTCGAATTCATGCCACCACACTGATTCTCATGAGGCACCTCATGAGTCCTCAAAGTGTAATCATGACCACGCGTTTTCATCTACATAGTTAAATAAACAAACACGGACCGGGTTTCCCCAAGCCCTGATGGTATAACAGCATGTTAAAATAAGAGTCATTGCATCACGGTGCAATATAGGCCACTGCATTCATAGACCCTTGGCTGTGAAATACTGTATTTTATGATTTATGGTGTTTATTTTTTTATGGAGTTGCACTAGCCCTGCAGACATGTGACGATTCAGAGCTATATAGGTCTTAAGCACTGAAGAGTGAGAGGAGGAAGGAACCTGAAGGACAGGTGATGAGCAATCAGTGAGGGGAAGAAGGCCCCCCTCATAAGTGTTCATCTCCATGACAATGGTGGGTGGAAGAGCGAGAGAGAAAGTGGGAGTGGGGTTGAGAGGGGGAGGGGCATGAATCTGAAGCATGTGTGTGTAAAAGAGACACCAAAATGCCAGTTTAATAAGTACACCACCTCCAAAGTTATACCTATATTCTACAGATGTTTTTTCATTCATATCTATGTGGTCAGACAATTACAAAGCAAGTTTACCTAATTAAGTTATTTAGTACATATACCAGTGATATCAATATAATAATACAACAGTCTGATCTTATTTTATTTTCAATTAATATATATTACATTCTGCTAATGCCTGAAGCAAAAGTAGGAATTATTTTTATGTTACAAGTTACAACCATAACTTGTTGCAAAACATTCCATGTCTGATCTGCATAAAAGATCTGTATACAATTCACATTCCTTTTCAGTTAATAAATTCCTTGTAATTGACATTCGATGAATTTGAAGGTTATATACCTGTGTGCATTTATCTCTGATGATGTCATACTTAACTAAGAAACTGTAAGACATAGGTTTTATGTTTTACAGTCTAGTAACAAAACACCCATCATAGACCTGGTGAAATGCTTTGAGTAAAACATTTCACAACACTTCTCATTTTGGACAAGGACAGCATGGTTGCTGTGTGTTGCTCAATACTTCCAGCTTCCTTCTCCTTCAAAGTGGGTTGAGCTTTCACAAGTACTACTTGAGTACAGTTACTATGTTAAGTCTATGTTAAGTTAGAGTAAATATTAAAATTTCACCTTTATGAATTTTATAAATGCATATTTTAACAATTCTTCAATCCATTGAGAGAACTGCTTCATATTTGTCTTACAATATATTTTCAAGTGTTAAGAATAAAATAGAAATTCATTAAACCCATTTCACATAAATGTTATACACAATGCATTTAAGTAGGCTACAATAATGTAACTTTTGCTATAATGTTTAGCACTGTCATGCTATTCTTAAATACTTCATTGTTATTCACAATTACACGGACCATATAGATGCCAAACAATAGCAGTTTTATGCCACAGAATCAAGAAATGCACATAATAGTTACTTTTTATTTCTATTTTCTCATGTAAATTATGTACATATATGTGATTCTTCTTCAGCAAATGTTATCAGATAGCTCACAAGCTGTCTGAGGTCAACCTAATTTTCACTTTTGTGAAAAATGGGAAGCTGGGAAACTATAGTCTGAGTAAGCTAGTCAGAACATCTGTAGTTTATACCTTCACTAGTGTAACGAATATTTTCCTCCTTTAAGTAACCTACCATTGACAGATCTGGTTCATGATGTACAGTAATTGTTTTTGTTTGCATTCAGCAATGAAAATGTCATTCAGCAGAATTAGTCCAGAATATTTGAAATGCTACTGTTTTTACAATTTTGAATATGTATGTAACATTTTCAGGTGATTATTTAGTATTTATCATTGCTATTACTATTTATTATATATTATTGTGATTTATTGTGATTTAAGTTTCTTTTGTGTCTGTGTGTGTGTGTGTGTGTGTGTAGAAGGACTGGTATGTCCTTTCCTCGCATTCCGGCACATAAAGGGTCAGTCACTGAGTCTTGAGGATTAGGTCCCGCCTCCTGGAATCACTGCATCCTGTCTCCTAAGACGCAGTGTTCTCGCGAACGGGGTTTTCCCACATGATCATTCCAGGACGAGTTTCTTTGTCTCCTCCCAGAGAACAAAGACCCGCCCACTTTTGTTCCCAACAAGAGTTTACCGGCAGCGGTGGGGCGTCTGTCAGTAAACGGAATGTTGCGTAATATCTACAGCTAAACAAACTATCCAAAAACTGCTTCAACTGACTGTCTAAGCACTTATATCCCAAGCGTTGAATCGATTCACACATCCGTTACATAGCAGACCTCCAAAGATATCTGGTCAGAGAACCTCATTACACATATGTGTCCTATTTCTGAGCATAAAATTCCTGGAAATGTCATTTCTATGAAGCGTGTTAGTGCCCTAAGTCGTAATGACTGCATAACCGTTTAATCACAGATTTCAAACGAAAATTGAAAAACGTGACCAACTCATGTCTCTTGTGTGCTGTGTGTGTGTGTGTGTGTGTGTGTGTGTGTGTGTGTGTGTGTGTGTGTGTGGTGTCATTAACTATCTTTCAAAGTAACTTATCTTAGATTTTAATTGCATCGGTCGTTTCAGAATGTTGCATAGGCTACACAGTGAAGTTAAATTTTCACGACAGCTCTGCATTCATTTGACTACAAGAACAGCTAAGACAGTTTTATTTCGAAATCAACGTTCCAGCCTAAATTGGCCTATACGCAATTCGTGGAGCGCATGCGCAGTGACCATTGAGGGGACCGTTCAGTAGGTATAAATGGACACCTGAAACGTAATAACAATAATACAGTAATTACCGCGCAGGACTAAAACATTCTTCATATTAGTCTAGCAGAAGTTACTGTTTTTGTTCATAGCATAGCCTGGGGAACTAGTCTGTGCTGTGAATAAGAAATGGGGTCACAACGTTCACGTATTCGCTTAAAACTTTTCCTTGACCTTTTGTCGCGTGTAAGCTTTGTCAGTATCACATGGAGAAATCAGTCACTACTCAAGCTGATGTGATGTGATTTTGCTACATAACGTTCTTACCCTGGTTTTTCTTTTGGTCGCTATTATATAATTTCCACTGTTGTTCTTCACAATGAAGAACCCTTTTGAAGATCTTTTCACAAAACTTTAATTCTCAACTTTAAAGTAATCTACACGAACTCCTGATGCAACTATTCATTCTCTCCAGAAGCCCTTTAAGTGGTGGGATCCGTTATTTGAAATACAAGAAAGTGAACGCACCTAAAGACAGATAGAAAGTTGGTGACCACTGAGGTAAACTAATGTTATTGTCATCATTGGCTGAAGTCACGTCGGCAACAGGGACAGCAACTGCTTCAACTAAGGTTGCATGCACAGGCTCTGTTCCAGTGGCGCTGCTATCTAGTCTGCTAAGGATCCCTTTGACCTACATGTAGTGAATTAGGTTTGTATCGAAGGACATAGCTCACTGATTTTGCAGCGGTATTATCTCGCTATTCTCTTGCCTTTTTGCGGCCAGACTCTCACCACCAAACCTACTTCCTGTTGCATATGTTTGAAAAGGTAATAGTGCAATCTGGGTAATGAAGTTTACGAGTGTCTATATTAGTCGCTACGTATACTACAGCGGTATTTGCTAAAGAGAGTGGATCAGCCAGCAAGTCTGGTTGGGCGGGAGCCACAGTACCGATGACACTGCTGGATGTACCGGCACGCAAGACGAAGTAAAAACTAGAAATTCCGGTAGTTACGCAATGGTATGTACAGGCCATCTTCAAGCGCTCAAGTAGTCACGTTATATTTCAGTTCTTAACAACGTGAACGTTTGTGTTGTGGAGGTGGAGTGGACTCTGGGATTTGTGTAATACGGACACTCTTGACACATGGAAAAACATTTCATGGCTCACAACAGTCACTGCCCATCTCCAGGTTACATGGCACAGAAAAGTAGTGCTTTTCTTGATTTAGATGTTATATGGCACTACTTACCAAACCTTATACGACCTGAACGCAGACGTACTAAAGATGCGTATGAAAAGGCATCTGTGGATTGTACACTATAATCAATATAGGGTTTCTTTATATGTGAGAAGTATCATACTGATATCTGTGTCGCTAATTCTGGCACAAAATACATGTAAACTGTGTGACAACAGGCAAAAGCACTGTGTAGATGTATGCACTGTGAAACTTAAGAATAGGAGAGCATTTTTTCAAATACATATACATTTTATTCACATGCATTTTACTAAAATTTAAAATAATCTCTGAGATGTAACAGAATTATTGCTTTCTTAAATCAGGCATGTTTTAGGCAGACCCAAAGTAAAATGTGTCGAGTCAATATGTCATTATGGACTGCCGAACTCAGTGAAACTGTAACGCGGAG
This sequence comes from Electrophorus electricus, assembly GCF_041902795.1. Classification (NCBI taxonomy): domain Eukaryota; kingdom Metazoa; phylum Chordata; class Actinopteri; order Gymnotiformes; family Gymnotidae; genus Electrophorus; species Electrophorus electricus. The sequence continues at coordinate 8,224,084 of NC_137521.1, read as the reverse complement.
GCTTTATGGAGGATGCGTGGATGAGTAGCGTGACAGACCAACACACGTTTATTTGACATTTAAACACACACTAACAAAGGCAAAAATCGACAACATAAACACACGTAAACGACAGACATTTATACATACGATAACGACACAATAAGGAGCAGGTGTGTGACACAAGGAGGGCGTGGCCACAATGACGAACACACACACACACACACACACACACACACACACACACACACACGGAGACGTTTGGGGGGGGGGGGGGGGGGGGCGTATCGTGATAGCAACAAGTCAGCTTGTGAGACACCATAACTCGTGAGGCCTGTAGCTATGATTCAGACTTAGCGAATAATCGTTTATTCACACTTCCCTTTGATACAAACAATAACAAATGGCAACAACAATGAAAAATGATTAGCAAAATAGCACAAACTGACATCGACAGGAAAGTTTTCAATGAATGGAAATGCATTGAGAACTTAATCATGTACTTCAATATATGAAAGTAAAAAAAGAAAAGTAATCAGAAAGCATTACTTTAGACAACATAAGTTATATTGTTTGACAGGTAATCAGCAAGCTTATCAGTACATTGAAAAGGAAAAATCTTAACCCTATCTTTTTCCTTTTCTTGTTGTGTCTTTTAAATTAAATATAGGTTTATAGAATACCATCTTCAATAGGTTCATATCCATACTACTGAAATCCCAGAGGCCACCCTTCCCAGTCTTCAGATAGGGTCTCTTGGCAGATATTTGATTATTTCAGAGAATTTAACATTGAAACTACTTCAATCAACACATGAAGCCCCCCAGTGAAAACAGTTTTGCTTGCTTTAACATTCTGAATGTATCTACCTTACCTTTGTAGTGGAATAACATAGCTTGGTTTATATGTCAAAAGTGCTTAAACAGCCTTAGTCATAAACTAGAGAGATAACAGCAGTGTTGCCAAACACTTTGCAGTCATGCCATGAGAACTGAAGATTATTGTTCTGATATTTTCTGCACTGACCAGTGTCAGAACCTACAAAGGAAAAGACAGGGTCAGTGCGCACTGTATGTCTGGTTAAAAATGGCAGTTACTATTGTGTTTTAACAGTCAAAGTATTCCATGTGATATCTCTGCACACAATCAATTGATTTAAGTTGATTCAAGGATGACTTATTATTATTATTATTATTATTATTATTATTATTATTATTATTAAGTTACATTTATATAGCACCTTTCACAAAAACCCAAGGTCACTTTACAGACATGGTGAATGGAAATACTGAGAAAAAGATTTGAGGTTTGAGCTTGGTTTTAAAAGTAGAGAGAGGAACAGAAGTGAATAGGTATAGAAAGAGAGTTCCGGAGAGAAGGTGCTACAACGCTAAATGATCAGCTACCCATCGTGGACAGCCTACATCAGGGGACAGTATGGAGAACTGAATAAGAGGACCTTAACGAGCGAGATGGAATGCTTGGATGGAGTAAGTTAGTGATATAAGAGGGCACAAGCCCATGGAGTGCTGTAATGGTTAGTAGAAAAAAGTTTGTATTGAATGTGTTTAACTATGGGTGACCAATGTAACTGTTGAAGAACAGGTGTGCCAATTTCTTAGTGGGGACCAGGGCTAGCTGCAGCATTTTGTATACGCTGAAGGGGGCTGAGAGATTTAGAGGTGTTAACCATAGTGAAGTGAACTGCAACAATTTAATAATCTAGAGGTAATGCATATGCCTGAACCAGGATCTCAAAGTCTTTAAGCATCATCATCCAGCACAGGTGGGCAAACACAGGTCAAAAAGAACGTCAAGGTTCCGTGCAGTGGTGGAGGGGCTAACGAGAGTGTCGCCGACAATCAGTACACAGTTATAAATAACAGATTTAGTGCCTATAAACAGAAATTCTGTCTTGCAGCCATTAAGCTGTTAAAAACTTGCACCTCGCCAAGAATTTAGTTCTTGAATACAAGGTCAGGGCAGGAGTAGGGAATGGGTCAGAAGGATTCATATTCACCTAAATTTGAGTGTTGTCAGCATAGCAGTGAAATTTAAGATTGTGACGACGAATGATATCATCAAGGGGCAGGATGTAAATGATTAAATGCAAAAGGGGCCAAGAACAGACCTTTGAGGAACACTCTGACTAACAATAGCGGTGTCGTATTTATGCCTCCCTATATAAACAATCAGTTAGATACGATTTAAACCAGGACAGACAGTGCTAGTAAAACCGATTTTTGAAGATTGTGTCATTAAAATATAGTTCTGTGTCAAAGGCTGCAGTGAGATCGGGCAAAAATAGTATGGCAGGGGAACCAGAGTCAGAGTACAGAAGGAGATCACCGAGAATACAAAGAAGAGCTGTTTCAGTGCTATGATTGTTGACTTGACAGAACACTGTAATGTCAGCATTTTAAAAGTGGAGGCACAAACAAAACTGCTTCCTGTTGAGAATGCCTTCAGTGCTAGAACACGAGGAACTAGAAGGCAGCTTAACGTCTTTGCCTTGTGCATCGTTTGACCTGCAAACAGGCCACAGTAAAGCCTTGCATGATGTGTTACATTTATATAGCACCTTTCTCAAACTTAAGCATGCTTTACAGACAGATTTCAGCTTTTACAAACATTCACACCCCAATGAGAATTGGCAGGCAGTTTGCACACAGCATACTCTCTATCAGAAATGACAGACCCCTTGGGGACTGCACTGGGTGGGGGAGGAGGTTAAGACCAGGAAAGAGCACCAACCATCTCATATATATATATATATATACACACACTTTCACAAAGGTCACATTCATAATGGACAATTTAGAGAGTATCCAATCAACCTGACCTCCAAGTTTTTGGACTGTGGGAGTAAACCAGAGACCCCAGAGGAAATCCACATAGACACAGGTGAAACATGGAAACTCCATCCAGATAGGGACTCAAACCCAAGACCCTAGTTCTGAGAGGCAAACATGCTAACCAACAAGCCATCTTGCTGCCCACCGTGATTATATCCCACAACTCGTCTGCCTCAAAAAGACGAAAGATATAATATGATATGTAAATACATGGTTATTACTACATTATAATTTTACCAAGAGTGCCCCAGAAAGTGTGTAAAGTACAAAAATCTATATTGTATCCTGAAGTGGGTTCATTTCAGATTCAAATACTGTAGAGGGGAAGCTTGTACTAGAAAGTGAACTCAGTAATCTAGCAACATCCTTCTTGCTTTCTTGCTTTGTACGTCTGTATAGTACTAGTGAGCGGACATGTGTGGCCCATGGCCCTCCAGTGAGTTCACGGGGATGATTTTAGGAAAAACCACAGTGTGTCCATGTTGCCGGACATCCGGTTCCTTGTGGCACTGCTGTCGGTAAGTCAGGCGTCAACGTTGTCCGTAAGGGGCGGAGTTCTGGCCCACCCTCACGCTGGCCCAGATTTCGACACCATCGTACTTCTCCTATTCTGCCTGAAGTGGCCATTCAGCAGCAGTGGCAGAGGGCGCTTGACGCGGTGAAAGGCTTCACAATTCACATCATAAGGCCCAGGGTTGAGCAACGGCATGCTTTCCTGTTTTTGCAACACACATGGAACAGGGCTACACCCACCCAGGAACACTGCACCAACACTGAGTCATATGAATGTGCTCAATAGCCGCTCTATTAGAAATGCCACTTTATTAGAAACACCATGAAGGTGTGCAATTTGAGTCCATAGGTGGTCTGCTGACATGCACAGTTTGTGTAGGGGCAGTGGTAGCTCAGTGGTTAAGGTACTTGACTTGTAATTGGGAGGTCATTCAACCCCACCAATGCCAAGTTGCCACTGTTGGGTCCCTGAGCAAGACCCTTAACCCTCAATTGCTCAAGTTGTATTCAGTCATAATTGTAAGTCGCTTTGGATAAAAGCATCAGCTAAATGCCATAAATGTAGATGTTTTAGTCATCCTCCGTCTCTTCATTGATGGCCAAATAATACATGGACCAGTGATGAACGGGGTAGTGATTCAATGACAATATATGCATGCAAACAAGTGGCCTACCATTTATAGATGTACACTTAACTTAAAATGTGATAAGTAGGTGCATTTGCAAGTTCTAAGAAATAGGCTATTTAGTGTATAATAAACAGTCAGTTTGCATTTACATTTAAATTTACATTTAAACTGGATTGTTTTAATTAGGTGCATTGTTGTGATGTATGTCAGATGTTACAGCAGCAACTGGTGTCATGAGTCATAAACCATAGCCATCAGTCATGAACTGTAAATATTATGTCAGGAGTCTCTTAAAGCCTTCCAGCAGTGACCACAGAAAGCACAGACAACCTCAAACAATTAATGGGTACACCTATGCTTCATCACTGTGACAGGAACATTTTCATGATGCATGACCAAAATACAGAAAACAATAAGTGACCAGGAAACATTTTATTAACTTTAGTGTTCTACAGGGTTATTGAAATTAGCAAAAGCTTGGAGATATGAGCATCATATGTCCTGCCCTACTGTTCCACTGGGTAGAGGTTCGCATGCGTTTGCACTGTTGATGTGTGTTTCTGGCTCAGAGTGATGCTACCCTCCCCATGGCGCTAACGTAAACGTTGCATCTGATGTCATCGCCCCCTCGCACCATAAGATAAGCAAACAGTGCAGGTCGCTCGAAATAGGACACTTTCACAATCAGATCAGATTGATACTGGCTTTGTGAAACAGTGTGTGTGGGCATGAAAACCACGTCTCAAAAAACTCACGTGGTGGAATCTCAACCGTCTGCCCTCAGACTGATATTGGATCTCTTCCTTCCTGTGAAGCTAATGTGTGGAAGAAGAAAAAAAAAGAAAGAAAGAGCTTAGTAGTTCAGCACAAAGCAGAGTCGAATGAGTCATAACCCTCTCAACAGCTTGAGCTTTGGGCATGTGCCTTTGTTTGCTTTTCATGCATGTGATTTTTGGAGTCATAGGCACTTCCTTTTCATACGTACATTTACATACATGGAAAAGGAAAGGAATTGTTTTATGCATTGCATTCAAGACACACACACACACAGTCCCCCAAGCTGTTGATATGCAAAAGTTCACATATACATTATAACATTTACACATAAAGCAACACATTAAAACTGTTATACCTGTCTACTGAAAGGCTTTAAAACATGTGGAGTGACAGCAGCATATAGTCCTCAAGACATATAGCCCTCGGGACTCACCAGATGGTTCACATTTTTGTCCTATCCTTAGTATCAGCAGGCTTGTTCCAGGTATTCATTGTTTTTACTGACTTAGTTTGGGTATGTTGAGAGTTGGGGTACAGCAAGAATGTGGAATGTCTGGTGCATTCCAAGGACTGGTTTAAGAGACACTTGTCTAAAGCAACAAGAGGAAGATGAATGGAAAACTGAGGTCAGTTGTTTATATATATATATACACATACACAAACACACACACATTTATATTATTTAGCTGACACTTTTATTCAAAGCGACTTACAATTGTGACTGAGTACAACTTGAGCAATTGAAGGTTAAGGGTCTTGCTCAGGGGCCCAACAGTGGTAACCTGGCAGTGGTGGGGCTTGAACCCCTTGAACTCCTACTCACTCTTTCTCTCTCTTGCCCTAAGTTGCACTATCATTTTCTCTTTCTCACGGTGTCATTGGGTTTAGTGTTAATTATGTGAAAGGTCATAAGGGTCAGATGCAGATAGGGGTCTAACTGAACAGCTGAAACAGCTATCACAATCATGTAAAGCAAGTAAGCAACACATCTTGACTGACAGGGCTTCCTTAAGTCTACCATCCAACAGAATGAATTTGAACATGTTTTTACAATGTAGCTAATGCTAATTTTTAATTTTATAATTATTATTATTATTGTTTTGGATTTAATAACACCCACAATCAGGTTAAAGCCCTAATCGGGAATTTCAGAAAACCAAAACTGTAGGTGCAGAATGTTCTGTAACACTGGCAGGAGGGTCAAAGAACATGTGTCCTTCAGGAAATTAATTATCTTGCTTCTGTATGCAAGAACCAGCTGCCAATAAATAACTGAACAACATCTGAAGGCTCAGTGGGGTGTTAAATGTCTCAGGAGGGGATGGCACTCATATACACACACTAATCACACATTTACCAACTATTTTTAAAGCCCAATGTGCTATATTGTTACAGCCCTTTCGGAGCACTCAAGGTCTTGATACCAGATTACTGAAAAACTTGCATCTCTCCAATGCTCATGAATACTGAAATGCAAGCAGGAACCTTCAGCCCTGGGGATTTTCTGTTTCCTGGTGTAGAACCCAAACCAATTAGCCACCCATGCTTCTGTTTAGCTCAGCCACCAAGTCTCAACATCTTTTTTTTTTTTTTTTTTTTTTTTTTTTAGCTAAACTGATTATGTTTAGAGTGGGCAAAACAGTGCTGGTACTCAGCCTGCTTGCAGTGGCTTCTTTGTTTGTATTGTTCTCAGACAGTAAACTTAAAAGCCCTTTTATTAAAATTTGTTCTCAAGCTATTATTAGCATTAAAAATCTGCAGTTTTTACACTTACGCAGGAAAACATTTATCAAGGCATTTAAGTCCAAACAGGATAGCGACAAATAATGATTAATTAAAACTAAAAGTGGCTGCCTGATGCAGTTTCAGTATTAATTGCCATGTACCATCTGTACCACATGCTGAACATACTATATAAAAAAAAAAACTCCATGATTACCAGAGTTAAGTGTCGTTTCAGTTTCCCTTTGACTCCTGAGTTGGGTAGGGAAGTGAACTATTGCACAGACTTCATCAATTGGAGCTTTAAACTGTGGCACAGTGCTACTGTAGCATATAGTAGTCACATAGCCCTGTGATATTAGCACACATTCAAAACTCCCTTTACATCACACAGGCCAGACCCAAAAAGCACTGTTGCACTGATGTGCATATTGTCTACTATTAAATACTCAAAATCAAATAAAAACACATTATTGGCCATTCACATTAAAAGAATGGCCTCACCTAAGGAAGAGTATCAGTTGAGTCGTGCTCTCTGATGGAAAATGTGTAGTCATGTTTAGAGAAAAAATAGAAAAATTGAGGCATAGGTCAACATACTTGGCATAGTCAAAAGTGGATAAAGGTCAAGTTTGAGAAAGAGGAAGGAAGTAAAGAAAAGAAGAAGAATTCCAACTGGTCACCAAGTGGTTAAAGTGTTCTTGGTGTTTCCAGTCTGGCAGTCTTGTCACAGGCTACAGTGGATAAGTGCACAGTAGAGTCTCTGGTTTTTAATGCATTCCTGTAGCTATGATGCATACACACCCTCACACAAAACATGAATTTACACACCTACACAAGTACATGCACATACGCACGCACAAACTCCCATTCAAATAGAGACACACTGTCTGAAGCAAAACTAACAGGACGTTGAGTGCATGTGGGCGTGAGACTTTGAAGGAACTCATGTCATGACAAAATGGTGACAAACCCCTTATCCCTACTACACACCCGCATCCTCCTACAAGCTTCACCTGTCCACATACACTATTCCACTTTACACACCTTAGTTCAGCTTTACTGAACTCACTCCCACACACAATTTCTCAAAAGGTGCCTTTTTAACAGCCCCTACAGTAGTCAGCCTTTACAGCCAATGCTGGAATGTCCACTTCTAGGACAGCAGAAAAACTGAAACACCTCAAGTGATTGAAAAAAAGATGCCTAAACCATAGGTTTGCATGTATTGCTTGGTAACAGCAGTCACTTTGTCGCCGTTTCTCCACTATAGCTAGAGAAGAAGCAGTATGAGCCTGATCAATCCAGGCAAACTGCTTCTATTCATTCTTATGACACAAGTACCAGCTCTGTTATAAACTATTGTTCTAATTTCTTACTCTCTTTTGTTAGCTTGTTTGCTATAATCCTGTGGCAGCCTAGTATGTTCACATATTTGCTGGCTATATTCATGAGGCACGTTGAATGTATAGCATATTTGATTTTTTGCATTTGTTTTTGTTGTTTGTTTTTTTTATTTTACCAAATGTCAACACCCAGGCTGACACATTTGATGAGGGACTAAAGTTGAATATTATAAATCAAGTATATGAAGTGTAAATGGACCCGATATGACTGCACAATATGCAACAAATACAACATAAAAGATAAGTGTATGCACTTGTGTGTCTGTAGTTGTTGAATTTGTAATTTCAAATCACACATTTCTGTAGTTAACTATCCACTCCTAGTGTGCAACATGTAGTGTACAATTTATACCTGGATGATACCCTACAGCTTCTGAAAAGTGTAATGTGGAAGGTTGGATACACTGGCACTGAGTGGTAACAGCCCGTTCAACATAGTGTTGGGGAAGAGCTATCATTGGCTGCTGCAATATTCAACTTGACTGACACAACAAGCAACATCGGCACTACACTACAGAGACTTACGCTGGATGTCGTTGTCTTTTGTACACGACACAATTGCAAATGAGGAGCAAGGAGTTTCGGATGAACATTTTCAGTTTTAGTGTAGGGGGTGCGGTAATCTGTTATTTCTGTTTATTGCAAAATGATATTATTTATTTTGAGATGTTACTACACTACACAATCCAGGTAGGCCTACTAGAGATATAAAAAAAAAAGTGTATAGTGTAGGAATATAATGCACTGTGCAAAATTTGAGACACAGCTTGTGTGTGTGTATGTGTGCATGTTTATGTCAACCTATATGATCATATTTATGTTAACATTTTATGTTTGTTACTTTCATATTTATTCTAGAAGACAATTTTATAGTTAGGTCACCATGCCAAAAAAAGGAGAATTAAATTAATGCAGTTGAATTACCTTTTGTGAAACCCTATTAAAAGGCTCTTAAAAAGTTAGAAATGTGTTTGTGGGCTTCTCCATGCAGCTAAAACTGGAAAGAGAAAAAAGATTTTGTCTCCTGAATAGTTCTCTATAGATATCTTTTTAGTCTGCAAAACCATGTTGTCATAGCAATAGTAACAATGTTGTTTAAAGAATTCTGAAATGTTATAATATGGCAGTGGTGCATTATTGTGAAAGCACAGGCAGATGGTCACAGAGAGGAAAAATGGTTTTAAAATCTGACTGCCTGCTCTATCTGGTTTGAATCAGACCAGTTTAGAATGCAGCTTGTAAAAACCCCTTAATTAAGTATTGTGTATTAAGCAAGGAGTGCTGTTGTGGCAGTTTGGATTTCTAAGCAGGTCACTCTGTTTACATCGTGACCCTGCAAAAAGCCATATGCGCATGAACACACGTCAGTAAGATGAGGAAGGAAACTATACTGGCCACGACACACAGGGGAAACACTGGCATACAATGCGTGGCCAATCAGATGTATGACGACGGCCCTGAAGATCTGACGGAGGCAAACAGGAAGTAGACATGTTGCCTTGGAGACCAAGCTCAAAAATACTAAGATGCGGTTAAGGATACCCTCAAACAACTCACTCAAAACAACATGTACTTACTTTACTCATGGTGCATTTGTTTATGTTTTTGTATTTGGGTCAGTGTTAGCTTGAACCTTATATAGACTGTTATACCATTAGAAGTAAAATTCACTAGTTTCTCACTGATTAAATAAATGCTTAATTTTCTTCATATAGCTAATTTTCATTTTCTTTATATAAATTGAGTTCTAATCTGATATGGTATTTGCTATGATTGGTTCATGTGTTAATAGCTATATATGACCTTTGACTTTATTTAGGACAGACAGCTATGGGACCTATACTTGCTGTTGTGCGAGGTGTTTGCAGGCCACCAGACAGTAGCGTGGCCCTTCCTGTTCTGCAAACTTTGCAAGAAGTTCACTGCAGATACTGTGGGTGGCTTTACTGTGATTTTGTTTGTTTGTTTTAAACTTCACCCTCATGTTTTGAATACACTTTTTGAAATGTTTCTGTGACACCAACATGAACTTTGACAAAGTTAGAATGATTTGTGTGGGTGTCAATTTACTTAAGTGTGTTTGAGCTAACTCAACATTCCTGAACTCAGCACTGCTGATTTCACTGTGACAAAGTTCCAACCCAAGGAAAGGCAGATAAACATCCTGAAGCTAGCCTACAAACTCAAGAAGAAGCCTCTAATTTAGAGGACTTTGATTGGTTAGGATGCACTTTAGAATTCTTTTGGGATGTTGTTTGGTTTCAGTGTGAGGAATTTTGTTAAAGGTGTTATTTTAGTGTTAGGCTTACAGAGGGAATCAGCTTGACTGCAAATGTTTCTTTTCTCATGAACATGAGTCATGTGTATGTGTGCACACTGAGACAGCACAGCACTGCCTTATGGCATATTAAAAGTCCATGAGAAAGAGGAGGAGAATTAAGGGTGACAGACATAGAGGGAGAGAAGCATTTAAAAAATGTATCCAGGTGAATCACAATCACCCCATGCCTCAAACCACAGTCCAAAGATTTCTACACACCCTCTTCCTGACAGATTCCGGGATCCTCATGAATGTTTGGAAATTCCAGATTAAAGAGTAACCTGAGACATTGTGAGAGGGGACTGGTTCCCATAATGTGCAGTGATACCTAATGAGCACACATTAGTCTATATCTGACCGTTAAAACTAGCACTTTGCCAGGCAGCAAATCTAAACAAGGCCATTTTTGTGCTTTTCCCCCCACAATTTTCAAAATAGATGAGGGAAAGTTTTACATTATCCATCATGGTAGACTATTTCTGTGTGTTAACAAATTTAAATGCAGTGTTGAAAAATGTCTGGATTACTAGCAGCTAATGGGAGTGATATAAATGTAATATAAAAACGTATGCCTGTTGATAATTAAAATATGTTTGATTAGTAAGATTTCTATAGTTAGGACTAATCAGATGACTAATAAAACTGTTATAAACTTGTGCATAATTTGGCATCATTTGATGAATCTCACTGGATAAAGTGTATAAGTAAACCTTTACCAATAGAGCAGGTGACATTCATGTTATTGATGCTATTTGAGTGTTGTTGTGTATGTCTTTGTGTGTGTGTGTGTGTGTGTGTGTGTGTGTGTGTGTGTGTGTGTGTGTGTGTGTGTGTGTGTCTGTCTGTCTGTCTGTCTGTCTGTCTGTCTGTCTGTCTGTCTGTCTGTGGAGGAGATACAGAAAGTGGCAGACAAAGAGGGTTAAGTACACAGATAGCACATGCACACAGGGTCCAGGGTTTAACAGAGGTGAGTAACACTGCAGGAAAGGAAGTGACCAGCTCTTAAATACAAACTATTTGTCTTGCCTCTCGTTTAAGCATTGTAAAGTACATACTATAATGCAGCCAACACAAGCACATTACATTTTTCAGAACTCTCCGTATATGATTTGAACTTGAAAGTAAACCAATGCCAGTGCTACTTTTGTCTAATAACCTGATCAAGAAAATCGAGAAAATAATATAGCCTGCTGAAATAACGATAAAATTAAAAAATATATGTGTTTCCGTTCTATTCGTTCAAACTCGAACTCTGGTTTGAACTGTGTACGCGGTCATTTCCGGTGCTGGGTCCCTGTCCTTGCGCTGTTCAGACCTGTTCGCCTACGTCATCGCACGCGTGCTTCAGGGAGTGTCCTGACTCATGCGTACTCAAGCTCGCAAGCGAAACCGACATTCCTGAGCAGCGCGGACCTGGGAGTAACCCCGCTGCCCACAGATAATCGCAGCCTCCGCGTGTGTTTCACACCGGTTTTGCTGACGTTCACGCGGACGTGTAGTCGGCGTTAGCGCTGGAGGAGCAGCCGCTTCTGAACGTGTGCACTTGGCAGCCACCATAGCTTCACGTAGCTTGTTTCCTGCGCTTCTCATTCCTGACATATCGGGTATAAACTCAAACTACAACTCCAAGATGCACTGAGCGCACGTGTATAATAATTATTTAATACTTATTACATCCGTTAATAAACATCAACTCAGTAGCAATGAATGGAATATCCCTCTTTCTGATCACTTCAAAAAAAAAAAAAAAGTTGATAACAGTAACTTAGCTAAATAACTTCATGAAAGTGACTCCAATTCCCACGCCTCACTACAATAGCTATGAAATGCAGGTTTAAGACTTACAGGATAAGCTGGTTATAGACAGCAAGACAGTTTTAGTTAGGGGAGGGGGGTAGATAGATGGACAGGATAAGGTAAGTGGCATATTGTTCTCTTGAACAATTCTTGGTAGGCCTATAGGTATAGTTAAGTAAAAACATAGAACTGTTCGAAAAGTAGGGCTCATACTGAGAGCAGCGGGCATTACTGTTTATAGCCACTGAACGGGCAGTGCCATTATCCTGACTGGTCAAAACGCAATAAACATAGATCCATTTCAAACCATATGTTTTATCTTTTTTTAATTTATTTTTTTAATCAGGAAAAGGAGAGAAACTTCCAGACAAAAGGGCTGAGTAATACTACAGGAAATAGAGTGGCAGATTGCCAACACTGCCTTCCCTGACGTTCAAACACACACACATCTGAATGAATAATACTAATGTCGTCTTCAAGTTGTGGGAGTTAGGAGAAAACATACCATAAACTTTAGATGATGGATCTCTAACACCTTTGAGCTAAACTACATTATATTTCAAGATTATTTGGAGCGATGTTTTTTTTTAACTGACTGCACTAGAACAAAAACGTAATCACTCAAAGCAAGAATAAATACATTACATATTGTACCGGGGCTAGTAGATCCTTCATTGAAGTTAATTTTTAAATGCAGAGGAAATGTATTTGTGTACAGCATTTATTTCCAACCCTAAATTAGTCTGATGTAGCATTATGGTGGGATAGACTTCCCATGGGGATTCATAGTAACGTATAAATGAAAGATACAGAAAATGGTAGATACTTCTGCATACCAAACTATACCCTTTCTAAAAGACCGCAGATTTTTCTGTATAACCATCTATACACTGTAGCCTTCACAAATGTTTATCCAGAATGTTTTTCAGAAAACCAGATTAATCTTTATGCATTTACCTTTAATAACCACATTATGGAGGAAACTACCTAGAGCAAGTCTCCTTTTTAAAAAAGCTTGAAATGTCACTTGGGAGTGAATTTAACTCCACCCCTGGAAATATACAGTACTTCAAGATTACAGTAAACTCAAATAATTAATGGCCTTTTGGAACTTTTTCCCCATGAAACTAAGTGCTTTTTTTTTTTTTTTACAGATCACATTCTTGCCTGCTGATGTAAAAGGTTCTTATCTCAACTTCATTCCTTTACCCTCCAGCAGGGAAAAAAAAAAGCATGACTGGTTTTCTTATCCGAAAGTGCCCCCTTGTGGCTACCAAAAGTAGCATTTGTAGAAAATGGAAAACAAAACCGGTTCACAGTGCAGGGTTGTTGGGTTGAAACCCATTTGGGGCAGTGTTAACTCGGTACATTACACTTACCTCAGAACTTCTATATTACCAGTTCCACTTCTCCACAACTGCAAACATTAAAGTTGTCAAGAAAATCATTTCTTGTAAAATAAGCCTCTTGTTGAAAGTAAGATAAAAGTATACACACACACACTTTAGAATTCCGCTATCTTCTACTAGTCATGACACAAATATACAAGATATTTAGCACTGACCTACAAAAGGAATGTTAGTTAGATTGTGTGTGTGTGGGCCTTCTGGACAGTATAAATGCTTATTCAATCTGTAGTAGTTTAGGCCCTGTTTTAGCTGCAAAGGTGCATCCTGCTAATGTGTGTGCATGTCTGCACTGGTTTCAGTACTAGGTGCTCTCGTGTAACACTGGAATAACCAGTTTGCTCAAAACAAAACCAAAAGGAGACAGTTCTAAGACATGATTTTATTACCACAGCATTTGTTTGGCTTTCAGTCTGAACATAAAAATCTCCAATGAGTATCAGATCAACCAGAACAAAGCAGTAGTTATTTGTACAAAAGAGTAATATAATGTATACTGAACATAAAAAAATAAATGAACAAAAAAAGAAAAAAAAAAAAAAAAGAAAAAAAGTGAAGGGGGCAAAGGAGACCTTCCACATAAAGGCTGAGAGGTTTTCAGAATTGTAGCGTTCTGCCCGTGCAGAAAAAAGAAAACCCCACAAACACAAGCAATCTACCAAGAACAAAACAAGTAGTGAGTGGGGCTGTCCATAAGAAGGACGTTACATTCTAGGATTCCAGCCGCTGAGCTGGCCACAGGGATTGGGCACTTTTAAATCACTAGTGTAAACTAGATTCTCGCACTGTCAGTCCAACAGTAAGACCTTTAATCCAATCATAACCTGTGAGAAAAGCAAATTAAGAGAATATCATCAAACCCAACCCAGCATGTCGAAGTACAATCACAAGTTGTCATTTTGAAGTTGTTCAGGCAAAGATAGTTCCTTTAATGCAGGCCAAACAAGTTCAGGTACTGCTCTAAAATAATAAACTGACTGGAATCATTGCAAAAAGTAAAACAAATTTGATCATAAGAGCATTGTCAGCTATTTGTCAATTTGAAGATGTATACACATTCTGTCAACCTGTTGAGCTTTTTCTGTTTGACTTGGAGGAAATATTTGCAGTCAACCATCAGCAACCTCTAATAATAACAGTAATAATCATATGTAGATGACAAAGTCCAACCTATGGCAAGGCTGCTAAATCCTATGACCAGTCTCATTTTTCTCCATGTGCTGGTGCTTTGTTTATTTATTTGATTGACCCCCACTGCTCTCTGTCCAGGGAGGCTGAAAGATCTGAAGAATGCTGATAATATGTGGTCCTAAATCATGGATGTTAGTCAGCATTTTCTATCCACTAGTTTCTTTGTCAAATAGCCCATGGGAGGGGAAAAAAAAAAAAAAAGGGAGATCACTGATCAGGTTTATGGTTTACATGAGCTTAGAATTAAATGTACAAACTTAAGTCGATGAATTTGCACTTATTTTAAAAAATATATATATATTAAAAAAAAAATAATAATTAAAAAAAAAATCACCCTGATATACTTTAAATTAGCCAATAGTCTATAAGTGTTCTGTACTAGTGACACAACTAACCCTTGCACTTCAGGGAAGACAATAGGCAGGTGATTTGCCATAATACAGGAACACAAAGTCTAAACTGTCTCCATAATAATCAGACATGCTCACAGAACAAAATCACTTAAGCCTATCTGAACCAAAAACCATATCTTCAGAGACCTTAGCTAAAAAAAACTAACTAAAAACACGCCACCATTTTATTCATGCATCTTTCCTCCTACACTGGCTTTTGGCCAAGGAACATAAGTATACAAGTGTCAGCTGCCATTATAAACTTTAAGCTGAAAAAAAGGGATTGCCTGTTTCTTGTTCTTGCACCTCATGAACCCATTTATAAGGGACCACAAACATTCAAGTGTACTTGTATATTGCTAACAGAAGAAGTGGAGGAGGAAATGATGGCCAAATCCAACCACTACAACCCTTCCTTTAGCACCATAACAGCAGAAAATACTGCACTGAAGTAAGCAACCAGACTTAACTCTGCCACCTGGTGGCTGGATTCTGAGTCGACGTGAAAGCTGCGATTCCCTCCAGTATGCTATGACTGCAAAAAGCGGGAAAGGGTTTGGAATTGAGCCAGTGTGTCGTGGGCTGACCTGGCATTGTTGTGCGTTATTGCGGCCTGGGAAGGTTAAATATTCATAACCTTGTGGTAACGTTTAATGCAGCGCTAACTCCACCCCCTGCCTCCACTACAGATTCTGAGCCAGAAAAGCAAAGCTTTCAATTACTTTTATAAAACCATAAGAACAAGTATAATGTCCCTGAAAATGCTGATCAGATACTTCCAAGCTCGATGACAAACAAAATAGGTTGAAAAGAATACTATGACAGAAAATCTTTAATAAAAAAGAAAAGCACATTCCAAGAGTTCATAAGAGCCAAAGCAAAAACAAGCAACAGGCTGAGTGGACGTGACTCGTCCATTGGAGCCTCATCATTGCATCTTATATTGTCATTTTGCTGTTGAAAAACTAAGTGCAAATGTGACCTTTGGAAGTGGGCAGGAAGAGGCGGGCTAGAACATGCTCATGGCTTGCTATCCCACCTCTCCGTTCAGGCCCTATCGAGAGCGCACATGCACACACCCACACAATCACACACACAACCACACCTCAAAGCACAAAAGCTCACTCAAGTGAAATAATTGAACAGGCCTTACAATGAAAACGACATGAGAAAGAAATGGCCAAGGAAATGCTGGGCTACTATTACAAACACCAGAAAGCTGAAGCCTGGCTAACTGTGTCTTCTCTCACTAAAACAGAATGTGAGATCAGAGCATCAGGACATGTCACTGACCATCCTTAAGTATATATACACATTCTGTTTCATCTAAGGAAAAAAAAAAACAAAAAACAAACAAAAAAACAAACACACTTCCCTTTAGCCTAGCAGGGAGCAAGCTCCCACCTGGCTTATAGAACAGCTCATTCACAAACATGCCCTGGCATCAAAGCAGTCTAAAAGAGAACATGTACATGTATGACTGGCAAGTTTCTTTCCGAGTAGGAGAACTAGCCTCTCTCCATACAGAGAATGAGCAGGCACCTGCTGGATCCTGGCTTCAGTACCACTCTTTCTCTGTCTCACTCACACACACCCCCCACTGCTGTAGATTAAGAGGCACTGTTAACGCATAACAGGAAAAGACAAAAGAAATGAAAGCTCTAGGAAGGTTCAAGAAAGGTAAACAGACCACACATACAATATATCTCCCAACTACACACACATGCACACAGTGAACACACTAACATTCCCTTGCTTATTGCAGCAATAATAAGAGGGTTTATTTGGATAAGTAACACCTGGATGCCATATTTGGGTGACACCTGATATCTGACGCCCTGAGATATTGAGAACATAGACTATGTTTGTGTGTGTGTAAAATGGGGGATAACAGTAGTTTGGTTGCTTTTCTGCATCCTTTCCCAAACTAAGGAGAGAACTGGGATACTAAAAAACAAGTCAAAAGATAATATGAATAAAGAGACAGATCTCACTGGCAGATGGCTCTCCCTCTGCATCTCTCCCTTTCTCTAATGAGGTAGAGAGGGCTGGCTGGCCAGCAGAACCTATTCCCCCACCCCAATACTATCCCCTGATGGAGGGGAGAGAGAGAGAGAGAGAGAGAGAGAGAGAGAGAGAGAGAGAGAGAGAGAGAGAGAGAGACAGAGAGACAGAGAGACAGACAGACAGAGACAGAGACAACACATCAGCGAAAACAGAAACGGTAACAGGCATAAGCACCTAATACGAGTGCAGTGCACACACACACACTAGCCAGCAGGCGGCTTCTCTCGCCTGCCACACTGCCACCAGGCAGCACAGGCGGCATCTCTGGGGACGACCGTGAGGCTCTGGGCGGAGCCTCTGTTGCTGTGACTATGTCGCTTGGCTGGAGAGCATTGGCACCGTCAGGCTGATTGCTAGACAAGGACGACGTACCAGGCTCACCCGCTACCGGCCGCCTGCGAATCTCTGGAGGAGCACTATAAGAGGGAAACCCCCCCCCACAGAAACAGAACAACAGATGAGTGAGACTCACATCTTGTTTGTTATCTTTGCCAACATGTACACAATTAGCCATGTGCAGTGTTGCACACTACATAATGCGTTCCAAAAAAGTTAACATGCACTATGTAACTTACTATCAAGGCAGTGGCAGAGAATAAGAAACCCATTATTGGCACATTTTAGCTACAGAATTGCTCTCGCCTTGAGATTTCCTATATACAATTTATACAGCTGATGCACAGATACAGTTTTAGTAGCAGTAGTAGTAGTAGTAGTAGTAGTAGTAGTAGTCGTAGGGGTGTGTGTGTGTGTGTGTGTGTGTGTGTGTGTGTGTATATATATATATATGGTTCTGCATGTTACCTGTGTGTGCGAATATCATTGCTCTCCTGAATCAGCTCATGGAAAAAACGTATTGTGGGCTCTAACTTTACAGAGTCACCCATGCCGTTGTGGGGACCTTTTGGGGGTTGCGGCCTAGGTGGGGGAGTGAAGTCTGGTGGAGGGTGTTCCTCATTCGATAACTCCTTCCATGACTCCTTAACATCCCATGCAGATGAGCAAAACCATGACATGTCACTATGTTATTAAGCCATCTCAATTAATGCCAAAACTAAAAATATTTTTTTTACATTTTGGCACTCAAATACATTCACAAAAGAAATTACAGTTACAAATTAATTTTAACACGCATATTGTACATATGAACTTTGCTTACCATTTCAGGTGTGTCTCACCTGGACAGATGTGTCTCCCATGATGTACTTTGCTCCCTCAATAACGGCGAGGTAGGAGAATCGGAGCTGGTCTGCCGTTTGGATCAGACCCATCCGGTACCGCCTCATGTCCAGCAGAACATCCTTGATTCGGACAGATGATGGGTCTTTCCGTAGAGACATCTCCACATGCAGAGGAAGAATTAATCTTAAACCATCAATGGGTAGCTTCTTAGTAGGCATACGAGTGGATTTTGAATTACTGACAGGATCGGATTCAATCAAGGGATTAAACCTAAACTAACAGCCAAAATCCAATCTAGAGGGAATTGGTTTTTCTTCAAACCTTTAGGCCAGACTGAATTCTCAGCCCTCTGCATATATGAGACCTCACTCTAAACAAAGCATTAACACACTCTGGTAGTTTGAGAACAGATATGCAAACATGCTACAACAGTATGCCTAAGTGCATGCTATTTTTACTGCTGTTTTGCTGCCTCATTGGGTAAGACATCATGTTCTTTCTCACTATAAAAAAAGTGCAGATGCTCTGACAGAAAAGAGAAGAAAAAGATCAGAAAACACCATATCTCGGTGATCCAAGAAATTTCCTGAGAATGAATGACTTAAAGTATAAAATTGAAATAAAACAGAAGAAAGAACAAAAGTAGGGAAACAAACATTTTTAAAAGTCAGATAAAAAAATTATAGGTGCTCTCACCAGCAGGAGGCAGGTGTCTACAAGGCAGAAGGTTCCCGAGCGGCCGATGCCGGCGCTGCAGTGGACTATCACAGGGCCCTGGTCTGAACTGAGGCAGCCCGACTCACGCACCTTAAACAAGAAGTTCAAAAAGGATGCCGGAGACTCTGGCACGCCGAAGTCAGGCCAGGTTGTGTAGTGAAAATGAAGAATCTCCCTGGTTTCCTGAGTCTGGAAACACACAATCGCGCAGAGTTTACAACTCTCAAGTATATGCAGGACCAAGACCTGGATCCCTCTGGTCGTTACAATACAGCCATTAGCCAAAACACAAAGACAATGAGGAGAATGTGCTCCCTCACCGTTAGATTCTCCAGCTCCAGCTGCCTTACTGTGTAATATGACTTCACATCCTCTGAAACCAGCATCAGCTTGAAGTTTGTGTCCTCAAACATGGCTTCGCGCTCCTCTCTCTGAGGCCAGTACTGTGCACACTTCACCTGAGCCAGCAAAATACACAGCAGCATGAGGTCAGCAGGAGGTCAGCATGAGCTCCACAACCCAGGGGGCCACCTCACCTAGCCAGGTGTCAGCTTCTGCTAACAAATCTGTTCCAGGGCAGTGGTATCTCAGTAGTTAAGTTACTGGACTAGTAATCAGAAGGTTGCCAGTTTAAGCCGACCACCACCAAGCTGCCACTGCTGGGCCCCTGCGCAAGACCCTTAAACCTCAATTGCTCAAGATGTATTCAGTCATAATTGTAAGTCGCTTTGGACAAACGCGTCAGCTAAATTCCATAAATGTAAATGTTCCACAGCACTACAAACCTGTTGGAAAAAACAAACAAAAACACATAAAACATTCTTGTACTGCATCACCCTGACAAGGCCATCAATCAGTACACCCATTCAGGGCATTCAGAGGCTTCACAAGGATGGTATGTACACATTTAATAAAGCATTTATCACACAGCATGATCATCACCATCCCATAGGTAGACATTTACTTACCAGCAGCTACCAAACTCACAGCATTAGCTGTTTAGAGGAGGCCGATGATTAGCACCAGCAGGTGTTATGGTTGATTAACCTGCTGAGTCCAACTAAAAGGAGCAGGTGAAGGGGAGGAAGATAGGGGCACTCACCGAGCCTTTTTCAATAACACGGTTCAACATGACAACCCCACGAGTCCTCTGTTCCCAGACCATTTCCCAGAAATGGCCACATGTGTTAGGTAAAGGACCCTGCAGGGAGAGGGAGACAAACAGATCAAGTACTGAAAAAACTCCTATAAAGTGGAAGGATGCTTTAAAACAATGGTGAGAATCACCACTGAGGCAGAACATTCGAACAGGCTTGATGGGTATTTGGTAGAACTTACTGAATGCCAGTCAATTGGCCTCTCGCCTTTGGGAGAGAGGGACCTTTTTTCCAAATAAATAATCATGATGGAAAATGTCCTTTTCCTTTATTCACATTGGCTGTGTACAATCAGAATGTCTCTACTCTATTCCACTATGAAAACATACTAAATTGAAATTTATCCTGAGACTTGCGGTGACTGAGACCACTGAGACAATTGTTTACATAATTAAGTTTATTAATTTACTCATTAATGCTATTAAATTGCTAATGGAAATTCCAACAGTCAAACCTGGCAGCTAGCTCCGATGTCCAGAACCAGCCAGAACCAAGCAGATATGTGACCTTGGTGATGTGTGGGATTCTACGTAAGGGTGAACCCCCCCCCCAGCTGAACACAAAGTAAAAGGCACGTTCAGGCGCGTCTTTTCGTTTCGCACAATGTGGGGACGAGCAGCTCTGAGAGTGAGGAGCTCTTGATTCTGACGCACTCTCGGGTATTTCACAACATGCTCCAGACAGGCCAGGAAGCGTCAACGGCGTGAAATAAACATCTGAAACTTCCTGCACTTTCTGCGAAGCAGTCATTAACCTCCCACACAGGGCTTGCACCAGAACCATCAATGTCATCCACATCATTACTCAACTGAATAATACCAGTTCATATAAATCAGCCATAAAGTATTAGGAGAAGATTAAACCAAATATTATGATGCTGATTGCCATTTTTGAGGAACAGACTACATGTCTGCTAATCATTGGATCTTTAATCTATTAAACTCCAACCTTATTTTTTAGTTATTTAATCTTAAAGGATGTTACTCAATAACCACTTTGAATTTTTAATGAAACTAATATGAAAGACATGTTAGGTACAAGAGTGAGGAATGAGTCTAGAACGAGCAGTGGTTCCTTGGCATGTAAAAGGTGCGAAGGATGAGAAGAATGTTTGGACAGTTTCATATTTATTTATATTAATAGTACTGCAGTTTTATGGATCTCTCCCATTTACTAAGAATAGGCAGATGCACAGATTCCTTTGAATATTGTCATCGAGACCTGCACATTTGATCCTATATATCCTCTCAATATTATAGCCCCATACTCTAAGTCCCATATCAGACATTCATCCCCATTAAAGGAGAAAAGCTACTTCATATCTATAACTCAATTTGAGAGTTTCCGATATTGAAGCTGTATTTAAAAATAACTTCTGATATTATAAGCTAAACAAGGCACACTGTGCATAATTTAGATGCCAGGATGGGTGCCAATATTTTAATTGAACTCAGCAAACCACAAAACCGATAACTCATGTAAGCAGATCTGATGTTCAAAATGTGAATGGCCAACATTTTTGTTTTTTGGCTGGCATAAAGTCGCTGTTGGTTGGCTGTCACTTTTTCATTACTACCATTTTTTCGTTTTGCATTATTAGGTCACAAAAGAAAGAAATGGGAAAAGGAAAATGAGAATCCATTATTTAAATGCATTTTACCATTAAATAGTCTATAACTTTCATTGGAATAAAAAAATAAAAAATAAAAAAAAAACTTAAAAAAAACTTTTCTGCCTTCAAATTAAATGTTAGGATAAATATGACAAATCTTTTTGATGTAAGTACACTTTCAACAAAATTTGGAAAACAAACTTCCAGGATCAACTGCTTAAAAAGTAACCAAAATTAGAAGTGTAAATGTTATATGGATTGAAATACTCTGGTCCTTTAATCTTCCCTTCCCACTTATTAAATGTCCTGCTATGAAGCCTCCGATTCCTGTGCTGTACCTTGTCTTGCCTCCTACTTTGGCTCATGTCCATGTACTGAGATCACCATCCAGCCTGAGACCATCTCTATACATTTTACACTGCTTGGCAAAGCTGCTGTGAAGTCAGAGCAGGATCTGTACCATTCCACAGAACAACAAGTCCTAAGCTCCACAATAGGCATCTAATGAGGCAGCCATGGGTAAAACTATGCTCCCAGAGGATTAGCATCTTTTGAAGGAATGCATGAATGATGTACAATGCTGAGAGGTGTACGGTGAGAGGTTGAGAATTTGCTGAGGTACTTCAGTAACATGCCCATGTTCCTCTGAGACATTCCCAGAGTGAGAGAGAATTCTACGGAAAGCATGAAGAATTTCATGGGAGGGTCATTGGGCCTAAGCCCTTGTCTTCTAACCTGAGTGAGAATGTAACTTCTCTGTGCTTCCTCCATGGAGATCAGACTGGCATTGATGTAGTCATTGCTGGCCAGCTGAAGATGAATCCGGCTATGGTCGACTAGTAGGGGTGGGGGGAGGGGAGGCGAGAGAGGGAGAGAAAGAAAGTCACATAAAGTGGCATACAGTGACAGTCATGCAGGTGCAGCTGAGGAGAAATTCCCAGGGGTATCAGTGGTAACAAATATTATAAGGCTTTTTTCAGGTCCTTTTCTCAGTTCCACCAATAGAAAGAACACGTGTTCCTGATATTAGTTTAGCAAAAATAGCCTCAGGCTAGAGATAGCAGTGGCTTTTGTTTATATAAGTGATGGTTGTTGCACTCAAAACTCAAACCAAAAAAAAGAAAAAAAAAAGAAAAAAACAAAAAGAGATGGGGAATAGAGAAAGCACAAGAGAGAAAAAAAAAGAGGAAACCACAGCAGCACTGCTCTCTATAGACACTACGATGATGAAGAGAAGAGGGGGACACAAATATGGCATTGTTAGTGCTAAATAACTCCAGTGCCTAGATAATGTATCTTTTTATGAACCCTTCACTGAATCGCTGAACTCCATGATAAGTGATATTTTAACTCCTCTTATTTTGGGAGTCACAACAAGATGCGTTATGGCGTTACTCTCAGATACACACAAACCAATTTATCAATCATCTTACAACACTGATCAAGTATCAGCTCTCTCATTAGTACATTATCCATATCAAATTTATATGGTTACAGATCAGTGTACTTATTCCAAGACATTTTGGTCCTGAGTTGCATGCATAATTGAACACTTGATAAAAATAAAATAAAATAAACAAAAAAACACATTAAGCATGTTTAATAATGGACTCTGTAGAACAGGACAGCTTTCACCCATATCTTTTGAAATAAAAAAATGAATAGTCTCTAAAATACACACATACATGGGCTGACATCTCTGTAGCGATTGCGGATTCTGTTCTCTGGAAGCCTGGCAATCTTGCAGGGCAGTTCACTTGATTGTTGTCTGATTTCCTAGGGACAAACAAATATGTATTACACCAGTTACAGAGGACAATGAAAAATGCCTTCCAGATAAATAGATCAAAACCTACTTAATTTTGCACAGACTGTGTTACTAATTACTAGCTAGTTTTCCCATTCAGAACATGTATGTGTGTATATGCAGAAGTACCTCTACCCTTTGCTTCTTTATCACTTTATCTCTATTTAAATTGATTTAGGTTGTACTTTACTCAACCATACATTGCTGTCTGTGGGGAAGCATTTGATGTTTCGTCAATTATCACCTGCCACATACACCGATTAGCACAACGTCAAAGAGATGAGATGGTCTCCACAAGTTTTTTCTTGAATTTTAATTAGATGCGCCAGCGCAATAACACATTAATATAGCTAGACATTCTCATTAGCTGAAGACTCTCTTTAGCTAGAATGACAGGCGTGTCAAATGAGCGGTCAGTGGTCTCGGTTTTAAATTGGAAAAGGAAAAACACAAGATTGGTCAATATCCACTTTACCAGAAACGTCCTTGTCGGACAATTTTACTTTCCCTTACTAAATTACCTAAAGCTATGCTAGCTAGCAGCTTCAGAAAGAACATGTCTGTCTTAAGAGATGAGTAGGGTCAGTCAATAGTCAAGCCATTAATAAGACAAATAACCGCATGCGATTACGACAGACTAAAGTTTATCAAATCTCGAAATCATACAAGTAATCCCGTAATGCAATATAACTTCTATTATAAAGCTTGCTAACAAATGTTGGACAAGTCAGTCCGCCGGCTGGAATAGCTACCTAGCCGTTATATAGGTAGCTAACTAGCTAGCCTTCATAGAACTGCCTCAGCCAGCTTCGCTAGCCATCACCCCAGCTAGCGTTAGCTGCCTGCTAGCCAGCGTAGCTCTCCAGCCTCAATCATCTCACATTAACAAGTCAAACCTTACTGATGTAGCCAAGTGTCAGTGCGATAAAAGCAAATAAAACAAACGAAACGAGGTCAAATTTACACACGGGACAGCGGCTCAGATTTCGCCAGCTTGTCGGCTAGGTTATTTCACAGTATTCGCCATCTTAGCTAACTAAAATAACACTTATGAGTGTAATATTTATTTGCCTGCTAGCTTCATACCTGGTAAATGGCGTTCCAGTTCCCGGATTCATCAATTTCCCGAAACTCGGCTTCCATTGCCGTGTTTTAGTACCCCGCTCCCCTGCTACCGATCGACGACTCCCTGTACAATACGCACAACCGAACAGGAAACTGGCGTCAAATCACATAGACCACACAGGTTCCGAAAGTCTTAATGTATTTGCTGAGTGAATATATTAATTTTTTTAATGTTGCTGTTGTCTCTTTGCCTGTTCTTACCGGAAACACGCTGCACGTTCCTCCCGTGCTACCGCACTGCTCTTCTCCCCCAAGATCGACTGAACTTTACCAATCAAAGGACGAAGGCGGCAGAGGTCGCAAACGAAAACCCCAATCACCACACAGTGCTGGGGCGGAGAGCGCAAGTGTTAAAATAAATGATTTCTGGGTTGTGTAGTATTTTAATTTTTATGTCTCAGTTTGAGATGTAGAGAATAGAAAAATATATTTAGAAATTGTGAAAAGATTGTGTGAAAGGTTACAAGTGCAACGAAATGTCTTACTTCAATTTGTTCTATTTCCTTTTTATGTAGTACATTTAACCCCTTTAACCCATTTAAGCCTACTAAAAAACAATTACTAAACAACAACTACTACTACTACTACTACTACTACTACTACTACTACTACTACTTCTACTACTAATAATAATATCATTATCATCATCATTATCATTATCATTATCATTATTATTATTATTATTATTATGTCGTTGCTGTTGCTGTTACGAAACTATTATTATTACTACTGCTTCTCTTGGCCTACTACTACGTTTTAAAAAAAAGAACTACCAGTATTTTTTATGTCTCCATAACTAATGACTTCAATATTTGATATTTAGGTCACATGTATTATGTAGGGGCTGTTACAGTGAGTCATCGCTGCTTTTTTGATGGTTATACTTTATTTATACCTAAAAAATGTCATTTGCTCTGCCAGGCTTACATTACATATTTTAGATGCCCGTCTAGGATGCCTTAATGGTTTCTGTAGGCCCTTCCTCCTTTATTTACTATGCGGTGACTTACTGCGTTGTGTGCTGACAGCCGTTTCCAGGAAGGAAGTATCTCGCTAGCTGTATCAGATAGCTAGCCATGTTTTTTGCGTTGTAGTCAGAGCCAGTAACGTTAATGTAGTGTCAGAAAAAAAATAGTTTATACCTCAGACTCACAGAAAAGTAGATCTTTCAGACACGTCCTTTTTAGATCTCTGTAACAGAAACCCCAAGTGGATATTAGCTAGCTAGCAAGCAAACGGATTGTCAACGCTGGTAGTGTTAGATGACACTAGCTAGCGTGTGCTAACTAGTGTGTGTAGTCAGCGACTTTGCAACTAACTAGCTATCTTGAAAAGTCCACTTACATAAAAGCTAGTGACAGTAGACTTTTGAGTGTGTTTAAATCAACGCTTTCCCACAGCAACCCAAATCAGGTAGGAGCAGTTACAAGTATCTTGTAATGTATCGAAATGTATAATCACTTACTTTAATTCGTTCGCACATTTGGAAAGTAAACCACTTGTTATATTAGCAGTCGGGATCTAGCTAGATAGCTATCTTAACTAGGAAGTTAAGAATTGGAAGTGGACGAATGTGCACGTTTTCAGTTTCTAAACGAGAAAATGGTTGTAAAACCAGCTGCCTAGTTCTGCCATTGCTGAAACTACTTGAATAAATAGTTTTACCACGTCATTTACTCACATTAAATATGTCAAATCGTCAGCAATTGTATTTTGACAACTCTTTGAACACTGTTGTGTCCTACACTTTTGTCCATATAATTAACATTTGCTTTGGTCAGACTGAATTAAAATCAGTTATGACAAAGTTATGTATGACTACATGAACCCTAATTTAGTAGTAAAGACAATAAGAGAACTAATGAAACATTAATGTTCTGTATATATACCCACTCTGAAAGTTTATTGCAAGTACTCACTGTCCCATTTCATCTTATGCTCACAGTATAAATAGGTCAGTATTTTTAGTCTGATCTTCTGTTTACAAATAAATCTCAAAGTGATCTTAACAGCATTATGTTAATCTATGTCTGTTTGAAATGTACTACTTAATTAACACATTTCTCAATTTATCATTCAGAAAATACCACAGGACCTTGATTACCAACTGCAGGACAAGGTTTAACCTTTTGGGGAGCTTTAGGTTTCTCTCCCCATGACAACGCGACACTATGACAACGGCAGCTCCAGTAGCGATGCCGAGTGCCAAGGCTTGGAGGATGAGAGCAGCATGGACAATGTGGAGCTTGCCGAGCTTGGACCACTGCTGAGTCTAGAAAAGGCTATAAAGCTCAGAGTGAGTGATGTCTTGGATCAAAACATTGAAAGGCAAACAGAGAAAGAGGGAGAGAAGGAAGGAATACTGTTGTGTTGCTAGATATGATGAGGTGATTTTGATGCATTGGTAGCCTTAAAAGCTAAAATCTAGCTAACCAGTCAGTACTGATTTAGTCTGTCCCAATCAAGAACACTGCCTCTTTACACTTGAAACTACTTTAATATTCATGTTTACTGGCAGCCTTCTGCACCTCTTGCTGTACCTTGATGTCTTTTTAATTGGAACCTTATTTACATTAGAAGGGTGCGACAGCATTCCCAGGTGCAGATGTTGGTGATGATGACAGTGACAAAGAGGAGGAGGAGGAGGAGGAGGAAGACTTGCGGATTGTCACACTGCCTTTGCAAGCGCACCATGCAATGGAAAAGATGGAGGAGTTTGTACATAAGGTAGCCCTTTCAGAAGCCATGCACGATATACCTATAAGGCTAGGTTTAGGGATGATCTAGGTCAGTTCTGTTACTCTGTTTGTTATAAACAAGTCTACAATCGTTTGGCCTTCAGGTCAGACATAATTCCTGATGTGTGATGGTCAAATTTGCTAGCGGCTGCTCTGTGTTTCATATACATTGGATAAGCACTTAGCTGTTGACCTATGTATGACTGTACTCCAAGGTATGGGAAGGACGTTGGCGAGTGATCCCTTTTCACTTGCTTCCTGACTGGCTGAAAGATAATGACTACCTACTTCATGGTCACCGCCCACCCATGCCATCATTCCGAGCCTGCTTCAGAAGCATCTTCAGGATCCATACAGAAACGGGGAACATCTGGTCACACTTACTGGGTCTGTGACTAAGACTGTATGCGCATGTATATGCGTGTATGTGTGGTGGCATTTTTGTTTCATGTTTCTGAAAAGCGTTTAGTTGAAACATATTTTCTAAGTAGCTGTAACTTCTTTTTTTTGTCTGTTATCTTTTTGAGACTATCACAGTCTGTTATCTTTTTGATACCATCACTGGTCATTATGTCTCTGACTTCACATTTATTACAGCTTGTTTGACTTTCAAATTATGATTTCTAGTAGTCCAGTAGTGCACACAACTTCTTTAAGAGTATGACTAACAAAATAAAACACCACAACTGTCAGAAGCTGTAGATATGTAATGATGTTTAATTCAGACTGTTTATTAGCATTTATTAATATTTTTATTGATATGTTGTTCCTCTCAGGGCTGATTCTCTTCCTGTGTCTGGGCACTCTGACCATGCTGAGGCCGAATGTGTCCTTCATGGCTCCCTTGCAGGAGAAGGTGGTGTTCGGCATGTTTTTCCTGGGTGCTGTGCTCTGTCTCTGCTTCTCTTGGCTCTTCCACACTGTCTACTGCCATTCAGAGAAAGTATCCAGAACATTCTCTAAGTGAGTATTTGTGTGTGTGCCCTTTTGGTAGGAGTATGAAAATGCTGGTTTAATATGCTTGGTTTGGTATTTACTTGGTGAATGTTTTAAGGTGTTAGTTGAGCTCTAAATTTTGAATTGTGATTATGTATATTTTTTTATGTGTTTAATGTATATCTTCATTGTGTGTGTGCATGCTTGCGTGTGTGTGTGTGTGTTTAGGTTGGACTACTCTGGCATAGCTCTGCTCATAATGGGCTCATTCGTGCCGTGGCTCTATTACTCGTTCTACTGTTCTCCACAGCCAAGGCTCATCTACCTCTCTGTGGTGTGTGTGCTGGGCATCTCTGCCATTATTGTGGCACAGTGGGACCGCTTTGCCACGCCACGCCACCGACCTACACGTGCAGGTAACATAAACACACACTCACTCGTGTAATGCACATACACACCAGAAGTCGGTGCATGCAGGCAACATGCTAGTAAAATGGACCCAGACATGAAACTCCCCCTTGTACCAGTAAAACACCTGTCTTCTACCTATGCAAAACACCTACTTCTGATCATATGTGTTGCATAGAGCTGCTCACCTGTAAGGATGAAAGTTGTTTAGGAGTTGTTTTGGTTTATGCATTCAGGTGTGTTCCTTGGCCTGGGGCTTAGTGGAATCATTCCCACAATGCACTTTACGATCACTGAAGGCTTTGTGAAGGCCACAACAGTGGGCCAGATGGGCTGGTTCATCCTAATGGCTGCCATGTACATCACTGGAGCTGGCCTCTATGCTGCACGCATCCCTGAACGCTTCTTCCCTGGGAAATGTGACATCTGGGTAAGACATTACAACAGACAACAACTTGGAGTTAATATAACATGAAGATATTCTGTGTTTGCAGCGATTCAATAAGAGCATATCTATGTGCATCATTGTATCTTTATGACATTTAGCAGATGCTTTTATCCAAGGTGACTTACAGTTATGACTGAATACAGTTTGAGCAACTGAGGGTTAAGGGCTTTGCTCAGGGGCCCAACAGTGGTAGCTTGGCAGGGATGGGGCTTGAACCAGCAACCTCTAACAATATTGTAGTTAAAATAACCTAGATGCCTTTCAAGCTAACACCTGTATGTCAAGTTCAGTTTCTTTTAGACTTTCAAAATGCTAAGAACACTGTATTCTGTATATAGTTCTAAATCTGTGCATACTGAAGGGGTGAAATTACTATACTTGTAGTACACTTAAATATGTACATAACGTCAAATATGTACTATATATGTGTGTGTATGTGTGTGTGTGTATATGTGTATATATATATATATATACACATATATATATGTGCTTGCCTCGGGGGGGGGGGCTGTTGTCTGTGGCTTGTTTTGAATTAGATCCATTAATATAATGCTTTGTTATCTCTCTCTGCTCTTTTACACCAAACCCCCCCCCCCCCCCCATCTCAGTTTCAGTCTCATCAGATATTCCATGTGCTGGTTGTGGCTGCAGCATTCATTCACTTCTATGGCATCTCCAACCTGCAGGAGTTTCGCTATGGCCTCGGAGGTGGCTGCACAGATGATTCCCTCCTCTAAACCATGCCATCATCCCTACTACATCCTACTAAATTCTTTCCCTACTGCTTTCCCCATCATCATGTCCCTCTTTCTCAGCACTGGAGTGCCGATTGAACCCTTTTGGAACAGTCACAGCCAGAAGCAGCCAGTGCATCCAAAGTGAACAAAGATCAAAGCCTGTACTGACTAATATTTGTTATTGATTTTAAGGGTGATGACGACATGTTTGTGATCACATGTTTTATCATTGAAAATACTTGAACGTTTTTGATGAACAAAAATCTCAGATCTGTGTTTAGTGTTCACAGTTCAAAATGTTTTTAAAAGTGCATCTTGGGACATTTTTAGTGATAGATCACTGACAGCTGTCTGAGCAGCACTACCTCTTTTTCTCTGATCCAGTCTCTGCACACTGTCATTTAAGCATGCTTCACATCTGTGAGCAGGAACTATTGGTTTGGGGAACTATAATTTATCTAATTTTACAAAACCAGAACTTTATAAAAAATGGTTATAAAATGGGAATGTTGTTCATTGGCTGTAAATATTGTCATATGATGTAAAGATTGTGGCAAAACTAATTTTCTTAGATAAAATTTGGTTGTTGGAAGTTTTCCTGTAAAGCATCGGTGTGTGGTTCTGATTCATAGAGACAACTCTTTCTACACCCATGGTCCAGTTGAAGTAGTCCAAACTCATTTATTTAAAACAGGGCTGGGTTACTAAAAGCATCTTAATAATAACATTAACTAGAACCAATGCTCTAGTCTTTACTTGTCTCAAGATCCTTTTACTCGCGTTCAAATCAAGTCCTGCTTGGACGCCATCTTACATATTGCTCCAGAAGAGGGCGTACTGGCACTGCTCCCCTTCCTAGCACAATCACAGCGCTAACGTACCCAAAAGTGACAAATAAAATCACGGTAAACTAACAACAACAGCAATAATAACCTGGCACGCTTTATTTACCTCTTTTTCAAAATTATTGTTATTCTTGACTCAAAGTTTGTTTATTCTTATCACAGGTTACGATAACGTAGTGACGTAACGCTAGCGGTGTTTAGGCTGCTAACTACCAAGTTGCCCGAGGCAAGCAGCTAATGGCTACGTAAAGGTTTTTTGTTTTGTTTTTTTTACCACGCAAGCCCTTGAGCAACTAAGTTAAGATAGCTAGGATGGATTTCTAACTTGTAACATTTTAAGTGCCGACGAGACGTACACGCGACATTATTTTATTTGTGTTGTTTTAGTTTGTTTTTAGCATTGTTTTCAGCACGTTCGCGGGGGGATGAAGCTCTGTCGCCGGTTGGTGTAGAATTACTGCCTTGCCTAGCTACTTATTCCAAGCGCTGTCTCTTCTACCACTGCTGCGTTAACAGGTGTTTATGCATTTTATTTGTATGTTTTCTATCCGTTTGTGGGATTTATTTGTATCCGTTTACAGGGCTCAATTTTATGGTAATTGTTATACGTTAGCGCCTAGCTTCAGGTGCTAACTTGTTCCAGGTAACTAAAAGCTAGCTTGCCAGTATTTAGCCAGTCAGTTTGCTAGCTGGATTAGCTATCTAGTAAAGACAACGTGTTTATTCGTTTCCAGTATTTTGGCCACGGTGGTAGCTGCATTGTTTCTCATCTACACTGGTTAACTTGTACGCCACTACCAGTAAGCTCTAGCTAGCTACAACGGTTCCTTGCTATTAAAGTGCGTGATGGTGCAATACCTTTCACCTAACGCTACGGGCCTTGTCACAGAAAACGGTGAATATTGTAGGTAGACCTCGGGTTTAGGAATGACAAACGAGCTAAAAACTAGTATTATTTTTACTTAATACCTAACCTAAGTTGAAGCACAGCAGTTTACGTCATTGATCCGCACTCACACCTCACGGTTTGTACATTGCCAGTGCTTCGTGTTTTCTTCTAGGCAGTTGGCCACAATAAGTTGTTTATTATTATTATTATTATTATTATTATTATTATTATCATCAGAAGTTTTAGATGTTCTTGAACATCTTGAGCCGTCATTGGTCTGTCTCCATGTTTATTGCATGTCAGACACGCTGTTTCCCTATTTTATATCCATAATTAGGCCTGCTATGCCGAGGATGAAGGTAAAGAAAATGCTTAAAAATCAGGCTATTCGAAGGAAAAGAACGTGTTCTATTAGCAGTTACTGTAACGCCTAACATTTATATAGTTTTATATAGTAGTTTTTCCCCTAGCCCAGGTTTAATATGTACCTGTCCAAAGACACCAGTTTTAAACTCATGTTCCAGTGAATTGAGTCGCTGGTAGCAGAAAAAATTAAATGTGGTATGAAGGGATACTGAAGAACCAAGGTTGGAAACTACTACTGCAGAGGAAGGCATGCCATCTCTAAGATGAGAAACCATGAAACTCCCAGAACAGTGCTGAGTTACCCCCAAATGAAAACAACCACAACAGTGACTATTGTTTCTTCCTTATACCTTTAAAGCCTTTGGCCATTTAAGTCCAATTTGCATTATTGTTATGGTTAAGTGTGTGGGCTTTGCATCTGCTGTAAATGTGATCCTGGTTCTTAGTTTGCACGTTTCAGGGTCCTGCCCAGTGTACCGTTTTCCAAGGTTTGCATTTACCAAGGATTTCCTAGCAGAATTCCTTTTTATCACATGACCTTCAGTTTGTATTCACCATGATTGTTCATGATTATTCACCCATTACTGTTGAATTAAGTTTGCCCCTGATCAGCACTCTTACACTTGAGATCTTTTTTATGAGCACAGACCTCAATCTCACTTCATCACCCTGCACTGCCTGTGGAAGTGTCGCTCTCCCCCATCGCCTGTCACCATGGCGCCCAAAGACATCATGACCAACTCGCATGCGAAGTCCATCCTGAATGCCATGAACTCCTTGAGGAAGAGCAACACGTTGTGTGACATCACTCTTAGGGTGGAGAACACAGATTTCCCTGCCCACCGCATCGTACTGGCTGCCTGCAGTGATTATTTCTGTGCCATGTTCACCAGTGAGGTAATCACAAAGCATGTTCACTAGTCATACATTGCCAAATCTGCCCTCAGGTGTGCTCTGTGGAGTTTTTACTCTTTATGGTATTATTACTGTCACCAGTTCATGATAATCCATTTGTACCCATTTGTAAAGTTAGCAAACCTTTTTTTTTTTTTTTTTATCTCTATCCTGCATTATAGCCTAATAATTATTTGAGTTTTTCACTTTACCTTTGCTTTAAATTAATGTAACCATTCATTTGAAACAATGCAGGACGTTGGGTCATGTTAGTCATGTATATGGATACAGAGCAAAAATAAACTTGTTTAATACATTCTTTCTGCTGTCCTGTCTCTACCCCTCTCCTTTCTTCTACCTTTCCAGTTGGCTGAGAAAGGGAAGTCTTTTGTGGACATTCAGGGACTCACTGCCTCCACCATGGAGATCCTGCTGGACTTTGTTTACACAGAGACGGTGTTAGTTACCGTGGAGAACGTGCAGGAGCTGCTTCCTGCCGCATGCCTGCTCCAGCTTAAAGGTAAACACTCAAAAAATTACCTTCTGAATTCATGTGACAAGAGCTTTGCTACACATTCCTTTGGTTATGTGGGTAATGGAATTCTGTATATTGTCATAATACTAAGCTAGCTCTTTCTAGTAAGAACACTGGCTAGAATGTGTGTGTCCTCTAAGTACATTTGGAAGTGTGCTTGCATACTGTTTCACTTCAGTGGTGGAGTTCAATGAAGTAGATAAGCGTTCAATTTACAAGTGCTCATATAGATGTCAGTCTTTTTGGTGGAATTGTGTAAACCTGCACCTTATGGTCCCGAATCAGAGGAACAGAACCATTCAGAACCATGAAGCACTGAGCGGCGTGCTCTGTGGGTGCTGCCAGAATAAACGAGTCATCAGCAGAGATCACATCACAGACCAGAGCAGAGCTCAATCTGTGAGCATGTGTGAGCGTGCAGAGCCGTCCACAGCCTCAGCCTCCTCCACGCTTCACCCATCAGACACAGGCATGGCAAAGGCAACACGTGCTGTTCAGGCAACAGATGAAGTCAGCCCGCACAGTCTCAGCCACCTGCCGTTCTGTAGGAGACCAGCATGAGTCTGAGCCTGTGGGACCTTATGCAAGATGTGGACCACTGTCATTAATGCTCAGCAGAAGCCTCTTCATTCTC